>NC_135480.1:71855029-72179196 GCF_052094955.1 Ictidomys tridecemlineatus | reverse complement strand
ATAGGCAAATGATGACCATTGGGGTCAAATACAGCTTGCTATGCTTCTAGACAGCTGCAAGCTAAGAATGGCTGTTATATTTTGAAATGGTTGGAAATAAACACAAAACAGAATATTTCATGACACATGAAAATTATATAAAATCCAAATTTCAGTATCCATAGATTTTTACTGGAACACAGTCATACTCATTCATTTACATATTGTCTATGACTACTTTGTACTATAACAGAGCTGAGTATTTGCAATAGAAACCATATGGCCTTGCAAAGCCTAAAATATTTGCTATCTCAACCTTTTTAGAAAAGTATGTCAAACTCTTATATTTATAACTCTGTTTTTATATGCTATGTTAGAAATAAAAAAAACTTATAATACATCATCCTCAAGAAACTTAAATTTTTTATATTAACATGGATCTCATTGATTATGAAATTAATAATAATGGAACTTAATTTTATTAAGTTACCTTTTGCTGATCCTCCTTTTCTGAAAGTCCTAACACCAGGAATTGAGAGAGAGTTTGACAGACATGAGTATATCCAGATAAGGAAGTATTTGCTAGTGAGGAATCTGTAAATTATATGTCACAAGGGATATGTGAAGTTATTCATTGCATGCTTACTATGTATGGTATAGTCATTTCCTGCACAATCTGATTTCATTTTTCTAACAATGTTATGAAAAAGGTGTTTTCGTATCATCTCATTACAAATTAGAAAACTGAGTCTCAGCCTTGCCTCAGATCACACCTAGAACATAATGGGGCTAAAAATTGAATCCAGGTAGTCTACCTGCAGAATCTATGGTCTAAGCTACTTGGTAGAGGAGAGGTTTAATAATGTCCAAGAGAGATAATGTTAAATATTAAGAGGAGATGTTATGAGGGACAAGTGAGTGGATATAATTTGTACGAATCTGGAGGTAGGAAGTCAACTTTTAATTTAATATATGGAATAACAGTCAACAGAGCTGCCCATGTTGAGCACAAGGCTGCCTTCTGAGGCAGGAAGCATCTTTTGTTAGAATAGATGTTAGACTTCAGATATGCCTATTTTGAGTTGGGAGGTTGAGCCATTTAGCTTTAAAACCTTCTCTTTGGAGTTACCTAAGGAGTCCTTTTAGCTGTTTGATGAATTACTATAAATCACCACAAAGCAAAGGAAGATTCATCAAAGAAAACAGAAACAACTTGGACAATGTATTGGACAGGAATGGCTCACTTCAAAACTGACCTTAAAATGAATTGCTGTCTTATCTCAGTGGCTTTCTCTCCCTCTCTTCATTAGGGCATTTGGAAAAGTAGATTGAAAGACTCAGCTTTTAACTGTAAAGATTACCTATTTTACTGTGAAAAAATACAATAATTTCTCCAGAGCCTGCTATAAACACAAGCCAAGTGACTACAAGGCCTCAGAAATATTATAGATTCCAATGAAGATCTTGTCTATTTATTTTGTAAGACAACATGTCAAGAAGTCTTTTTGGAAATGATTAGGGATGAGAAGACTTTAAAACTGTGGGTGGGGTGGGGAGAAGCACCTAAAGTTGAGTTTTATGGGTTCTATGAATCATAGGTGCCAGGGAACAAGAAAGACTTTACCCCCCTCAAACATAGATTTATTTTTAGTGTTTGAGCTACTACATACCAATAAGTTAAGTGCCTTAGAAATATAAATTTTTCTTTCACTCTTTGGGGATTTAATTTTTTCTCTAGTAGACATTCCCTCCTACGTTCTTCCTTTAGTGTCTCGCCTACATTTCCTCACAAAGCCAAAACTTTTCTGACTTCTGTAATTTATTCAATACAATAGAAAAAAAAATGACAGTGGAAATTGTAATATAAAATATTGAGCTGCTTTTGAAGTTTTCTCTAGGTCATTTAACATATGACATAGGACTTTGATTACTATCAAGCATTGTTATTTTCAACTAATTAAAACAGTGAAAAAAGTTATTCAAGAATTATACTCTAATTTTTATTTCTATCTACAACTAAATCTATTTTTGATATTAGAAAATCTCAGCAGGTATCCTTTAATTAAAAGCTTATTTGCCTGAAACTTATACTGAGGAAAGAAGAACCCATTTTCTCCTGTTTTATAAACTTTTAGTCCTACAATTATCATTTCCCCAGAATAGTATTTTTTTTTAGTATTTTTTTATTTGTTGATGGACCTTTATTTTATTCACTAGTTTTTATTTTAATAGCATAAAATATAGCTTCAATTCTTATCAGAACTCACAACATATTCATGAATATTATATAAATTTTAAAACAAAATTTTAACACATAATCCTTCCTGCTTTTTCATCTTTATCTCTTTAACGCCTTTACAAGAAACATTGCAATTCTAACCTGATTGCTTCCTATTTGCTAAGCAAACCTCAAAATTTACTCTCTGTGCTTTTGTTGACTCTTTTCTCCTTTGCCAGGTACTAAAGGATAGATTCTCTTCACTGTTTTATTGTATTTGGAAATGGCAAATATCGGGAATGAACCTTAAATTTCTCTAGAAGTGAACTGTTTCTGTATCTCTCATGTTATTTAGCAAAAGGCCTTCAGTTCAAAGACAGTTCATCTTTCAGGTCCTGAACCCTGGAAGAGTCAGATACTCTGATAGTTCATCCCTAAAAGAAAAGATGCTTCCGTAATTGAAGGAGTTTAAGTGTTACTGAATGAAAATCTCTACACATCTTAGATATTTAATAAATATTGAAAATAGTTTGCTTTATGACTCTTAGGGAATTAGAGGATTCTTTCTGAGAACTTAGAAATTCCCCATTCTCCATCCCCAAATAAGCTTCTCTCCCATGGTAATATACCACCATTTGTACACACTACTTTGCTGAACAGGATGTTCTTCTGACAGCATTTGTTTTAAAAATGGAATGTACAAATAGACGCATTTCCAGTGGAAGTTAGATGTTTTCCTATATCAGTACCTCGCACACAAAGCTGCTATTGTACCTTCCCCAGTTCACATGCTGAAGTCCCCAACCCCCAAGGTGATAGTATTAGTTGGTGAGGACTCAAGAGAGCCAAGTCCTCATGAATGAAGTTTGTGCCCCTATAAAATTGACCCCAGAGAGATCCCTCACTCCTTTCACCATGTGAGGTTACAGTGATCATTTACTTAAAATTTGCTGAATGAATGAATAGCAGATGAAATCCTTGAATATCTAAAGAGCATTGAAGAGTATTGTTTTTAGAGTAAAGGCTAAAAAGGGGAGTATAGAAGTTTCCCAATAGGATGAAGGAAGCTGTGAAAGAAGAATTAGTGAGTTTGCCTCCAACTTCTTTAAAATTCTGCCTAGCATTGGCCAGAAGGAATAGAAAGAGGGAATTTTTCTTATTGGTACATCTAAATCTGATTAAATAAAACTTTCAGCATGAAAGAGAATGTATTTCTCTACAGACAGCTGACTTTTCTAGATATATAGGGAAAACTGAAAGATATTTTCTGAAATGGCAGTTTCTTCTGTGTTTTTTGGAGAAGAAGAAGAAATAAGGAGAACTCCCCCATGGAGTTCCAAATTCTTGAAATTTTTATAATTGATAGAGATTTTTAAAACTACATTTTCCTCTGGATTTTATCATCATGCATTCCTCATATGATGGATTGGAAGAGAGAAGAAAATGAAAGTCCTTCTGGTTTGGGTGAGGAGATGAGGCAGAATTCTGTACTATCAAGCAGAGATAAATGTTCCCAGATATAGCAGCCCCAGGTCCTTACCTGGAACACAGCTGGCCCTGGCTGCAGACCACTCCTGCATGGTCACTTTGGTTCCTGGAACAAGGACTAAGCAACAGAGACAACATAATTCCAATTGTTTGGATGTTGCTAAGAAATTTTAAATAATTTTGATTCAAGAACCAAAATTTTATTAAGACATATGGGTAATTCAATTTGTTTTAAATCAAAACAAAAAAGGGAAGACAATTCTGCACTAATTTTTTCCAAGTGAAAAATAAAGGTTTTTTCAGTTTTTGATTTCCAAACTTTATAGAGAGGCTTTCAATTGAAGTACTGTGTGTGTGTGTGTGTGTGTGTGTGTGTGTGTTTATTTGATATTTATTATAAAGCTTTGCTCCAGCAGAGAACTATTTTCCCCAAAAAACTGAAGATTAAAGTTTCAAAAATGTTTTTAGAAAATACATTTGAAATTATAACATTTTGTAGTTATTGCAACTCTCTAGGCTAATCAGAGCCTAGAAAGCAGTATGTTATAATTTCACTTCTGACATTAACAGGTTGGATGTCCTTGGATAAATGGGAGAATTGCTCTCTGCCTTAATTTCCCCATATATAAAATGAGAGATACAATAATTTGCTGGCTTGCACTGTGAAATAGATGAGTAAACTATTTCCAAGCATTTTAGCATTTGTAAAATGCTATGATAGTCTTTAAATATCATTTTTGATTGATTTATGATAAGAAAATAGAACATTCCAATAGAATTGTTTTTAATATACAGAATTACAGAAACTAAAATAAAAACCTTTATAATACTATTATTCTCAAAAGGCTCATTCTAGATGGAGTTCATGGACATTCTCCAGGTCATGAAAAGATATTGACAATTCGGGCAAATTTTTTCACCTTATAGGAGATCAAAGCTTTCAACATGCTCTCAAAGGAGCATCTAATACCCTCCAAATTAAAGTCCACTTCACCTCACAGAAATTATTTTTATTATTATTGGGATTACTTTCTTATATTCTCTTCCATACTCTTCAATGCACACATAAACATACATGGATACACAAAGATTTGCAACAAAGTTTTCACTATGACAAGATATAATATATACTAGATACTATAAATATTAATCATTTCATTCTAAAAGGATGATTTTAATGACTGCTTTGTATTCAACTACAAAGATATCACATGACATTTTAATTGGATCCTTTGCTTTTGGACATTTGTAATATTTACAATTTTCTACTTTAAGTAGAGCTTTTGTAAACTTTTATGCATATAAATATCTGTGTATAGCTCTTCTTAATTATTTAACATGATTACTAAAAGTTGCTTTTTTATTATTTATAAAATTATTGTTCTTATGTGTTGACTTTTCTAAGTTATGCCACCAGAATATAGAATGTTCATTCTAAAGAACAGCACCTTTTAAAGGCCCATTTTTGTAGAAAAATATCTTTAAATTGAGCATGGCTGTTCAGTTAATATGTTGTTTACTGAAATAACTAGTTTGAAGATTACAGAGATATATTCACTGTGTGATTTTCCAGATCATCCAGTTTTCAGTTTGTGGGAATGGCCTTAAGGATTTTTCAGTCTAATGTTAGAAGGAAGTCAAAAGGATCTAATTCCTTAGTTTTGGATTTTACCTCTCTGCAGGTTTTTCACATCCTTGAAATAAGGTTTATTACAAGGATCCTTTTTAATATCTATTAAAGATTCAAAGAGAAATATGGAAAGAAAGATATAATGTTTTGGTCTATCTCTTTTCTGAAATAAAATAGAATTAAACCATGTTATAGCAACATGATTTTTATCAGTTACAATCTTTTGCTATAAGAAAGTAGTTTCCTTTTCTGAGTTTTCTGCTTGAATATATTTATCAGTGTTTGCCCCAGAGAACCATGCTCATTCATTTTGTGTTTATTTTTTAGTCTCTCCTACCAGGGTTTGGCAGTCTTTTTGACCTTTCCAGGATTTGTGGATTGTCCATTCTTTAGTAAGTAATTTTTCACTGGCAACCAGCATATTTCATTTATGAAGTGACCTTTCCAATTCTTGTTTTATAACAATGTATTCCCAATAGTTGCTTCATTCTTCATAAAAGCCAGGTGCCATCCAAGTTTTGTAATTTCCATATCACAGTAAGAAGGCATTGCTGGTTTTCTAAAATACATTGAGCTAGAATTGCAAGCCATTGGTTTATAATTTGTTGATTTCCTTAAAGTTATTTAAAGATATGTATTTGTTCTTTTTTTTATTTTGTAATTCTCACTGCTTATTGGCTTCTTTTTTTCTCACTAGATCCTGCTATCACCTCAAATTCTTCATATCCAAGACTCTCTTTCTCTCAGTTCAATTACTGGGTTTCCAGTCTCCCAGGATAGAAGCCTTAGCCTCTCTTTTATCCTCTGTATGTTTGATGATCCTATGTCCCAGATTTTCAGAATGTTTAAAATTCGTTCTGTTTTCCTATGTACCATAGGATGTCTCAGAAATGCAGAAAATTGATGTTCTTTCCAATTTCTGATTCCATATCCTTCATTTATATGTGGCACACAAGCCTTTAGAAAGACCATGTGAGGTCCCAATTTGAGGTTCAGAAAAAAATTAAACTAGTCTTAAATCATGTCTCTCATCCAACCTGCCTTTCTATGAATATCAATCAATTTCAACTCCTAATATCATCCCTCCTCTTCACATGCTGAGAAGATGCCATGCCTCCCAGATGGTCTTCTTGCCATCAATAGATTCAACTTCCAACCTTCCCTTAAACTATACCCTTCAGCTAATCATTTGAAAGGATCACTTAAGTCATGTTTTCCCCTCTCCTTGGAAATAGTAAATGTGTACTGCTTTCTGTGATGGTTTTGAACCACAACCTTATGAGTCCTAAGATTCTTCTCTGAAACCTCAGGAGCACATCATGTGAGAAAGATAGGAGAAGGTTAAGAAAGGGGACTCTGGCCTAATCCCTACTGTAATCAGAATGGCTTCATTTTTTATCTGAATTACATATTTGGGCTCATAGCTATTATATACACCATAATATGTGTCAGGGTATGCATATGTATGCCTGTATCTGTACCTGCTCTTTTCTAGTTTTAAGTTAATTATGACGAAAGAAGGGTAAATAGTACTATTGCATTTAGAAAACACATAATATATACCTATTTTGTGCCTCACCAACAAATACCTAATATGTTCTTACTACATTAAGCATAAATCCTATGAACAAACTTAACATTTCTTTTTTTTTTAATCCTGCAAAGAAGATCTAATTCTTTCATTTTACTAGTGTGGACACAGATTTAGGGAAGTTAAGTGAATTTAAACTGAAGTCTGTCTGCCTTATCCACAAGATTCACATACCTTTCCTGGGCTAGGCCTAATGAGGACAAGAGGCCCTCTCTTATGCACCAACCTCCTTGTTACATCCTATTTAATTCTGCTGCAGGTTCCAGGCTCTTGATATGTTTTTTATTACCTAGCTAGCAAGTCTGCCTGTACCTCTAGTGTTTGGAATGTGTCTCATCACAAGGCTTTCTGTTGAATGGGACTTAGTTTCCTGACTTCTCACTTTCCCTGGGCCTGTTCCCTTTCAAGGTTTTGTTACTGGTCAATGTTAAGAAATATAAGAGGTAAACAGATGAACAAATTGAAAAAAATAAAAATTATAGAATCATTGTACATTCCTGTGGCCTTGATGACCCCTGGTCCATAGCACTTGAATGCCTCTGAACTGGGTCTTTCAAACTCAGCAGTTTCTGCCTTCAGAAAACCAAACTCAGGTCTAGGGTGCACCAAGGTCCCCTTTGTTTATGATGGCACCATGTACCAAATTGGAGGTACAATCAAGAGAGAACATGTGATGGCTACTGTGTGGCCAACTGTATCTACAGTTTATGTCTCGGAGAACTTCTAGCATGAAAACAAATCTTCTATGCTTCCTGCCTTCCTATTATTTCAATCATTGATTAATTTATCAAACATTTTTAAAACAATTAATCTCTGTTGAAGATAACACTAAGAATTCCTATTAAAACTTGAAAGGACATGGCCCCTACCCTTAGGGAGTTTACAATTGACTAGGAAAAACAAACACAACAAATAAACAGTTGCTATATTCTGTGGCAACATTGAAAAATATGCATTTAAATCTTTCAGGAAAAAAAAGGAAGCCTTCATAGAAGTGAGACCATTTGCAATTTGAAGAATATTAACATTTAAAAAGAGGTAGAAACTAACACTGGGATGATGGCTAGGAGTGACACATTGTTAAAGGACAATCTAGACACAAACACTTGAGCCTGGAATAGCATAGGATATTTGGAGACTTTAAGTCATTTAGTATTTTCAAATTTGAAGATTTAATTTTTTTCTACAATTTGAAGTGAGGAGTAGCAAGAGATGGAATATTAGAGGTAGCAGGGGTGGACTAGAGGTGGGTGATCTTATTTAAGTATTTAGGAAGATTACTAATAAAGTCTTATAATCATATGATGAGAGGTAGTGTGAATAGTTGAAAAAAGTTTATCTAAAGTTGAGAAATGTATACTGAAGAGTAAAAAAACTCAAACATTTGGGAGATAAGAAATCTGACCCTGGTCCCACCTGAACTTATTTCTATTTATGACATATCAAGTTGTATGTTATTTTTTATTAAAATGCCTATCTCCACTTTAGTTTTAATATCAGAAATACCATGTCTATGATTATTAACTGGAACCCCCATCTTATATTAGCATTAGGTATATTTTTTCTAACTTTGCATGAAACCTGTAAGGGCTAGGTGCAATAGAATACATATACATTCTTAAATCAGTGCCTTCCTATTTCATATTCAATCAATAACTAGTGAATAAAAAAATTAACATTAACATATTGAAGATACTTGTGGCAGAGGTATATTGTATTGTTCTTCACTCCACACATAACAAAGAAAAGTCTATTCTTGGATCTCCACTTCATTTAAGAGTTGGAAATAAATATTTGGGAACATGGAGTAGAATAGAAGTTGAATTGGATTCAATGATAAATTAGATGGCTTTTTCATTATTGTCAATACATTTAATAATTAAAATTTAGGCAATGCACAATAGAATAGTAGGAGAATTTAGCTTCAAATATCAGTTAACGTACTTACTAATACTCCTTAGCAAAAGAAATTCAATGAAGATGCCAAGGTTCAGATATTACATAGAAATTGACCTGAACATTGTACATGGCTTTTATTTTAATGAGCAAATCAAATAGGCCTCAAAAATGAAATTGTGATGAAATCAATTAAATACTTTTCTGGTTATGCCAGAGATGGGAAGTGAACAAGGATATTGTAAACTGACTTTTTCTTTGAATCACAAGTTAACAAATGAAGTTAGCCTTTCAAAATTTTCCCCATTTTTATAGTTTTTACTGGTATTACAGTTGGATTGGTTCTGCGGAAACATATTTTTGAGTTGATTAATGCAGCTTAGAGGATGGAGAACAGAGAGAATTCTCAGATATAAATGTTTCTTTTAAGTTACTGGACGACTTTCACCAACACAATCTCCTGTTTCCCTCTTGTAAAGTCAGGGACTTGGACCAAGTGAGATTCAAAGTTTCATTCAGTTCCGCTGTTTCTGATGCTCACATTACCTGAAGACTAAGCAACTTAGGTGCAGGGAAGACTGTGATTATGGTGGTAATGATAAGGACAATGTGGGGTGCCCAGGTACCATGGCATGAGCATTTACTTTATGCTGTGTACTGTGTTAAGTGTGCACGTGTGGGCAGTGTACCTTCACCTGCATCATCTGAATATGCATCTCCAAGCTGATCCTGAAATTAGGCCATTAACTATGGCCATTCTCCATTCTGAAAGTTCACATTTTCCATTTTTATTAAAAATGTGTTTTTAATCTAAATGCAAAGAGGATTACCATAATAATTTAGGCTGTCTCTGAAGAGTTAATGAATAATGGTATCTGAGTTCCTCTGCAGAAGCTTTACTGAAACACCCAGGAATTGACTATAGAATGGGCAAATAGGTTATTCCTAAGGATATGCTCCCTTTCATCTCTGACTCTAATGTGACCTCGGGCAAAAGGCTTCAGGTGAAAGGGAAGATTTGTTTGTCTTTGCTCTGAAATTACAATATAGTGCAGATATTTTCCCTCCGACTTGGTTCTGTGACTGAATGCTCAAGCATTAATGTGGGTGTTAAAGTTTCCAATAATAGGCATATGTTACCATAGACACGTCCCTTAAATATGTCAGTGGTGCATTATTGCACAGTAATAGTTAAAGTTTCTCAAAAAGTTGTTTTTTTATAAGATCCTGGAATTATTTAGCTGTGAGAGGTAATTAGAGATTTGACTTTCAGCTGAGAAATGGTCCTGCAATGCTCCTTTGAGAGCCTGATGGCACATTATTATGGTAGTTATTGCTATTTACTATGGAGAATTTTTAGGAGGTAAAGGATAAAAGATGAGTCTCATTAATTACTCTAAAATGTTCTTATGGGTTTATTAAGGCTGAGAAACTGACAAGGCAATTTTAGTTGAATTAGATCATTTTTAACCCCCTTGAATTTGGGGGGAAATAAGTTAACTGCTAGATTATTTTGCTCTGAAAAGCCAGCATTAAAAAAAGAAATAAAAGAATCATTGTTTAACTTCTGCACATTCTTTCAATTTAACATTGCTACTGCTATCTTTCTTGTCATAGTAGAAGGGCGATTGAAAAAAATATTTTTCTGGAAAGGAAATTCTACGGATGAAAGGAGAGAATATTTAGTAAGCACATCCTGTTTGCCATGACCTTTTTAAAGTAATATGGTGTCTCTTGTCAAATACTTATTAAAATGCCTGCCTGGCAATGTGGTAGGAATTTTAGGAACACAAGAATGGAAATTCAAGGCCTTTATGGTCATTGAGCCTCTCATTAGATCTTGGATGATCTTCATTGTAAGCATGTAAATTTAGTATTTTATTCTCTTTTCTTTTTTTTTTTTTTACATTAGAAAACCAAGGGTCAGAAAAGCTAAATGATTTACCTAAGGTCACTTAGGCAATAAGAGATGGAATAGAAATTGGAATCAAGTTCAATAATGCTCTTTCACTATATTACATGTTCCTTTTCTCCTTTATATGTTCATGTCAATAGAAGAGTGGAGGGTTCAAATCCTTGTTCCATATATACATCCTGGTGACCTGCAGCAAATTATTCTACATGATGGATCTCAGTTCTCTAATCTTTGTGGGGAATATTAAAAAAAATTTTCAATTTGTTCATATCTTTTTCCCATTTCCGAAATGTGTAGCTTTTAGCATCAGCCATTAGAGGCAGGGGCTGTTATGGCAGTGGGAATGGAGCTGGGGTGTGACTGGAAAGGAATTAGTTGGACAGAAGTTTTCCAGGATTATATATGATTATACATGACTATTCATATACATGATATACATTATACATGATTATACTTTGATTATACATGACTAGGCATATGCTTTTTGCATGAAAAATATTTGATATCTACTGTCTTTAAATGAAAGTGCTTAGATTTGGTATCACATTTAGAGATTTTTCTCTTATTGACATTTATATCTCCATAATTTAGTAGTATTTTGGTATATGATAGGGGCTTAATAAATGATGATGAATAAATGAATGAACTAATTCACAAATAAGAAAATACTTATAACACCTCTAAGTATATACACACATGCACATATAAAACCTTGGGGCTACAATTTATATGTAGGGAGAGCAGATAAGTAGAAGTCAGAATTAAGAGTGAGTTGGATACAGATGAAAAGTTGGGGCTGCATGAGATCCTGGCTGGATGCTGAGGCTCAGGCATTGGACTGGGTTGCATTGACACATTGCATTTTTGCTATAAACAGCTTTCAACATAGGATAGTGGACAGGTAGGTAGGGCAGGTAGGAGCTGCACTGATGTGAGCCCCAGCTGTTGGAATTTCTACAACCTGTACTATCAATTATATTTCAATTCAATTATCCACACTAAAAATTCTTTTCACTAGAACTTGTGCAAATCATGAGACAGGTACCCGCTAAACAGAACACCACAGAAGTCCTACATTAAGGCTTCACTCACCTGCAGCCAATTAAGATAGCCTAGAGGTCTGCCTGCTTCCCACACTGCTGCCCAGAGTCCCATTTCAATATACCTTTCACCAAAGAAATAGAGCAAATTCTCAACAGGGAAATACCGCTTCATAAATATTGAATAGTGCTAGTTATATCTGACCTGAAAGAAACTTCAACTTGCTGGAGGACTATGTTATCAACCCTTAGCTCCAGAGTAGTGTCTATCTGGGGGTCTACAAGGTCTGCAAACAGGGAGAAACCTGAAGATGATGTTGATCTAGTCATCATCATCTCTATCATGAAATGTTAATATTTATTTTAGGCCCTTTTTTTTACTTAGAGTGACAAGAAGATAATGGATGAAGACTCAAATCTATGTCCTGTAAGGTTTTTCTCTTATTGACATTTATAGCTCCATAATTTAGTAGTATTTTTGTATAGTATAGGGGCTTAATAAATGATGATGAATAAATAAAATTTTAAAATAAATAGGAAAGATAGCAGAATACAACAATTACTTATAGGGCATTATGTAAAATTGTGGATGTGTAACCAACGTGATTCTGCAATCTGCATTTGGGGTAAAAATTGGGAGTTCATAACCCACTTGAATCTAATGTATAAAATATGATATGTCAAGAGCTTTGTAATGTTGTGAACAACCAATAAAAAAAATAATAAAAAAATAAAATAATAAAATAATTAACATTTGGTTAGAGAAATAAATGAGATAACTCAAATATAAGGAAAGTTGGGATTTAGAGAAAATTTAGTTTATCTCAAGGTGTGGGGGGAAACGCTAATGTTAAACAAATATCATCTTTTCATTTGAGGAGGATACAGAATTTAGAGTATGCCAGAAGGAAGTCATAATAGTATAGGACTCAAGCGGGAAGATCTGCCACATTTATAGGAAAATAGAAGACACTGTGGGGTCTTCTACACCCTAAAAAGAACATGGAGTCTAAAAAGAACATGAGAACAACAGAACTGAGTTCAAGGTTCAATTCTGCCACCTTCTTGCCTTGTCCTTACACAAGCTATTTGCCCCGAGTTTAGTGTCTTTATTTGTGAACTATGACAATAATGATTTTCCTAAAATGTGGTGATATATGCAAAATGTCTTGTAAAGACTTGGAACATAGTAGAGACTCAATGCATGATTATTTTTATTCTTTCCTTGTGCAACTATCTGAAAAAAGTGTCACTCCAACAGAGCCAGTCTTAAAAACTCATTGATTTCTAAGCCTTTACTTATCTAGTCTCTTCTTAGTCATTGTCTATGCATATTTTCACCTCCTTCTTTTGCTCTCTAATTCTGCAATTCTCTAATTCCAAGAAAGTATTCTTCTCTGTCTGTCTATAAACCCATATTTGACCATTTTTTTCCACATGTGCTTCAAGTTCCATTTTTTCTGTGACCCTTTCCTGGGCCACTAATTAATATTATTATCCTTCCTGTCTGAACATTAATAGTATATATAACTTTAACCTTTTATTTTTACCATATTATTAAAGATCTTACAGTGCTTTATTTCTTTTTAAATTTACTCAGTTTTGTACCCAGTAAGTCATAGTGTTCTCGAATAAACAGATACAAAGACAAATAATTGTTGTTAGGTGTAAGTGCTCTAGAGGTTTTTTTTAAAACTAATATAGGTATATATATGTCCTTTGTAATCAAATTATTTGTTGTTCAAGGGCAGGGTCCCTGTTTTATATTCTTCCTCTTTATACCTCCCGAGTCCCTAGAACTTCTAGTACACAACTGAGCATTTAGTAATTATTATACATTCATTACCTTGAATTCTTCTGTGAAGAGTTTTAATATTATAGAGCATTTTTAGATGCATGAAAAGGAATATTAGCCAAGAATAATCACTGGTAAGATTCTGTGAAAAGTCTCTAAACCTAAGGAATCATAGGAATAGAAATAAACCTTTGATTCATTTAGAATCTATCATTTACATTTATGAAGCAAAAGGTCCTGAACATTTAAGCCGAATCAGGTTATATATAATCTTGCCTCTAGCAGGAAGGCTACGTGATGAACCAGTCTCAGCAATAGAATCCAGGTATAAGCAGAAGCATACCTGTATTGGCCAAAGGACCCACATATCAACCATGAAAATGAAGCCTATGTTGAATTGGAATCCAACCTAGGTTTGTTGTCAAGCAAAGCTATTCTGAAAACCTGCTTAGATCTTGAATGTGATCAGTTTTGGAGGATCATGGATTTGGGATTGTCAAGATGTTTAGTGGGGGCTGGGGATGTGGCTCAAGCGGTAGCGCCCTCGCCTGGTATGCGTGCGGCCCAGGTTCGATCCTCAGCACCACATACCAACAAAGATGTTGTGTCCGCCGAGAACTAAAAAATAAATATTAAAAAAAATTCTCTCTCCTCTCTCACTCTCTCTTTAAAAAAAAAAAAAAAAAGATGTTTAGTGGGCAAGCAGTATGTTCATTTTATAGGTAAGAATAGTGATCCTACAGAAACCTGGATGTTATTGACCACTGAAATTTTGTAGGCAAAGCAGAGCGGAGTGTCTGCTAGAGCTTCCTAAAGAGAACTCCCTGGAGTTTACTCCATGTTACATAATGATGGTATTTTATTGATGTAGAATCCCTGCTTCCTCCAAGACACATCTGTGTCTTTCAGGCTAGATACTGAATTAACTTTAGGGATTGGAGATAATAGTGATTGAAAGATCACAGCTTATTAGCTTAATGTTTGCTTAGCCTTTTTCTGGAGTCAAGCACAAACAACCCAGAGGCAAATTTGGAAGCCCTAAGTTCCCAGAAAGAGTTTTTGATCAAGAGAGTTAAGTAAATATTGTGGTTCATATGGGATGCTACAGTCACATGATCACCAAACTGGCCTTTCATGTAAGAAATAGGGTGGGACAGGGGACATATGAGTAAAGAGCCATTGAAATGAATGTGGAAGGAACTCAATGTATGATTTTTACAAAGAGCAGTCCTAATATTAATAATTACTAATATATGTTGAATAATTTTGTGTTTTAAATATAAGTTAAAGCAAATTAATTTTTCCATGTTTTATTACAGCCCAGTAATAAGTATATTATTAGTATCCTGCCATCACACACCTAATAGATAGCTAAATGGAACTTGAACACTTATCTTTCTCATTCCAAAGCCTGTTGTTCTTTAGCGTCTTTATGTACAAATGTGTTGTCCTGGGTTCATGGCTCCATTGAAGAAAGTAAGTCACAAAAGTCCAGTTGAGTACAATTTCTCTGACCGACACCTGGCTTTCTAGAAATTCACACAGCAACCATAGTAAGACAAGTGGGGAAGATGATTCACACAGGTCTTAATTACCAATCTTTACAGATTTTGGGGGCAACTGAAAAATATACACATTCACCCACTGGATTACAGACCATAAATTTCTGCCAATCCTGATGCTAGATGCAAAGGACTAAGGCCCTCTTTTGATGTGGGCAAACAGATTTGTAAACAACACAATGTAATGAAAGAATATGACTCCCTGGGAGTTCAGAGGAGGGAGTGACCCATTTTCCTGAGAGGATGAGGAAAACTTCAGAGAGGAGGTGGCATTTGAGTCAAGCCTCAAAGGAATTGGCCTCTGTCTTCGGCTGAGGGAACCAGCTCAGAATAAATGTTTGAGGTGTGGCCCTCTACAAATTACTGGAGGATCTACCGTTAGAGTGCTTTTATGTTTCATAAGGGTCTGATGTATTTTTAAATAACACATCGAATGTAGATTAAACTATAAATAGATGCTAATAAATTAAATGAGGTAAGTAGATGAATATGATTTATATCCATGAAGTTATAATTAGTGATCCAGTAATGATATAGCAAAATATCCTTAGGTAATGTAGTATGTTTTGAGATAATGTGGCTAATGATGGAGAGCAGAGATTGTGGAGCCAGAAAGCCTAGGCTTGCGTCTTGTCCTGTGTGAATCTGGACAGTGCTTAACCTTTTTGTCTTCATGTTCATCATCTATAAAATTAAAATTATACTTGTATCTCTCCCTAAGGGTCATTGTGAAGATAAAAATGGATTAATGCATATAAATTACTTAGGACAGTGCTTGCACAGAACAGTCAACAAAAATATGGACTTTTCATATATTTGAAAGAGAACAATATCTGAATATACTATAAAGATGTATGGCTAGATTCCTTATTTTCCTGAGCCTCTAATTTGAAGTGTAATTGGTTTTAGACTTTTGCTTTTTAAAAGATTACTATCTTTTAAACATACAGGGAAAAAAACTGCTTTGAAATTTAAGTGTTTCGTATGGAGGCACATTTTTTTGTGCTTGTGAGACAAATAAATCAGTCCTTTTTTTATTGGGTGGATAAACTGTGCTATCAGGTCCCTTTTAGGCTGAGGTTTCTGATTCACTGAGTTATGTTTCCCCCTTTAGTACCTACACAGTACCGTTGAGGGCTAACAATACAAAAGCAGTAGATTTTTCTTCCTTCTCTTCGCAACCCCACCCTCAACTCTCTCTCCTTTCTTTTTTCCCCGTGTAGAATTGCTTCCCTCATGAAAAGTTCCCATTTGAGCTTTCTAAACAAACAAGAGATTGCTCTAAAGTCTGTCCACACTTTTTTCCAGCTGGAGTCCTTCAAACAGACCTATATTCAGAGGCCCTGTGTATACAATGAATAAAGATCAGGCAGCTCTGTTTAGAAGCAGGGCCGTGGGCTCATCCCCCAACAGCTTCCACCCTATGTCGATTTTCAGGGACATTGTTTAGTGTTTTGCTTTGTTTGGGATTTTTACCAGAGTCAGAGACCTCAAGCAAAGTGTCTGTGATTGTAGAATCATTTATCAAATGGAACAGGGAGAATCATGCTGACAAATGAAGACAGGTGGTCTTTTGAGTTGGCCAATTCCCTAAGCCCAGCCTGGTGCTGGCTGGGTGGTTGGTGCTGACCTCTCAAGCCCTTCTGCTGGTCACAAGAGGTGCCTTATACTTGAAAGTCCAGCCTTCTCCTACTGTGCTCTTTCAAAACCTCAGAATTTAATTTCAAGTGTTGTCTCAATGTGTGTTTCCACCAAGGCCAAATAATGTGTCCTTTACTAATCGACAAAACATAAACTCAAGAATATAATGTGCTTATTTATAAGTTATTCCCTCATCAGTATTCTTAAATTTCTGACATGTGGTATCTTTGAGAGCTAGTGGAGAATTTGATAATGACCATATAGATGTCCAAGAAGAAAATATTCACAACTCCAGAAACAATGAAGCTCAGTAAGGTAGCATCACTTCTTTGGGGTGGGGGCAGGGGACATTTGTATCTGTGACTCTTCTTGCCCATATATGACATCGTTTTATTTTATGTTGGTAAGTTTAAATTGAATCTAGTTCACAAAATTGAATATATCTCTACTTTCCTCTCTACATTGCTGGATTCTTGTCTCAATACAATACTAGGCAAGTACTTGTAGGGGGAAAACAGCATGCAAAGTTTTGAGCTTTTCTCAACGAATTTTGTTTTCTTCCTCTCTCTCTCTAGCATTTTCTCCTCTATTTCTGCCTGTTTGGAAGCTCTGAGGTAAATGTGTTTGTTTTTTGTAGTGCTTGGATTGAACCCAGGACTTCCTGTATACTAGACAAGCACTCTACCACTGAGCAATATCCCAACCATGTGTTTTATTTTAAAATCTTTCCTGCATTTAGTTGACTAATGAATTAAAGTCCAATTTTTTTAGTGATGAAAAATATTAGGTATCTGTTACTTATGGGTTATAAAAAACAGGTTAATATAAGAGAAAAAAATGAATGTATCAATATTATTCATTTTTCTTGAGTGTTATGTTGAACAACTTTGACAACTTCGTGAAGCACCTGCACAAAGCCTAAAGTTCTCTGTTGGGGAAAATTGAGTTAATTTATACTCATTATTGAGAGACTGTATCATGTTGTGATTAAGAGCACAAACTCTGGGGTGCAACTATCAGATTTCCAGTTCTGCCACTTACTGGCCATGTTACCTTAGAGCAATTTCTTGATTTATCTGGACCAAAGGATTCACATCTGTAAAGAAGAATATTTAAATCAACTGTATATGGTGGTTGTGAAGATTAAATGAGCTAGTACTTAGAAAATATTTAAAACAGTGACTTCCACAGGAATAACAGTCAAAACTATTATTGAGCTCCTATTATATGCCAAGCAATGGGCAAGATACTATAATGCAAAAAGGGAAATACCCTTCCCTTGAGGAGTTTATAGTCAAATTATAAGGGCAGGGAAATTATAACCCACAGGCCAAATATATCCTGCTATTTGTTTTGTAAATAAAGTTTTATTGCAACACAGTCATGCTCTCTTATTTACATATTATCTATGACTACTATTATGCGTCAATAACAGAATTGAATAGTAATGATAAAGATCTCGTGGCTCACAAAACTAAAAGAATTTACTAATTGGCCCTTTACAGAAAGTTGTCACCACTTCTTGAGTGGAGAAAACAGGCATGTGAGCTACAAATTCTACATAGTACGGCAGATAGTTTTAGCATTAGTGCCTAGTATATGTATTTATTAAGTGGGTGCCCTATGCTTACTGGCATTCTTAGTATTAGAGATTTGATAATTAATAAAGCATACATTAATCCACATGGAACTAGGAGTCCCAGCGGGAGACAGAATAACAAGTCAGAAAGTGAGTAAACCATCAAGAAGGCCAAGTGGACACCTCAGTGCTGGGAGTAGCACTGCACCCATGTGCAATGAGACTATGGCCCACCAAAACCTGTTCAATTTTAATTCCTGCCCCTAGCCTCCCTTCAGTAAACCCCATCCCTTCACCAGTCTGGATGTATACCATATTGCTTCTACTGCTAACACAGGAGTAAATGCTTAATAAAGGTTTACTCAATGAATGAGAGAATTATCATTCTTTGTCCTATTTGTCCTGCCTGGAAACTCCTGCCAACTCTTCTTGGTTCTGCTCATTCTTCATTGTCCAAGTGAGGTGTTTTTCTTCTCTACAGTGTCTCTCTTGGCGATTTCTTCTTGATCTCCTCATTCTGGAAATTCATATTGCTGTTTCATTACAGGGAATACTGTGTTATAGCTCAAAGCACCTAGACAGTTGAGAAAGGAGAGGTCAATGTAGAGAGTCCAAGGGAGACTTGAACTTGTTATTATAGAGGAGGTAGTATTAGGGAAGGTAGTGGGTTACAGACGAGAGTTTTGTAGAGCAATGGAAGTTCACAATAACCAAGACTGACAGATTCTGACTCTCATAGAGAGGGGAAGAGTGATTAAATCAAGTGGAAAAGGGACATGTGATAATATTTCATACAGGATCCACATGAAGACAGGAGGGCTGGAAGAGAGTATTTGTAGAAGAGGGAATAGCATCATCCCAAAGGTAAGAAAGAACTTGGTAGAGTCAAGAAATTTAAAACACTTCAACTGACTAGGGCAAAGGATTGAAGATAGGTAGTGGTGAAAATGTGTGTCAGAAAATATGTGTCAGAAAATAAGGGGTGGACTTGTAGAAATAGGAACCCATTGAAGGACATTAAGAATGGATAAGATGTGATTAGTCTTGTATTCTAAGAGAGAACATGTTGTCTGAAATATGGTAAATAAAGCAGAATGGAGCATGAGTTAGGGAAAAATCATTAGCATGTGCCAGGTGCCAATCTTATATTATTATACTTAATATTCATAACTGCCCTGCAAGTTAGAGATCATTTCTTCACTTTTATTGATGAGGAAAATAAGAATCAGAGGAACCAAGTAACTTTTCTGTGGTCATAAAGCTAAGACATGGATAAACTGAAATTCCAATTGGATTTCTTAAGATGAATTTCTTAAGATGTATTATTTATGGCTAATCCCCATGTGTCCTTTATTGTGACACAGTGGGGAAAGAATAAAAAGTTGGCCAGGTAGAAAAGGAGGTAGGATTATCCTAGTTAGAGTAAGCTACATATGAAAAACTGGAAAAAATGAGAATTGATTACATATCCAGAGAACGTTAAGCATAACTTTCTCACTGGGTGCTTTGTGGAAGAAATGGATAGAGAATAATGGGAAGAAAAAAATAAAAATAAATAAATAAATCTAGGAAGCACTTGTATCTCATCCAACACATGACACAGAAATATAGAAACCTCCCAAATGCCATCTCAGAAAAATTACATGACCAGATTTGTTCCTTTAAAATGATTACTGTAAAGGCAATATAAAGATGTAGAGAGGGGGTGAGGAAACTGCCAGGAAGATCAGTAGGATATTATTATAATGGCTCAGGTGAAAAATGATGAAGGTCTAAGCTAAGGTAGTAGCAGGAGAGATGAAAAGGTGGGAAAGGTTTCATGAAACCCAATTTAAAGGTGGAATGAATAAGTGAGGAGATTAACCTTCTAGAACTGAAAGCACATTGGGAAACTAGTGGGAAATAAAGTTGGAAAGGCTAAGAAGGTTCAGTTCATAGAAGACCTTGGAGACCATTGGCTTTAAATTTAGACTAGGTTATAAAGGCAAATGGGAAAATTGCCTTTATGTCTAGATTGGTTTCAGGTTGTAGGAAAAAGTTATATAACCCTTAGTGTGTTCTTTCAGCCATGTGGTCTGGGACTGTTCACATATAGACATAAAGTCGTGTTAAAATGACATTATTTTTTCATCTCTCTTCTCCACCCCCACTCTTTATGTATCATCTGAGTAAACTGAAAACGGAGGGCTAGTCACAAATCCTTGACTAGTCCAGTCTTTTTTATATTATACTGAAGCACTTTACTCTTGTGACATTTGGAATTAAATAAAGTTCTGGTTTTCATCTTAAGGACCAAGAAAAAAGGTCATACTAATGGACCCATTAGAGATGGTGACTTATTTTACCTCTTAGATTTTTCTGGGTACTTAATAGCTGATTAAAAAAGTACTTTGGGGAAGAAGTAAGCATAATTGGACTGCTAACCTGAGAGAAAAGAACATTTAATTGTTAAATTGTTTATTCTGAAAGGACACATTACAAGCTTTTTAAGGTTACCACCTGTGGGCAAAGAACGCTCAGGAGAAAATTTATAATTATGCAGTTTCCTAAATCTACTCTTCAATGACTGGATTCTCAATAAGTAAAGCTCAATCAAGCATTAAAGAGATAGGGTGGTAATACTTAACTCATTAAATTTTAAGTGTAGGAAGAATACAAGTGGATTCCTCTGTATATTAAGTATATTCCTCTGTAACTATATACATTTCAGAAGGATCTGCATAGATATTTATGCATTCTTTAAAATGAGCCACATATATATTTTGCTTGTTCTTTATATAGGCCTGAATATGCAAACTAAAAAAAAATCACAGGCTATTTTAAATATATACTATATATACCTTTCAAAGACATGCTCATGTATATGAGGGCCTATCCATAGTTAAAATATGAATACTAGTTTCCTTTACAATATCAAGCAAACCAGACATTTTATTTCTATTTATGCTTTTAGAAAATAGTTTCTGTCTTTAATACAAACATACATGAAGAATTTCCTATTTCATTTACTCCTTGCAAAAGGACTGTAAATATTATCCTCAACTTAAGCATGCTCTCTGAATTATGAGGTTTAAATCTTTAATACAATGTATCACAACTTTGAGGTCATGCAAACTTCATTTCTCATCTTTAAAATGAAGATAATTCTTAGCACATAGAGTTGTTGTAAGGATTAGAGATAATATTTCAAAATCTCTCAGCATGATTTCTAGCATATAGAAAGCTCTTCTAAATGGTTATGAAGACGTGTATTGTAAATAGAAACATAGTTCTTAAAGTGTCAGACGTTTCCTGTTACTATATGCAAGGTTTAATACAGATGTTCTTTTGGCAAAGATAAGCTGACCAGTGAACCATATTCATTACTCAGCTGTCCTTCAGACTTTCCCTGCTCAAATGGAAAGGAAGAGCTCATTGTCATCTAATAAAGCCCACCTTTAATAAAATAAAAATAGATTTATAATAAATAATCAAATAAAATAAGGAAGTAATGCCGCATAGTTTCTGATCTCTATCTTTTAATTATATGCAATTTATTTATTTTTTCCTCTCAAACTTCCTGAGAACTGATGTATATAGGCCTAGCTGTGGAGGTACACTTGGACATGTATATTCATGCAGACTTACATATAGGCATATGGGTGTGTGGGAGAGGCGTGTGCACACCAGCACTTAGGAATACAGGCAGGGGAGCAAGATTAAAACAAAGAAACTGATTCCACAAAGAAAAGGAGATGTTTGTTTTGTTGACCTTGCACACTCAATGTCTTCTACAGTGTTAAGCACAAATAGCACATAGTAGGAGCCCAACAAATCTTTGCTAATGAAGCACACAGATGTATAGGTATTTATAGTATATCTGCATATGTACATGAATATATTAAAATTGCCTTTTCTTTCAGGAAGTCAATTTGTCATTCAGGATTTTTGTCACTGTATAAGTAAGGAGGAAGAGGAGATCTGTGTTATGTCTATTTTCAAAAGAACCTTATTTTACTTTTCTAGTAATGAGACTGAAATAGCCATATGTGCTCTGACTAGGGTTTGGAATGAGGCAACACCCACAGACAAAGATTTTTTTGTTGTTGTTAATCTTCTCAGAATTAGGAGTTGTTAGAACATTGAAAAGGCAGTATAAAATCTACCAGAGATCAAAAATATTCTTAGCACAATGCAGATGCTTGAAACTTTAAAAATGCATAAATGTTGAGTGACAGTTAAGCAGGTTGTAGTCTAATTTGAGATTCAACTAAGTGTAAATAATCAGAATATATTAGTTGGAAGCATTTACTGGATGATTTATTCAGTAGGACCCTCCTAAATATGTCTTCTTAAGTATCAACAGAAACAAGAACAATAGCAGTAACTATGTATCAAATATATAAGATTTTTCTATATCCTGTTTCATTCAAATTGTACAGCAATCTTATAAAGTATATATATTTTTTATTTTACATACACATATGTTGAGGCTCAGAGAAATTACATAACTTACAAGGTCATGGTACTTGTAAACTGATGAATCCCAAGTCAATCAGGCACTATGGAACAAATATATATTTTATACCTGTCAACTTTCAGATTACGTTTATATGGGTTGGGGGGGGCAAAGAGAAATTGTGTCTATCGTCTTGAACCTTAGAAATTGTTTCTGACTTTGAAACCCTTGAGTCTATGTTTCTGTACTCTAAAATATGCCACTCTTTAGGGAAAAGCCCTTATATTTAGGTTATATTTTCAACATTTAGGTTATATTTTCATTTGAAAGCAGAGCATTTGAGGTGAGCAAATTAACTGAAGAATTCTCACTTTCAGTTGACTCATTCCAGCCCCATCCTTGCTTTCTTTAGTCTTATTTTCCGTCCATCACATTTTTCTGGATGTCCGACCGACATCAGGGGTTACATCTAGACATGCACAGTAGGTTATGGAAAAACAAGCAGACAGCAAATTGCTTTCAAAGAAAAGAAGCTAGAGAGAAGGTTATAGTCTGAAATCTGTACTCAGAGTGACTTACTATGCAGCAGAGAAAGGAAAATGGAAACAAGAGAACAGAAGTTAGTCTGCTAGGGGAAGGTCTTCCAGCAGCGTGGGAGAAGTATTTGCCATGGCAACTCTTGCATCATCCTGACAGGGTGGCAGGAATACCTCAAGGGGAAAAGAGGACACCTTTAAAATCCCATCTCTTGTTTACTAAAGCTGGAAATCCCATAAAAGAAAACTTGATACAATGTATAGAACATTCTCCTCCTATTTTGGCAGTTGATTTTATGATCAGAGAGGAAGTTAGTTATCTAATGGCCCAGTTCACTTTTTAGTTCCACCTATGACAACTGATCTAGATTAAGTTACTTAATACCAGATTGCCTGTTAATCCTTTTATCTACTGAACAAATTTGCCTAAAACCACAGTACCTATGTAATTTTATCTTTCAAACAAGGATACTTTTAAAGGTAAATGAGGACAGTATTATTACACTAGGACAGTGGTCAAAACCTAGCACTAACTCTGGTAAATTGGGACAAACGGGTCCTCCTACATAAAACTAATTTTTACTTTCTAAAACTATTTATTGGAAATGAATGGAGACCACCCAAAAAACAGGGGCTATTTTTTTCATAGTTTATTATACAGTAAGGAAGTCAGCCACCACCATCCCTTTAGTCATCACTTTGTCAAAAGTGGGTTGGGAAGTAGAACAATGTTGTATAGAGTGAAATACACAGGCCAGTTCTGATTGGAGATTCTTTGGCATAGGAAAACTGAAGACAGGCTGGCTAGAGGTGAAACACCCTATGTGATTTGTTTGGGAAGAATATTTGTCCTGTTATCCTGAGTTAGAAGCAGAGGCAATGGGGCTGGGGATATGGCTCAAGCGGTAGTGCGCTCCTCTGGCATGCGTGTGGCCCGGGTTCGATCCTCAGCACCACATACCAACAAAGATGTTGTGTCCGCCAAATACTAAAAAATAAATATTAAAAAAAAATTCTCTCTCTCTCTCCCTCTCACTGTCTCTCACTCTTAAAAAAAAAAAAAGAAGCAGAGGCAAAAATGGAGGAATCTGGCAGTCGTTGATTGAATTCTTAAGTATTTTGGGCAAACTGCTACAGAAACTGTAGGTCACAGATTTATTGTCATGTATGGTCTGACCATTGTCTGTTTGTCTCTTTGGGGAGTTTTAAGGATACTTTAAGTTGTTCAAGATCACTTAAGATCACTTGCAATGCATTTCTGTACTTTAAGTAAGTATTAATTTTATATGACTTATAAATAATTGCATTATTTCATATCTTATGTATAGTTTTCTCTAATTTATCTTCCTTTTTTAAAAAAAGTGTTTTTTAATTGTAGTTGGACATAATATCTTTATTTTATTTATTTATTTTTATATGGTGCTGAGGAGCGAACCTAGGGCCTCACACTTGTTAGGCAAACACTCTACTGCTAAGCCACAACCTCAGCCCCATAATTTATCTTCTTTTGACTATTTTAAATAAATTTTATCCTGACTGTTTACAAGTCTTGCATCTAAGTATAATTTTAAATATGTATATTTTTATTTTGAGAAGTACTTACATGCAAAAATCTCTCAAAGGGGTTATATTAATCTATATAATTTATCTACATTTTAAATAAATTGTTCATTAGGCAAATGTTCTTACATAAAATGAAGTGTTGCTGCTCTTCCTTCCCTGTCTGCTCACACTTAGACAACCCTGGCCAAAATAGGATTTTATTTGGTTGGGAGGAAATCTGGCATCTGCAGATGAAACTAACCCTCTATTCTTCTCAGTGCATTTTACCAGTGGAAGAAACTGAACACATTTTTGGACTTTAATCTTAATCATATTCTAGTTTTAAAGTCTAATTATTTAAGGATTTAAGCAATCTGTGCAGCCTGTACAAGAAAGAAATTTTGCTTATAGTGATATGTTGACTGAATTTGTTCCTTTTATGTGAAACAAGACTTTCAAAATCTAAACAGTTAATTTTATTAGTGACAATGAACAATCTTTAGCCAAGGCAAAACTCTTAGCAAAAGAAAGCTGTGTTTAGAATTGATATGTAATGTCAATATAGTCTTTCTATATAGGATTTTTACCAAGAGCAACAAATAATGGCTGATATTTGATTGATTTATGTTAAATACCTATGAACCTTGTAGTAGATACTATGGGGATAAAATAGCAAAATCAGGTACTATCTCTATGCATAAGGTCATCATGAATTCTGAGGTGAAATAAACTTAGGTTGCATAACTTTGTATAAGTTAACTTAATTTCTCTGAGCCTCAGTAACTGCTAATGTAAAATTGTGATCATAATATTAAACTTACAAGAAGTAAAAAGGAAAACAATGTTTCATACTGCCTATTCTGGAGACTGAATCCACAACAGGAACTCAGAAAACATGAATACTAGTTCAGTTTTATGACTTTGAACAATTAATTGTCCTTTCTAAGCTAGAGATTTCTTATCTACCAGATGCTCTCGAAGACCCCTTTTTCCCCCTAAGTTTCTCTGTTACCAAGAACACAAAGGTAGCAGAGTATGTCATGAGTCATGTACTGTTCTTTTAAAACTAGTCTTTCTAAAGTCACAATATTATTGATTTTTAGTATTTAAACGAAACTTTTGTTAGTATTGATCTCCAAGTTCTACCAAAGAAACATCAAATCATTCCATCAATTAAACAAAACTGTCTCTAATCTTTCCTGGTCTAACCAATCAGCTTCCCAAAACTCCATCAACTATTTGCATCCCACTTTTGCTCACAGTGTCCTTTGGTTTTCTTCTTGATCCTGCATCCTAGATTTTAACAATCAAGTCATCTCCCAGAGTAAGCTGACCTGTTAACTACATTCTTTGCCCTCTCACTGTCAAGTAATCAATCATCTGGAGAATCTTTTGATTCTTGTGTTTCTCATAAGAACCTAGTGGAAAGAATATAAATTTTTAAGACAGTAGGACTTTAATTTAAATTTAATTTTTTTCTTCCCCTATATAACCTAGCAATTTAGTTAATCTCCTGGGGGCCTTGGTTTCTTTACCTATTAGATGTATATGTTGAAAGTTACCTAATGGGGTTGTTTTGCATATTTCATGAAATAATAAACAGAAAGCCTGAGAAATAATAAGTGCTCATTAAGTGTTTGATCATGATTGATCCTATTTTTATATTTTTCCTTATGTGATAGTTATGTAGATAATTATTTTATTTTTAAAATTGATTTGAAAACCCCTAAAAGGCAAGAATTATATCTTATTCTTCATAAAACAGCAAATCTCTATAGTCCCTTTACAACTTAGGAAGTACATTCCTGCACTAATATATTACTTTTTCTATTCTGAAAACTCATGATCATTGTAGAAAAATAGAAAATTTATAAACACAAAAAGAAAAAGAATTAAAATTATCACAATTACTGTTGGTATTATATTAGACACTTTTCTAGTGTATATGTTCACACACATGTTACATGTATATATGAAATATGTATATAAAAATAAATATTTTGTGAAAATTCTAATATAATACATATCAAATATGCTTCATTATATTTTAAGTATTAATATTTCATTAATTTGTTTAAATAATGATGAAAATCCACATAGTTAAATATTTATTTAATAATTTTTCTAAGAAAATATTCCAGTAAAGGAAATTTTAGTGTTTGCTTTCATATCATTCCTGTCCATGTGGTTACATCAATATCCACTGTAACCTATAATGTCTAGTGGTGCTACAAAATACTTTAGAATAAAATACTTTAGAATAAGTGCAACATGCAAAACTCTTTAAATTTTAATTTCTCTTTTTACATATTTTTAAATGAGGATAAATGAAAAGTTAAAGGACTTGTTCAGGAATATATCTAATTATTGGCAAACCTAGGATCTTTTTTTTTTTCTTGCACTAGGGGTTGACATCACTGAGTCACATTCCCACCCCCTTTTTATATTTTATTTAGAGACACTGTTACTTAGGGCCTCACTAAGTTACTCAGCATGACTTTGAACTCTGCTATCCTCCTGCCTCAGCTTCCCAAGACTCTGGAATTAAAGGCGTGTGCCACTGAGCCTGGCTAGGATATTCTATCTACAGTATTCTTAGACTAATATTCTTTTTTCCTATGGAATAGTTTCATTTATTCATCCATTCAGTAGATTATAAGTATATAATGTTGAATACAATTTCTAACCCTATAGAACTTAAAACCTCTTAATAAAAATTCAAACATTAACAGAATAAGTAACTAGCTCTAAGCTATAGTAAAGACTACATAAGTAAATAGAAATGTGACAAACATGTACACTAGGTCTCCCTGACCTATGCACAAATCAGGGAAGTTTCACTCTGAGACAGGCCATCTAAATTGAGATAGGGTAGCTAATTATGTTTCAGATAGATATAGGCCTCTGTGGGATGTGGGTAGAAAGGAAAACCTCTCAGGCAATGTTTTTCAGTCTCAGCACTATCAGCCTTCAGGGCTGGATAGTTCTTTGTCATGGGGTGTTCTATGCACTGCAGGATGTTCAGTAGCATTGCTGACCCCTACCATTAGATAACAATGACAACCCCACAACCCCACACTAAGTTTTGATAGTCGAAACTACTTCCAGACATTACCGAGAGTCTCCTAGAGGCAGCAGCAATCACCGCTGGTTCAGAACCCCTATTCTCGTCTTACGGAAAATCATTTAAGAGGATGCTATGTTGAAGAGGGTTATGATACTTTCTAGGAATTGAAACAAGTTTAGTATGAATGAAATCTGATCCAGATCAATGTTCATACCATGTAGCACTTTGAAGATCCTGCTAATTATTTTCAACTGTGTTTAAATGGCACTGGGAAGCCAGAAAACTTGTAATAGACAATGGTATGCTTCATATTTATCTACCAAAGGTCACTTCAGAGTTCCAGGTCAAAAGTGAATTAGAAGGAGATGAGAATGTAGGTGAGGAAAACATTTCAGAGGCTTTTGTAGTGTCCTAAGAATATAACCCACAAGAGAATGCAGATAATTTCTGTAGATATGAACAAAACATTACAAATTCTAGAAATATTTAAGAAATTAAGAGCTGATAATTCACTGATTGTTGGAAATACAGAAGAAAGTGGTTTTCAAAGATGACTGCAAAACTTCTGACTTTTGAAACTAGATACATGGATGTGCCATTCAGTAAACTAGGAAAACAGGAGGAAGGGTAAATTTGGGGCATAAATTTGAAGTTTAGTTTTGACCATGATGAATTTGAGGTGCCAGCAAATTTAGTGTAGGAAGGGTAGAAGTATCTGGTAGAATACCATCTTTTGTAGATGAGAAATCTCTACGAAAGAAGCTTAGAAAAGGACAATTAATTGTCCAAAGTGATAAAATTGAGTTAGTATTCATGGCTTTCTTTGTGGTAGTAACCTTAGATAGAGAGGATGATGTCTTTTGTGAAGGAAAACATAAAGGAAGGGTGAGAGTCGCCACTGGTTTTTAATTTTTCTTTATTTTGTGGTTATCATTGATATTTTCTTCATGGGGTAGGGGGCAGTCATCTACAAGGAATGGAGATGGGGAGGAAGGTCTGAGATGTAAGGAAAATGGAGGTTTGAAACCACCTTTTGAAAGAGTAAGGAGGAAGTTGTTCAAAGAATTGGGGTAGCCTTATCAGTCAGTGGTGGGTCCTCAATGATTTTCATGTCTTCATTCACAGTTGCTCAGGAGTCTTCCAATGTGTTAAAAATAATTAAAGACTACTCTGTGGCCAACCAAGGAAACTGTTTTTCAGCTCATACATGTCCTTTGTTCCTGAAAAGTTTAAATTGGACTTGAGAAGTATCTTTGGCATGAAAAGCAATGAGGCCAACCCAAGACAGTATATAATCAAATAAAAAATTGAGTAGTACAAATAAGCACGCTGTAGTCATTCAGGAAGAGGATGCTGTATTGGCTGATGTTATTGGGAAACATCTTGATAAAAGATGATCTCCGATTTAATCTTTAAGAGATGACAAGATTTTG
Organism: Ictidomys tridecemlineatus; assembly: GCF_052094955.1. Taxonomy (NCBI): domain Eukaryota; kingdom Metazoa; phylum Chordata; class Mammalia; order Rodentia; family Sciuridae; genus Ictidomys; species Ictidomys tridecemlineatus. Next base: position 72,149,846 of record NC_135480.1, on the reverse strand, counting down.
AGATGGTCACTTCCTGAAGTCTTGTTGTTTTTTTTCTCCTTTAGGTAAGCTATGTCCACTCCACTGTCCATCTAGTCCTATAATTTATAATAATTACTCATAAAGCCAAAATTTTCAGAGTTTTCTTTTTATCCAAAAGAATATGCATTTTACATTCCAAAGATGTATGTAGAAGCTTATTAAGGCTATAAAGGGTCCTGTGTAATTGTGGAAAGTTTAAAGGGATCTTTGCAATTATGTATCCCATATTCACATTTGTTCTCAGACTGTACATTCAAGTGGTTCTCATTAGAACCAGTACTATTCCCTTTGGTATTCTCTAGTGGTATTTAAAAATATTGCAAGGATATTATTTGGCTAAAACAGCCATATAGGAGGGTATAATGTTGATCTTTAGTGGACAAGAGCTAGAAGGGGAGGTAAAGACTCACAATAAATAAATACCCTCACCCTGTACATTTAAATATCTCATTGGGCATTTATTTATATTAGATACCTGCATAAGATTCCCTGAACTCTGAATCTAACTCCATTTTACATATTCAACATAAAGCATCTCTTGCACAGACTTGATAGGCTGAAATGTTCAAGAATGAAACTTTCTTTTTCTTGTGAGGAAAGGTTGTTCTTTGTTTTGCTCAGAACTTTATGAAAAATTTCTACCAAATCAGAATATTATGTCACTTGTATCAATGCTACTTAAGATGTTTGAGTAGCTAGTTTAGTACACCTCTTGGTTTTGTGGAGGTGCAAGCCACAGATGGAGTTTTGCCTGAACATTTCTGCTGAAATGCACTGTATTTATTTCAACTCTAACTTATTTCTCCTTGATATTGCATTATATGAAATTTTTAAAGTCTACATCAAAATAGGTTCATATTATCTGTTTTTATTGTGATTGTAAGTGGGATATTTAATACACACACACACAACACATACACACATGTAGTGCTGTGTTTGAAAGAGCTAGGAATAGCTGGCACTGGAATCTTGACACATGTGTTCTGAACTTTGGAATTAGAAAACCTGGAACTTGAGTTCCACCTGTACCTTTTTAAAAAATCTGAACAATTCATTTAATAACTGTGCCACTTTTCCTTCCTGAATACAGGGGGTGATGTCTATATCTTCAGGGATGATGTGAGGATCAAGAATCAAATTGTGAACTGAGTTCCTCTAAGCATATCAGTGGTATGTCTATCAGAGGGTACTCAAAGCTTCAGGATAGACACTATATAATCTTCATGGTATAGTAAATTTAGTGGCCAGCAAGTAATATAAAATATTCCTTTATAACAAAAAATAGGTATATATTTTTGGCTTGCATTTAACATTTTTTTGAATTTTTAAGATAAGAAATGATACACCAAAGACATTCTATTTTATTCCAGTATCTCCAGATATTTATAATGCATTCTCTTCAAACTTCAGGGATAGTTTAAAGAAAAAGTTTGATATTCTGAAGTGCCTTGTAATCTGTAAATTAGTTATTATTATCTCAGGATAATTCCAAGGAGGATGCAAGAAATTCCAGTGATAGTAAGTAACTCAATTGATATAATGAGAGGAATATTCTTCTTAAGAATTCCTTTAAGGCTGGGAAATTCTAGATGGACTCAAACCTCTGCAGAGAATCTGCTAGGTATTTAGAAGTTAGTCAAGAAGAATGATAACATTATTTTATCTTTCCCTTTCTCTGTATCATTTCGTTCCTCCTTACACTAAAAACTACCAGTGGTTAAATTTACTATGTTCCAGGTACTAGGCCAAGCAGTTTGCACACCTTGTTTATTTTAGTCCTTACAACATCCCTGTGAAGTAGGTTCGTGATCTTTATTTTACATAGCAGTACCCTGTGGCAGAGAGAGGTTACATAACTTGCCCAAGGTCAGATAACTGGCAAGTGGCAGAAGAGGAATTTAAATCCAGATTTATTTGGTTTTGTTTTTAACTCAAAAGAGTTTTCAGGGGTTGAGGGCTGGGGAGGGCACTCTTAGTTACAAGGTGTTTACAGGATTCCTCACTCAACTATCTTCAGTCTCATTTTTGAACCTTCAGTCTGGAATTATTCCACTTGCACCAAGAATCAACTTCTCTTTACTTCCTATGGTTCTCTTCTGTCTAAGGTTGATTCCTTTACCTATCTTCTGGAGTCCATATCTTCTTATTTTTATGGGAGCCTCAGCAATCGGTTTTCTTTTGGTTACATGAACATCAGTTGAAGAACTTATTAGTACAGATTTCTGAACCACATACCAAGAGTTTCTCCTTTAGAAGCTCTGAGATATATGACCTGAGAATTTCCACTTCTAACAAACTCTTAACCTAAGCTGATGTTGTAGCTCTAAGACTTTGAGGGCCAGTGCTCTAGACTTAAGAGTAGGGTTTGCCAACAACATGCTAAGACAGCCATATACATTTTTAAATGGTTGAAAAAGCAAAAGAATAATATTTCCCCATACATATACAGTATACAAAATTCAAATTTATTATTTATTGATTAAGTTTTATTCAAGTGCATTATGTAATATACAATTACATAGATATTTACATAGGCGGCTTTCTTGTTACAACATCAAAGTTGAGTAGTTGTAACAGAAACATGTCTTGCAAGCCTACAATATTGACTATTGAGTCCTTTACAGAATGTGTTTTCTGATCCCTGCTCTAAAACAGTAATGCTCAACCCTAACTGCACATTGGCATCAAGTGTGGAGCTTTAAAAAATACTGAAACCTGGGTCTTATTCCCAGAGATTCTGAAGTAATCGGTTTAGAGTGCAACCTAATGGATCTTTAACATCTAAACATATCTAATATTTCCAATCTAGACAAAACAAAACCAAAACCAAGCAGACCTTACAAAATTACTCTATCAACCTATATGAAAGAGCTAAGTAGTCTAATCTTATTTTATAGATGATGAAAATAGTATCCATCAATATAAATTGTTAGTCAAAATTGACATTGTTGCTAGTATTGTTACATTTTTAACAAATTATAGTTGCATATTTTCTTGATATTTTTAAAAATTATTTTATGAATCCAGGTTATATATTAAAAAGTATTATTTGTTCATTGTTGAACAACTACAAACCAAATATATGTAGATACCAGTTTCTGAACTCGGTGAATAAGGTAAAAATTGACTAGATTTGAGTTTACTTGATAGCCACTTTTTAATTTTAGAATCAAATAAACTAAGAACAGAATAGGGAGGAAGAGCAGGAGGAAAAGATTAACATTAAACAGAGACATGAGGTGGGAGGGAAAGGGAGAGAAAAGGGAAATTGCATGGAAATGGAAGGAGACCCTCATTGTTATACAAAATGACATGTAAGAGGTTGTGAGGGGAATGGGAAAAAAAACAAAGAGAGAAATGAATTACAGTAGATGGGGTAGAGAGAGAAGATGGGAGGGGAAGGGAGGGGGGATAGTAGAGGATAGGAAAGGTAGCAGAATACAACAGTTACTAATATGGCATTATGTAAAAATGTGGATGTGTAACCGATGTGATTCTGCAATCTGTATTTGGGGTAAAAATGGGAGTTCATAACCCACTTGAATCTAATGTATGAAACATGATATGTCAAGAGCTTTGTAATGTTTTGAACAACCAATAAAAATAAAAAGATGCACCAAGGGAAAAAAAAGAATCAAATAAAGAAGTTTATTTGTATTTAGGAGCCAAGCTTTAAGAAAAATATACCTCGTATACACACTGAAACTACACGAATAAACACTGTGAAGTCCACACCATGAGAGGCACTTAGAACAAAGCTCAGCTAGGGAATCAGCAGGTTCCTAATCATCTCACAACCATCCCCTGAGTTGTGCTCACTTAGTACAGTATAGACAAATCCCTTGACAAGTCTTAGTATATTCTCCTTCCATTTGTCTTCATTTGTCTCATTTACTGATAGGATGATTGGACAAATAGTTCATTGTGAATGATTCTCCTGTAGCCTGGAATGATATAAAATGAAAAATAAAAGGCAATGTCATACTTCTTTCCGTAAGCCAAATCTGTATCCCTAATGATCAATACTATTAAAACTTTTCATACATACATCCCTACCTATAATACATAGACAAGAAACCTTATTTTTATTTATTATTTATTTTTTTCTCTCCACGTTTTTATTTGTGCATTATAGTTGTAAACAATGGTGGGATTTGTTGTTACATATTTGTGTATGCACACAATATAACAATATAATTTGGCCAATATCTCTCCCTAGCACTTCCTGGCTCCCTCCTCTCCTTCTACCCCTTGGTCCCTTTTCTCTACTGATTTTCCCTTTGACTTATCTGAGATCCTGCTTCTCCCTTTCTTTTCCTTTTTCCTCTTTAGCTTCCACATATGAGAGAAAAATACAACCCTTGACCTTCTAAGTCTGACTTATTTCACTTAACACAATGGTCTCTAGTTCTACCCATTTTCCTGCAAATTATGTAATTTCAATTTCTTTATGGCTGAATAAAACTCCATTGTGTATACCATATTTTCTTCTCCATTAAACTATTGATAGGCATCTAGGCTGGTTTGGCTATTAGGAATTGTGCTGCTATAAACATGTGTATGCATGTATTGCTATAGTATGACTTTAATTCTTCAGGATAAATACTGAAGAGTGGTGTAGCTGAGTCCACGGCAGTTCCATGCATAGTCTTTTGAAGAACCTCCATACTGATTTCCAGAGTGGTTGTACTAATTTTCAATCCCATCAACAGAGTAAAAGTGTTCCTTTTTCTTCACTTCCTTTCCAGCATTTATTATTTGTATTCTTGATGGCTCCATTCTGACTGGAATGGGATAAAATCTCAAGGTATTTTTGATTTGCATTTCCCTGATTGCTAATGATGTTGAACATTTTTCCATGTATTTGTTGGTCATTTGTATTTCTTCTTTTGAGAAGTGTGCATTTAACTCATTTGCCCAATTATTAATTTGAGCAATCTTAATTTTATGTTTAACATTTTTCCATATTAATAAAAAAGAAAACTAGAAGGGAGATCTGTAGGGTAGAGCAACTGTATTGGGGGAGGAAGGAGGGAAGGGAAAGGGAAGGAACAGGTGAATGAGATTGGTCAACTTAAGTTAATGTACAAATATGGCATAGTGAATCCCACTATTATATATAATTACCAAGCACCAATAAAAATAAGGTTAAAAAGTCTGTGCCAGGTGCAGTGGTGCATGCCTGTAATGCCACCACTCAGGAGGCTGAGGCAAGTTCAAAGCCAGCTTCAGCAACTTACTAAGCCCTAAGCAATGCCAAACACCCTGTATCAAAAAAAAAAAAGGTCTGGGGATGTGGTTCAGTGATTGAGAGCCACTGGGTTTAATCCTGGTACCTCTCCACCAAAAAAAAAAAAAAAAAAAAAAAAAAATTCATTACATTTTCTAAAGTTGTACAATACTGTGTAGTACAAACTGAAAATTATAATTTTACAAGCTAATTCCCACACTGGTGGATATTTAGATACCTGCACAACACATGTGCACATACACATATATGTGGGATGAATTCTTGGAAGTTGAATCATTATATCAAAATAAGTATGCTTTTTAAAATATGTAAAAAATAATTACAAATTATTTTTCACCTTCCCCAATTAATGCATACCCAATAGAACTTAATGATTAATTTAAAAAAAATCTTTTCTATTTTTTATGCTTTTTCTTTAATGTGAGGTAACATTTTGTAGTCTTGTGAATTGCTACTTATGTTCTCTACCTATTTATATTTTCTTCTTAGCAATTTATGATCTTTTTTCATTTTAAGAAAATTTCCCATTAACATTTTGTAAATATACCATATTTTTATTTGTTGTTGTATGTAATTTACCAGGCAGAAGGTTTATATTTTTATGTATTAATAACTAGCTGTCTTTTCTAGTATCGCTTCAGGCTACTGTACTCTAATATTATATAAAACCAAATCTATGTTTTCTTCTAATATGTTTATAGTTTCAATTTTCTATACTTAAATCATTGCTCAATCTAGACATTTTGATGAAAAGTTTCATCTTAAATCTTCTTGTCAATGACACTGTGAGTTAAATATTATCCCCATCTTGCAAATGGTACAAAAAAAGGATCTGACATAAAAATGATTTTCCAGTACTACTTACTGGTAGTATTGAAGCCTAGATTTACTCTGCTGCCTCCAAAAATATGTAGCCAGTTATAATTTACTTCTACAACAACAAATGTTATTCTTGCAGATATGTTACTCTATCGAAGTCTGCCTAAAAGTACGGATTACTTCTCAGTAGTACCCTGTCATTGTAGTTAATGCCTCATTTTCTGCATCTATTAAATGAGAATAGTAAGTCAGCTATCCTAGTCCACTTAAGAAAATTAGACAGTAAATCTGCAAGTGTAGCCCATGTCTGTACAGGGATTCTGTGGGGTAGGTCAGTAGCCTATGAATTTTAAACAGGTTTCAATGGTAAAAGCCTTCTTTCATTAGAATGTACACATATCTGAAGCCTATCAGAAGCTTTCCCTGATTGCTTCAACAGGGAAATGTGCTTTTTCACTTGTAACTTTATTTTGTTTAATACATACCTGTAAGATGTTCTGAGATTTCTAACATTTTCCATTTCTTTTGCACTCTTTCTGTCTGTATCTGCCTCTCCTGGGACATCCAAATACTCTCTGGAGACCATTAAAATAATAATAAATATACATTCTTTCTCCTCAACTCTTAATGAACATAAAATTTAACAGTATTTATTCACAGATTGAAAATTGTCTTATAAAAGTCCTCTGAATATCCAATGGAGAAAGGCATTTTTTAAACCCTCCTTTATTTTCTATGGCATCAAGTTGCTATGTTTGGGTTCATTTATGAGAAGAGCTGCAGGAAATGTAACCCGCTATGACCTCGGGAGAGGGAAGTGGTATTAACTGAAATGCTTGGTTCTACATTTAAAGTCATTAATAAAAGTTGTGGAATGAGAGCTGGGCATCTGTGTCGATGTTTTAATGTCCTGGAAGTCATTGGTTGGTGTGGCTAGTGCTTATAGTTTGTAATTACCTAGTCTCCTATGACAGGCGGAACTGGAAATCAAATTAAGTGGATGCTTTCTCTTATATTACTAAAGAATCTCCAGCTTAAGATAAGATTGCCTTTTTTCTTCCTTAAAAAAGGCACAAACAATGACAGCCCAAAATAGCTATTTAGTCAGAACTGACGACACTTTCTGAATGCTTGTCATTAAGAGAGAAATAGAAAATCCTGCTCTTTTTTTTCCCCCTTAATTTCTCTCCCTGAAATACCTTGCCTTCCTCCTGAAGCTGCCTCACCTCATTGCCCAGGAGAAATGCCCAGCAACTGACGGAGCTTCAGCACCACTGCAGGCTCCAAAGGGGAGGCGGCTTATGCAAAACGTATTAAAGAAAGATCCTAAAAGTCACTGCAGCTTTTTCTAGTGAGTTATGCTGAGCTTCCCTGTTGCTGTAAGCTGATGGGGAGCGTTGTGGCGGAGACAGAACCACTCTTTTTCCTCCCACTATTTTTGCTGCAGTGAGAAGTGTTCATTTCTGCTTGCATTTCGCCAGATAGCTTTAGAATTCTAGCTGAGCATTAGGGCTTCCCAAGGCTGGAAATAAAGAGTTTAAAACCCTAAATTGGAGTTTGTCCTCTTGACTAAGTAAAAATTGAGTTAATGTGCTGCACAGCCTCCGATGCCTGACGGGAATGACAACAGACAGTAGGGTCTGATGATGTTTTTGAATTAAGTTTCTTTTCTCCCTTATGGATTCATAGGGACAGAAGCTTTTATTTTTCTCTCTCGCACTCTCCTTTCCAGAGCCAGCTGAATATTTTACATTCAGCAGCAGTAGCTGCTGATCTGAGGTTATGTTATCCCCTGGAATCTTCTATCTTCATTCCAATCCCATCCTCTATTATTGATTGTCATTTCCCAAAAAAGCATAGTTTTTGAAAATTAGATGCATTGTTTTATTAGAGAGTCTAGCAACTTTAGATATCCCTAGAAGATATAACAGCTATTACAGGGCAGGGAAGTAAGAGAGGGTGGTACTTAGCCTTGTAACTGCAGAACACCCTAGGGGGGGGACCCAGCTCACATTTTAGGGGACTTTCTAAGACTATGATCTTTTGTCTGGTTCTATTCCACTCAGAGAAGCAGAATGAGACATGTTTGCAGTGATTTGTAGTATTTGCCAAACAGGGTGCTGCATCAGAATAGCCTGGAATATAGTGCAGAGCTCCAATTAAACCTCCAGAGGGAAAAGGGTTTCCTCTTCATTTATAGTTTGCCCGATGCAATCCCATTGTAAAGTATCTAATAGGATAACACTCGGGCTCTTCAGAAATATAAGTAACTCATTGGTTAAATTTCAATTCTTCACCTTTCCCCCCTCCTTCCTGGGTGAGCTCATTCCCCCCTCCTTTTTTTTTTTTTTTTTTTTTTAATCCAGTGATTTAAAATGCTAGAAGGAAAAGCAACTGAGGTCTCAACTTTGAGATGCTGAATTCTCAGCTAATTGAAATTACTGGGCACAATGCTATATATAGCCAATGAAGAGATTTTGAGCTCTCACTCAGTGCCTTCAAGACATGTCGTTTTGTAGTCAGAGAAAACAGAGATCAATGCATTTTCAAACTGACAGAGGGAACGGATGCTCCTTAGTAGCACATGCCCAGGATCGTGTGTGTGGGGCTTGCGCTGTGCTGAGAAGCTGAATACCGGTCCATATGCTCCTTATTTACTGCAATGTTCTTTGCATGTTACTGTGCACTCCGGACTAACGTGAAGGTAAGAGGAGGCGAGACGGCAACTGGGCACAATATACATGTTAAACCAGCTGCAGAAAATGTCTACCTTGTGTAGCTCCAGGACTTTTCGGATTGCTGGCTGAGCAGGCAGATTATTACAGGTGGTTGCAAAGGCTTTGTTTTATTGTTGCCGGGCAGCCTCGCTGGGGGAGCATGTAGGAACGCTGCTGTGAAGTGACCTTCAGGTTTAACTATTTGTAATTCAGGTTCACGCTCACGCCTGGGGAGTGGAGAGGGGGGAGGAAAAGATGAAAATTATTTAGGTAGGCCGGAACCAAGAAATCAGAGGAGGTTAAAAAAAAAAAAAAAGCTATAGAGCATTCTTTAAATAAGGATTTAGTCTTTCTTTTAAAAGTGCTATGAGCTGCCTGTGTTCATGCAGCTTAATTGTTTAGGAACGAGGGTTTCAATGTAGTGGCTGTAATGGCATTGGAATGTGATCTGTGGGATACCTGACCATCCTGTGTGTACAAACAAATGATTATCCTTGGGAATTGGTGATGTTAATATCACAAATCTTCAGCTCTGGGTGGGCTGGTTGCTTTGGCTGCGTGGGTGCCGCTGCCCCAGTGCTGTCACCCCTCTGACATTCACTTGCTGTAGCTAATGAGCTTCCAAAGTTGAGCCTAAGTTTGGGAGATTTACCCGTGGTCATGAACGAGGGTGTTATTATTGGAAAGATTCTCTGACACTGTGTTCATTCAGCACTGAGCCAGATAGACCAGCTGTGGAATTCCAGTTGCATAATTTAAGTGAATTATATCCTCAGTTAACATTTGAGCTTGTGTTTCTTACTGAAGGAAGTCCAAAAGGAAAGTGATTGCCTGGGGTGGGTTGGGGGGGGGCAATTATGACTTAATACCTAAAATAGGAATCTTTAACAACATGACAATGGAAAGTGCTTCCCTCTTTTATTTGGCTGGGGAAGTGCTTAAATGCCTGGGTACTAAAGTTTCATTTTCTGTGTTTACAAGTTTTACTAAAGAACTTCCTACTGCTCACTCTTTTGAAAGCCTTTTTGTTTTTCATTTGAATTTCAAACAGGTAGTATTTATATTTTGATGACCAATTCTTTTACAACTATAGCCTGAAAGCATTCTGTGGATCATGTTGCAGAGTTCTATAGAATTTACTTTTTACTGCCTTAAAAATTAACTTCATGGCAAATTTCTTTCATATGTCTAATGGCAACTTGAAAATAAATATTTAAAAAATGGAGAGTGTGCCCAAATATCAACTTGGATTTCTCCATCACCATCTCCTATTCCAAGTTATCGGTATGATAGTCACAGTTTTGTAAGCTCAGTGAATTGTTAATGTTTCCCTCCTCAGTTTCTTTTTTGAAGAAAAATGTTTTCTTCAAAAGAAATACGATAAATAATTTAGATTAAGAAAAAATTGTTTGTATTTCCTTATAAAATTTCAGAAATACAGGAAAACCCAGTCCAGATTTCCTTTGATATGGGCTTTGGGAAATCCTTTTCTACTCATAACCACTAACAGTTGTCTTTATAGACTTAACTTTCAATTTATTTCACATTCATAAATAAAGGAATGAAAGAACTTTTGCTAACAATATCTTACCTAAATTTAGATGACTTTTGGATAATAAATTCTTAGTTCTTTGGCTAATCTGTACTGAGATACAGATACTTCATCAATAGAAACTGAGACCATATGCATTGCCACATACAACATATGTAACCTTGCTTGCATATGAATAGATTGACTTCAGTTTTAAATGAGCTCATAAATTTTAATAATTAGCTCTTCCTCTATCTTGAATAATTTATAATTTTATTTTGTTGTTATATATTCCTTCTGAAATAGCAAGGTTTGTGAAAGAGTCTGCAGTTTATTTGCTGTTGGATCATTCACCAGATTGGTGCCTTAAGACTCTCATCTAATAATTTTAGCTTTATTTTTATTTTTTAAGTTGCTTGATTTTTATTGTAACTATTTGCTTGGTTCTGATAAAGTCTTCCTTTGTTGTGTAGTTTTTCATGCTTGCCATGATTATTATTGTAATGACCTAAAACTTTAAGGTGGACAAAATTCAGAGATAGAAAATTTCTTTTTTTTTTTTCTGTACAGAATAGACTACTAATGTCACAATATTTTATTCTAAAATAATTATTTTTTTGAATTGGACCTTTTTAAAATATTATAACCAAAAGGATATTTTGAAAATGGTATGTTATATTAAAATGTTCTCATGAACTCATCAAGATATTAAATCTGGACCACTAGTTCTCTCTCTCTCTCTCTCTCTCTCTCTCTCTCTCTCTCTCTCACACACACACACACACACACACACACACACATACACACACATCAGAGAGTGTTGCTTATGGGTAATTATCTATTAAAATATTTTGAATGAGAACTATTGATGTATTATGCTAAAGTCATGGATACCAAGATGAATAGAAAATAGTCCTTGCTTTCAGGAAGCTTTCATTCTAGGACAAGACACAGACATATAAACAAATAAGTGGTTTGAAATATTATAGGACCTTTTGTGGATTCCAAAGCAGGACATTATTATAGGGGAAAAGTAAACAACAGAAACAACAAGAAAGCACAGGCCAGCTTTACCCATGACTGGTCAAGAAAGGTTTCGCTGTGAGGTCACCTTTGAGTTGAATCTTGACAGGTAATGGAGCCTTGCCAAGCAGCTTAGAGTGAGGAAGGCATGCTGGGATGCTGGGTAGAGACTGTCAAAAGCATGGAGCTAAGAAGCAGAACACTTTGAAGAACTCCAAATGATTTGGAATGGATGGAGTGTGCAGTCTTATAAAGCCAAACAGAACTAAAAGAATGGACTGAGCAATGATTACAGTCTAACTTTTTGAAAATTATGTTACTTTGCCACATATGGCTCAAGTGGTAGCGAGCACGCTACCACTTGAGCCATATCCCCAGCCCCAATAGCTCTATTTTTAAAAGTAATGATACTGATGATAATTTCCTAAGTAATTTTAATGCCTCAACCATTGTTTTCAACCTTTCCTTGTTATTACAAACATATACACACCCACAAACCCATACTCCCAAAAGCATCAAAGGCAAATATTAGATCACTATCACAGATAAGAAAACAGCTTGAGATGGGAAATAACCCATTACTGGGTTCCATTGTATATCAGAAGCAGACTTAGGGCAGTCTTCAAGTCTCTTGAGTCTTGACTTACTGTTATTTCCAGTAAACCCTGCTGCTTATCCCTAGATTCAAGAATTCTGCTCATTTGTTTTGAAATTGCTTGAGAGAAAATAGAAGAACCTTTTAGTAAAACAATGTAACAGAATGGTTTTAAAGCATGAGTTTTAAGGGATTACTAAAAACTAAACAAACAAAAAAACTACATTAAAGTCTCTTTTTGTCATTTATTGCATAGTTTAAGAACATTTCTTAACCTATCTGAAGTTCAGTTTTTTTTCATTTGCAAAATAAGGATAACAATAGCTCTTAGCTGTTGTAATAATTATGTGAGATAAGGCATGTAAACACTGTAAAAATGTTCTTAGAGTGTAGTAAGAATTCAATTAACTCATAATTGATAAAGAAGAAGTCACATGGGCTGGGGATGTGGCTCAAGTGGTAGTGCGCTCGCCTGGCATGCATGCAGTCCGGGTTCGATCCTCAGCACCACATACAAGCAAAGATGTTGTGTCCACCAAATACTAAAAAATAAATGTTAAAATTCTCTCCTCTCTCTAAAAAAAAAAAAAAAAAGTAGAAGTCACTAAATAACAGTGAGTCTTCAGAGTTGCTTTCATTAGAAAATCCTAGAAATTGACCCCAATTAAAAGATACAATAATTGATAGAAGCATGTTTATCTCTTCTCTATCACTATCACCACCACAACTACACAAGCACATACATTAACATATAAACTCTGAAATCTGGGATCTTAGTTTATTTCTTCATCTTCAGATCATAAGAACAATTAACCATGCCAAGTACAAAGTAGGTGCTCAATAAATATTTGCTAAATAAAAGTATAAACTGAGTTTCAGCTTTCCTTTTCAAAATCCACTTATCTTCTTCCCAAAGTACTTATTTCTCCTAATGTATTTAAATTGTTTTGAGAGAAAGAAAGAAAAATGTCATAGACTTTGAAGTCACACAAGACTTACTCAGTCACTCGTTCTTTTTGGATCTGTATAGCCAGGTTGTAGACCTAGGTTGGAGGGAATCAACAATTTACACTAAAACAATTTATTGAATGCCTAAATCCTCTAGAATTCAGACATTTATCATACTCATTATCACCAAATTTATTCAGTGAAATTGCTTTTAACAAACATAATACCTTTATAGCATCCGAACATTTACTGGAATTGTATCCTACAATGGGAATCCCTTCTCTGCATGGCTATGGTTGAATGGATTCTATTCTTCCTTTAAGAAATAATGAAGTTGTCTATTTAATAAGAAGTAGAACCCAATCATACTAACACCCATGTTTTTCTCCTCCTTTAATTTACTGATTACAATTTCTTCATCTTCATGGCTATAAATCTTATATTGCCTTATATCATTACTTGCATCATTATCTTATACTGCTAGGTAATGTTGCTTATGTTAGTAATTTTAGATTTTAAGCATTTTGAAAGCAGGAAATATACACTTTTTGGCATTTTTTTCTTATAGCTTATTTATATTTCATGAATTCAAAAAAATGATCGATGGTCTGATCTAAAGGGAAACTTTCAGAAACTGTCTCCTTTTGCTCCTGACACCTACTCTTTGCTACATCCTGTGATGCATTGCACATATTGATGCTTTGAATAAACACATAATTTGTTGTAGGCAGGGCTTGTGGGATCATGAATCAGAATGTGTGGACAGTTTGTGTAACACCTATGGCTCATGGGTGTTATAAGCCTATGGCTCATGACAAATCAGGGGTGGTTCCTGTCAGGATTCCAGTTGAATAATTATCTCTTTTAGAATGTCAATAATGCATTAATCCTTCACTAGACCCCCACATTACAGTCTCCAAATAGTTGTGAGCCTACTCAGTATATTGGGCTTTATAATACCTAAGCTACCTAAGCCTATGCAATGTGTTAGATTTATAATTTCTTATGAAATTCTTTAACTCAAAACTTTAAAATCTAATGAGTTAATTAATAAAGAATAAAACTGGATACTTAACAATAATAATAATCATTATCATTTGTTAAGCTCTAGCTGTGAGCCATAGACTGTACCCAAACTTCGCTCATATTCCTAAAAACGCTTCCCAGTGACCTAGCATGTGAGATTGTTATCATTATTATTTTATAGATGAGGAAACTGAAGTTTAGGGAACAAAAATAACGTGCCTAATGTTGCAACTATTAAGTTTCAGGAAAGCCAGCTTTTAAACCAGGTCTGTTTCGCTATACGTATTTTTAATGATCTTCCTGAAAAGATAATGTATAGGTATGCAAACTCTGACCATTGTTGTGTCCCAGATACCTCAAATACTTTTCAAAATAACATAAGGAATTAAGTTAACAATAAATTTGTATATGTCTTATATGTGCATTCCTTCTTTAGAGTTCTTTATAATAAATTATAGCCTGAATCAGGTCTAAAGGATTCTTATGTATTCTCCATTTTTTCATTCATCAAATAGTTAGTCAACATCTATTATGGCGTAGGCACTAAATTATATGTTGTAAATAAAGTGTGGAATAAAACAGACAATAAACTCTGCCTTCATAGAATTTTTGTGCTAGTGAAATAGGTATATAATAAGTAAGACAGCTAAGTCATATGTGTATATAATGATAAGTGCTATAAAAAATCATGAGAAGAGATTGGAAGTGTGAGTTAGAGGAGAGGATAGGTTATAGTTTTAGCTAAGGTTGTTAGTGAAGGACTCACTAATATAATTTTGAATATAAGGGGAATAACCACGTAGGCAAAGGTAACAGAAAATGCAAGTGCAAAGGCCCCAATGTGGCATCTTGCCTGGCATATTAACAAGCCACCATGGCTGGAAAGAGAAAAGGCAAGAAAATGTCAAAGGGAGCAAATCATGTAGAGCTTTGTAGGTTAGGCTTCTCTGAGTGAGATGGGAATCCAGAGGTTTTGAGTAGATGAATCACATCATTTAACCAATGTTTAAATTGGAACACTACAGTTGCTATGTGGAAAACAGATTTTAAGGGGGCAAGGACAGGGTCAGGGAAGCCAGTTAGAATTTCCCACAGAATCAGGTGAGAGTCACTAATAATAGCTTGGAATCAGTGGAACTGGTGCCAGGTTGTCTAATTCTGTATGTAATTATGATTTTGGATCTCTATCAACTTTGTCTTTTCCTGTCCTGATACTGATTTCTGCCCAGACGTGGCAGCTCTTGATTAGGATTATAGAAAAATACTTGAGTCGCACATATAGATGCAGAGCTTCATTTTCTTTTGGCTTCAGATATGATCCTCTGGAGGTACATTCCTAGTCCTTAAATGAGTGTACTATAAGCTACTTGGGGGCAGGAAAAATGTCTTATATGTATTTGTATATCCATTGCTTTGCATATGGTAAATGATGAATAAATGTTTGCTGAGTGATAATAGGTGAATTGTTAGCCACAAATTGTGGGACTTATTCAAAGAGTGCCTCTTTGGACTGGGTGGGGTACAAAGTAAGAATAAATATATGACAAGGAGAATGGATTCTGCATTCAGCAAACTTCCTCTCTAATATAAAATTGATGCTTTCCTTGTGACAGTATTTCTACAGCATAAGAAGCTGTAGGGAAGCAGACTGGAAATCTGAAAATGACACTAGGTAAGTCATAAGACAAGTTTGGGAAATAACTGTCTTATGGCCTATGTTTCAAATTAAGACAGCAAGTTGACAAATTTGTTGAGAGATGGTGATTTGCTCATAGTTCTCTAAGAAACATAGATCCAAACTTTTTCCAGATTTTGGATGGTAAGATATGGTAAGAAATTTAAAATTCCAATTTAATATTTCATAAAATTTATCCTTATCCTTACTAAAAGTCATGTATTCTAATATTGTCCATTGTTTCTTTAACATTTAAAATTTATTTATTTATAATATCAGTTAAAATCAACTAAATGTATTATAATCAGAAAAATTCTTGAGAAAATGCAATTCATATTTACCCATTACAGTAGATTGCCTCCTTTACCTGTCTTAATGAATTTGAGGAGACCAGGATAGGTCATAACTCACAATGTGAAAACACAGTAACATGTTCCCTGTCTTAAGAAGCATATAACCTCAATTAGGAATATGCTAATGAAATGATGATGAATCACAGCAGTCAGCCAACACTTAGCAGGAAATATGTGAAAGTCCTGGACTAAATACAGGAAGCTAACCATATAGCCTGTCCATTTGCTGACTAGCATATTCATTTGGGAATTCAGTGCTTATTTTGCTGGTCAGGCCCTTGTGGTCTATCTAGCCTATCTATCTGCATGCCTCAGCATACTTAATAACAATAGCTAATATTTGTTGTGTATTCAGAATGTTATCAGGCACTGGGTACATCACTCATTTCATCTTCACAGTAACTCTAATGAAAGCTTTTGCTATTAAACCCATTTTTATGTGTGAAGGGACTGAGCCACAGAACCCAGGAAGTAATTGGTGGTGCTGGGACAAATGCCAGGCACAGGTAGTAATCAGATAGGCCAGTACCAGGAAGGATTCCTCTGTTACTCTTTTTTTTTTTTTCTGGGGGGGGGGGCTGCACACCAGGAATTGAACTCAGGGGCATTTAACCACTGAGTCACATCCCCAGACCTATTTTGTATTTTATTTAGAGACAAGGTCTCACTGAGTTGCTTAGTCTCTTGCTTTTGCTGCAGCTGGCTTTGAACTCTCAATCCTCCTGCCTCAGCCTCTGGATCCGCTAGGATTACAGTTGTGCCCACAGCGCCTGGCTCTTTTACTCTTGATCAGTCCTCTGGCCTTTGACTCCCTTCTCCAAAGGGGCTACATTGTATCCCTTTAGTTCTAAGGACTTCCTGATTTTCTAGATTTATCATCTGAACACACATCAGTTTCCCTTGACTTGGGTGTATCATAATTTCTTCCACTAGCCAGAACCTGGAAGAATACTCATGGGTCTGATAACCTATATCCTCCCCTGGATATCCTCAAGGGTTTGGGGAAGGCTGCTTATGCTGAAGACTTCATTACCAATTGAGGTATGAGCACGCTTTGAAAAAGGCCTATTTACTAAAGTCTACACTTGTTACTAGTGCAATAAACAACGTAATAAAAACTCCCCAGGATAAATTAGTACTGCACTGTGACTTAGAAAGCCTACTTCTTCAGCCCTGAAAAGGGAAAGTTAAATAGTAAAACAAAATGACATTTGGCCTGGAGAGGGTCTGGCCCTAAATATTTCTCAAACTTAAGTTAAATATTTTGTTTCTATTTAGACTTCAAAACTTTGGAAATAGGCAGAACTTAAAAGGAACTGAGGGAATGTCTTTTTTTTTTCTTTTTCTTTTTTTGTGCTGCTGAGATCCCACCTAACTCATCACACATGCCAGATAAGTGCTCTACCACTGAGCTACCCTAGCCCAGGAGTCTTTCTTTAAAATGAAAGAAGGTAAAATGAGCAGAAGGAGAAAATTCTGTGGTCTAATTTTATTTATTTGTTATTTATTTTTTATGTGTTTTCATAGACTTTGATATTTTTAAAATTGCACATAAATTTATTTATTTTAAAAGTGTCTGCTACATTTACTTTTTTTTCAAGGATATACCTAGATTGAAAAAAGAAACTGAGTCAATGGGGTGTGCAGTGAACCTGGAAGGGAGGGATCAAGGTAGATTTCTGAAGCAGACTCTAAATTTGGTAATAAATAAAAAGGAACCCTTTGTATCTGTGCTGAATTTTTAGTTGATTAATTTATAAGCTATACTCCTCTGGGCTCATTAGGTAAAGTGAACTAAGGAGTCAGTTTTAAATGGGTCAGTATACATTATATTTTCCAACTATTTTTAGACTATAAAAGATATTATAGAAATTATATAAAGTACAGAAAAGAACAAAACAGTATACTTCCTCATAACCTTGTTCCTTTTAGCAAGTTTCTTTTCATTTTTCCCTACATACGTGTGTATGTATAAATGTGTGTGTGTTTGAGATCAAAATATATTTGTAACTTGTGTTTTTGCTCATATCTTAAGAATATTTTTACATCATTCATAATTATTTATAAGCATTTTAAAAAATGGTTGGGTAATAGGAAAGCTTACTCTTTTTCTATTTAAAAAGTAAATAAACGCAGGTAGGCAGGGACTGAAAGCATTGTTTTTCTCAGACCATTACTTTTCAGCAGAAGATAGAAAGCTTTCAAGTGTAACCTTGGAATAGCTTTGAAATGAGATGCAGTTTGGAAAAAAATATATGGTGAGTCTGAGTTACAAAAGGATCATTGCCATTGTACTTTAAACAGGGGGAAAATGTGTGCTTAATGCAAATGTTTCTCTAGCTGTCCCTTAACACTCTCTCTACACCAACCTTGGCCAAATAATATGCTTTGAGCTAGGGTTTTAAAGGTTCTTTTCAGCAGAAACCAGCCAGACAACATCCTTATTATCACTATTCTCCAGGCATTTAGAATAGAAATGTTGAGATCATTTTTATTCTCCAGTTCCTGCAGAAATCAAATCAGTCCACAAATTCTGCAGAGTCTATCTCTGAATGATTTCTTGTACCTTGTCTCTTTCTACCCCTCCTTTCCTAATGGAGGGTCTCATCTCTCCCTATAGTGCAATGGGAACATTCTGACTTTCCTAGTCTCCCTGTTTTCTCTCCAAATTTACCATCCCCAGAGAGGCACTACACTTATTTTTCTCAAACCCAGCTAAGAATTGCCATCAGTTTCTCTGTTCAAGAGCCTTCTGTGTTCTACTGCCATCAAAATTCTCCATTCTCATGAATGGCCTCAACCACCACTGTCTCCTGGTGGACCTTCTGCCATTTCCATGTAACACACATAGCCAGAATTCATTCCAGTCCTGCTTTTCCTCTGCTGCTCATGTCTTAGAGTAGTTGTAAAGGGAGAGGCAGGTGGGCAGAAAACCTGAGTTGGAAGGCCTTTGTCTTCATTTACAGAGTAGTATGCACTACTTCTAGATCAATAAATCAATTTTTCTTATGCTTAGTTTCTAAATTGTGTAATTGAGATGACGATAATAAATGTCTACCTTACCCTGAGTGTGGCTGTAGACAAAGCCTCAGAGATATGCAGGATCCATTTGGAAGATGTTAACATATTTTAAGAAAGCCAATGAAGTGCTAACCAAAGCCATGAAGTTTAGTTTAAGCTTGGTGGTCACTGTGGACTTGGTTGTGTAACTGAAATTTCCCTTATGGCTCACCTTGATCCCAAGAATGTGAGCTAGGTCTCAACTTCTTTGTAAAATTTTGAGATACCAATTGTAAAACAACATTCAGTTTATAGTTGAAAAAAATGAAAACAACTGCCCTCAAAATCTGCAGTTCTAATCTCCCAGCCAAGATTTCAACTGTTATATAGCCTCAGGCAGTTAAATATGAAACTCCCACTCCTTGGCCACCAAATCCCTTGGGAAACCAGTCATAAAATTTGTCTATTCATTTCTTTGGTGGGTATAGATCCCTAAGCATGAAAAACTTTAGATTAATTATGGAATGCTAAAGGAAATTAAACCCTTTTATTAATATTTCTTCTAGGCAATACTTATACATATGTGGTAATGCATGATTTTGTGTGTTGTTGTTGTTTTTTTAAAGAAATTTCCAGATTAGAATATTCATTCTCAGGGTTTTAAAATGAAAAGTATAACAAATCTTGTCACTTACAAATTGTATTGGAACATATAAAGAAAAACTTAAAACTCATATTTTAAGTTTCATTTATTAGATATGAAGAAATTATTTAAATAATTAGAAAGATTTGTTATTCAGATAAAAATAATGAAATAAGAAAAGTTAACATTAAATTTATAAATAAATATAGATTATAATATTGAAAGAAATTTAATTAAATCATAAAAGCTCTCTTAATGGCAGTTGTAAAAATCTTGCTAGATTTATAAGTAGAACACTACAATAGAAGCTGAACTTAAAAAGTTAAGTAAAATTTAGGCTTTTGAATTTATTACTTTAAAATTAAATATTAATTTCACAACTAAAAGAGATCCATTTAGTGTTTTCTGCCCATGAAAGATGTAGTAACACAACACCACAATATTTACCTTGCCCTCATTTGATTGTTGTAAAGTACAAACAAGATAATATGTATGAAATTACTTAAATACCATTTATTAGATTTCCTTCTAATTGCTTTTGTTCAGTCTGTTACTTCAGTACAGAAAAATATTCACCCCTCTTACATAATAACTCTGGGGTTCATACAGACCCTGACAGTTAATTTCTTCTCCCAGATGGAACTTTGCTGTTTTCTACCTCTTTATCACTTTATATTTTTAGTGTAAACGTTGAGCATCCCTCATGTGGGAGTTGTTTATGAGTGTTTGTTTTCTTCACTAGCATGTGATTTCCATACCCTTCAGTTCATTTTTTTTAAAGTAAGTAATGTAGTCTTCCTTACATGATAAACACTGAACACTGTATTCTGTATCAGGAATAGTCATTAATAAGAAATTATATCTGTGCCTGTATGTAGTAGGTAATGAATTACTAAATTTAATTTAACTATAATATGCCATTTTGTCTAAAGACAATTGCATAATAAAATGTTTAGAAAAGCAATTGACTAGTTCAGGATAAAATTCAGTTAATGCAAATGGTGGATAAGAAAAATACATTAAAGAAATATTGTGGCTTCACTAGTATAGTGAATAGTACTCATGCTTCCCCTTACATTTAAAGCAGTATTTTAGCAAGAATAAACAAAATAGAAGAAAGTTTTGCAAAATGATTGGAGCAGGAGAGGCTGAGGGCAGGGTGGGAGTTGGTTAGAAAGGACTGTTGATCGGTAATGAGAATGGCTGTTAGGGCTGTCTGCCCATTCTCATTATAGAGATCTACTGCTCACCTCCAATCTCTTCCCTTCCTTCTTGTCTGCCACAATCAGTAAGGCTGTTTTCCTTTTCTTGAGTCCAGCAGTCAATAACATTGATTTTTGCAGCACTAGATGATTCTCACCTTTTCCCTCATTATCCCCTCCTTTAGGGCTAAACAAAGCCAAGTTCCCTGGTGTGCCACAGTCTGCAGAGCCTGTAAAACAGAAATGGCTAGAGGCAGGATATAGGGCTGTGGCTGGGTAGGAGGAATGGCTAGTGCCAAAAATCCCTCAGGAGCATCCTGGGCAGAATATTTCTGACACAGTCTTAAGTTAAGGGATAATATATCCTCCAGAGAATAAAAGCATATAAAATGTCTATCTTGCTCACTGCAATTCCACTGAGTAGGCTGAGGGGGAAAAGGCCCTGAGGTCCTATTTCCATGTAATTTTTATTGAGCCTATTCAAATAGACAGATACTACTCCTGGGGAAGAGGCCAACTATTGGAAATGAGTCAAAAGAGCAGTAATACATAGTGGGACCATAGATGACTAGAATCCATTGTAAAAAAAAAAAAAAAAAAAAAAGAAGAAGAAGAAGTAGAAATGTATTCAATGATTGATTATTATGTTCTACACATTTCTTGATTTTTACTTATTTTAATCCTATAGTAACCCTTCCAGATAAGCATTACTATCCCCACTTAATAGACTCTTAAAACTGAAACTTAGGTAAACTAGCATACTCAAAGTCAAAGAGCAAGAAGATGGCAGACTTTCCAAATTTTCTATACTGCCTTCCAGAAACACTCACTTTGTTCTGAGAGTTCATGGAAGAGCCTTGATCAATAGAAAAAGTAGGAGTGCAACAATTTTGTTTAAAGACAATGGAAAAGTATTGGAATTATTATTTTTGTAGGGGTGGGGGGAATATTGGGCATTGAACCCAGAGGAGCTTCACCACTGAGGTACATTCCCAGCCATTTACTTATTTACTTATCTGTTTATTTATTTATTTGGACAGGGTTTCACTAAGTTGCTTAGGGCTAAGTTGCTGAGGCTGACCTCAAACTTCCTATCCACCTGCCTCAGCCTTCTGAGCTGTTAGGATTACAGGTGTGCACCACCAGGCTCTGCTGGAATTAGTTTTGATTCAGTAATATCATAAAGCAATAATAACTTTGTTGCTTAGCTAAGAGAAGGATGGAGAGAGACTTTGAGTACTATTTAGGAAAAATTTAACCCAGGCTTGTGAAGATGTGCCTAGGTCCAGGGTTACAAAGATTGGAAGAGGAATTTAGGATCTCTGGATTATTCAGACTGTGTTGGCTCAGGAATTTCATGTTATCAAGCAGAGTTAGATCTAGAAATCCTTCCACTTAAGTCTCATAGCCGTAGGTTTGAGGTTTTTTTCTCCCTTCCTCTTATCTCAGGGTATGTGAGCTTGAGTTAGTTATTTACTCTTAGTTTCCTTGATTGTAAAGTGAGACACTGATGTCTATTACATAGACATGGAATTTGTTGTAAGGCAAACATCTACAAACATTTTAAAGTCATTCATAATTGTCTTATACACAGGGGAAATTGAGTCAATGGTAATTCCTTCTTCCCTCAGTGATGTCCACTCATCTTACCAACATAATGTGAAAGCTAGTTTCCGCTTTGCCTTTCTGCTGCATAGGTGTCTAAAGGTAATGTTACAACCAGGGAACTCCTTAGGAATGAAAGCCTTAACAATCTATATATTCAGTTATAACAATGAATTTCAATCCTATACTTTCATGTGGAAGAAGAAAGTGGACATTCTTAGGGATGTCCAGCAGTTTCTGAAGGTATAACCTAGAGTTTTGCCATTGAATATAGTAGTCATGTGTGGCTACTGAGAGCTTGAAATACGATTAGTATGAATTGAGATGAATTTTAAATATAAAATATACATTAAAATTTTGAAGATTTAGTATGAAAAAAGTGTATTACATCAATTTTTAACTTACTTATATGTTGATAATTATTTGGATATGTTGGGTTAAATAAAATATATTAAAATTAATTCTATGGGCTCAGTGGTAGGGTACACAAGGCCCTGGGGTTAAGCCCAGTACCACACACATACATGTATGCACACACACATATACACACACAAATATTAATAATTCTACCTGGTTCTTACATTATTCAATGTACCTACAAATCATTTAAAATTGCATATATGGCTCACATTTGTAGTTCTTATTGTATTTCTTTTTAACTGTACTGATCTTGAGACCAAAAGGCAATTCATTCTTCCCAGATTGAAAGGCCCTTGACCTTGATATGCTGAAATGATTTATATAATCCATGTGGTTATCTCTCTTTCTCCTGTAGGCTTTGAGGAAGACAGATAGAGTGGATAAAACTCCTTCTAGTCCTGTAGTTTTGAGATCTTAACACAATTCTTAAATGTTAGTTTTAAAAGGGAACTTAGAGATTCCAAGTTTCAACTCTCAACTGAGGTTCAGAGAGGTTAAATGATTTGCCCAGAAAGCTAATGTCCAGTACTTTTTCCATTAAGAAATACTGCCTCTCAAATACATGCCCACTCTTTGCAATGGATATTTATACTTTTGGGGGGAAACACCAACCCAGTCATTTGCAGATTTTCTTGGAATTAAAAGTTTTCTCATCTGTTCTATACTGATGTGATCCCAGTGGATAACTCCTGTCTGACCTTGAAAATATATACCAGTGTCACCTCCTCAGTAAATCCTTCCTACTCCAAACATAAGTAGCTATTTTTTGCTATTCCTTCTCTATTTTAGCTTCAAACATATTGTTTTGTATTGAATGTTTTATAAACTCTTTTAAGTCAATGTGCTTGTTTTGTGGGCACATAGTAACCCCAAAGTAAATATTTTTGAATTGAATTTTTGATATACTTCCACAAACTCTCTGTATGTCCTAATTCTTGATATTCTATTATTGTCATTGAATTTCATTAAAAAAAGTCTTAAAAATTCTCTCTATATGTGGTCTCTCTATATAACACACATATATGTATATAGCATATATATATTCTCTATATATCTATATAGACATATATGTGTCTTTATATACATCTCTTCATACATAGTATATACTTACATATAATTTTCAAATATCTCTCTACAAATATATAATTATATATAATTTTCAAATATATGTGATTTCTCTGTATATATGTACATTTATGTACACATATATGTACATATATATGTGTATATATATATATATATATATATATATATATAGAGAGAGAGAGAGAGAGAGAGAGAGAGATCACATATATTTGAAAATTCTATCATGTGTTAGATATACTAGAAATACCATACCTTAACACTTATCTAAATCTTCCAGTTAGTCATATGTTGAATTGCCTCATCAAAGAGATCCACTCTATATAAATGAAGTTGGACCTATCAGTCAGAGGCAGATTGAGTAGGCCTGAAGAATCCATGATTCATACAATCTCATTTTCATGGTGTGTGCCTTAAATGCCACATCTTCAGTCAGCAGTTAGTTTTCCATGAAAATAAATTGAGCTATGCATTCCCTTTGGGTTTTAGAAATGCACTTTTGACGTTTGTGCTAGGAAGTGCAAATGTGTAGCCATAATCACAATGCATTCTTTTTGTTCTTTTGGCTTTCTCAAGGAAGGATTTAGAAATGGCTCCATTTCCCACAGAAAATCAATTTTAAATCCTGTGTCTACTGATACCCTCATTTTATCATTAAAAATCTACAACAGTTTAAAGAAGGATAGAATGAGTTTTTAACTTTCCAAGTCTTATATTTAGTTCCTTTCTTCCTGCAGATATATCAGGATGGGAGATAATTTGAGAACTTAAAAAAAAAAAAAATCTTGACTCTGGACCTTCCCATGTTATTTTCATGCCTACACTTTTGTTATCCAGGCTGTTGAAATAAGAGTCCTGTGCTGACACAGGACCATCACATTCAGAAACACTGATGTAAGAAAAAATTTTAAGCTTATGTAATAGAGACTTATCTATTAATTCCTTCAACCTCATTTATTGGACATCAACTATGTTTTAGCCACAGAGGCAGGTGTCTTCAGGTAGGTTTTTAATTTAAAAATTTTCATGGTAAAGATAATTAAAACTAGGAGACATTGAGTGACCTCACCAAGTCATTGCTTATAAATAGTATAATCTAGCCATCAAACCAAAGTCTTTATGAAGTTAAAAACCTGTGCTCATTTGTAACATCACACACTGCTTCACAATATGAAAGAGATGGGGGCTTGTTATAATATAGCGTAGTGGTGGGAAACTCTGGAATCTCTCAGTATTTCTGCCAAGCTCATGACCCTGTAGGTCTAGGAGGGAAAACTGCCACTTAGCCTAAACTCAATGACTTCATCTGTTGATGTTTTTAACTTTGGAGGTTCTAGAAAGAGTCTGATTCTTCTATGACATTGTTTTGCACCACAGGAACTGCCACCTGTTCTCTCTAGCCCTTGTCTAAATGTCTTCATTTTGCCCTCCACCTTCACTTTTCATAAGCTGTGATTCTAACCCAAGATCCTTTTATTTCATGCTGGTACTACTATAATGTATTCCTAACTGAGGCTTTCTGCATCTGTCCTTGACCCGTTCTAGCCTGTTTTCCATACTGCTGCCAGAGAAAGATTTTTCAGCTATAAATTTGATCATGTTACAGACTTTCTTAAAATGTTTAAGTGGCCTTCCTTTGCCTTAAGTATACTTTGCAAGCTTGTGTGATTAGCCTGGCTTCTACTTCACTGTCCACAGCTCACCCTCTATTCCCTGTGTGAACCATATTCTCCTCTCTTCACTATAGTTCCCCAATCCAGCCCTTGCTGTATTTCTTGCCTACCATACCTCCACCAGCCCTCCATCTGGGCAAACCCTACTCAGCCTTCAGATATCATCTCAAATCTCCATCTTTCCTGGATGTCTTTTCAGTCTCTCTGTTATAGAGCTGGTCTCATTTTATCTGAATCTATTCTTTAAGCACTTACCACACTTTGCTAAAATATATGAATTTCTTTGATTATTATCTTTTCCCACTAGACTTAAACTTATATGATAGTAGGAATCATATCAGTTTTGCCTACATTATAATCTTAGGAGTTAAGGGCATGATAAATGACAGAAGGAGGCAAGCCTGTTTTCATAAGCTGTCAGTTTATTTTCACCCAAATTATTATGTCCCCTGTCCCATATAAATATTTATATTTCATAATATATCCATCATCTCTCCTTCTCTGACCTGGAGCATACTAGCTATTGCCACCCCTTGGTGCTGCATGCATGTATTACCTGCACCATGGGTAATGGGCAACTTGTGTCAAATTACCAAATGTTGACATTTTATCCTTTCATAGGCATGTCCACTTCACCTGCTATATTTTGGTGAATATTAAAATTTAATTTCTCAAGGGTGCAGAAAAATCTCACTTTTAAAAATATTAGTTCAAGAAAAAAATTAAAAGAAATCTAGGTCTGCTAGTATGAAAACAAAAATCACATAAGGCATTCCCTTGATAAATATTTTAAATGATATTTGACTAATAAAAATAATACATTTAGCTATTTGTGACTTCATTATTACAATTAGTTGTGCTGAATTGTTAAATTAGGAATTTTAGTCTAAACTAAACTTTATAAGTGATATTTATATAAGGTATTGTTAATCTTTAAATGGACTCGATTTTTATCATTGGAACTATATGTTCATGATTCCAAGAATCATTGGTTCTGAGAGCAACATTAAAACTCAATTTTAGGGACATGTTAAACTGTACCACTTGTATTCAGTCAGTAAAAGCTACATGGTGAGAAAGTCAATGGGTCAAATGAGGTATGCTTTTCAACACATTGATCATAAGGAAAAGACAGCTATGGAGTAGAAATGTGTGAGGTAGAAGAAACAGGAAATTAAGTTCTAGTGTTCAGAAATAATCTATAAAAAATACAAGAAAAAGATTATTATAAAAGTCAGGATAGGATTAATTTTGAGGGAAAGAAAGGATGTTGAATTGGCCTGAGGTGTGTAGAAACCTGTGGTGGCTGGCTAAGTTCATTTATTGACCTAAGTATTGGTTATAAGAATTTTACCTTAAATAATTAATCAAATTATGTATTTTATATGGTTATCTATATCTATTTTTATCTTACAATTATAAAGGCATTAAGAGATAAAAAAGGAAAAAATTATTACCAATCTGTTTTTGTATTTCAAATTAGAGGATCTCAGGAAGATATTGTATTAAATAACACATTCTAATGGGGACTGTCTTTTACTGACAAAAGAAACATTAGATAATTCATTTGGACACAATTCTTGGAGTTTTGAACAAAGTGGAGGGGGAGATCAAAGTAGCTTAAAAGAGGAACCTGGACCCAGATACTTGAAGCAACTTGGAAAATTTCCAGACCTATTTCCTAAGCAAATAAAAATTCAGGTCAAACCAACTGACATTAGAGAGCTATGTATTATAGAGCCTAGTAAATATCAGGTACTCAGTAAAGTAAATCTCTCCTTTGTCTCCTTATTCTCACCATGAAATGCAAAGAAATAGAGTGTATTCACAGTAGATAGGGCCTCCACAAGGGAATGGGGAGAAACCTTATAAATTCCATAAATACTATTTATTTTATAAAAATAAAATATTTTTTTGCTTCATCTTTTCTTTTTGTTTAAATAAATGCTATTTACTCTTTTGGGTATTGGATGTTCTTTATTTAAACTTCACAATGACCATTTAAGATTGGTTTACTAGTCTCATTTCATAGATTATGATAAATTAAGTGAAGAAAATAATTTTGATAGTTGGACTTAAAGAACAAATAAAGTTTGAGTCTTCAGTTATGGGCAAGAGAAGATGAATTTTTCAGCAAAAGAAATAGTGTGCAGCAATGTGTGACAGAAGGAAAGTGTTAGGGACATTTGGGAAACAGTATAGTCTAACCATGTTAGAAACATGATCAGAAAAAGTAAATTGGGGCCATACCATGAATGTCAAGGTGAGAGGTTATTACTTGATAAGTTATGGAAAGTATTTTAGTGTTTCAAAGTGGAAAAACAATGTTATGAAGTTTTGGGAATATTTCTTTGTTCACAGTGCATCTGACAATGTAATTAGATTTTTAAAAAAGCATATAATTGCAACTAAAATTAAACAGAAAAGGTAATCTTAAAGAAGTGCTTCATTAAACAGTAGGTAAAATACAGATAGAATTTTTGCCCCATTATGTGTAAGAGGAAAAGGTGTGACATTCTAAAGCTCTGTGTATATGTTGTCTGGCTGTTCAATTAGAAAGGTTTTATATATTGCACATGTTCCTTAATGATATGCAATAGTTCCAATCTTAAAGAATCATTATTAAAATATTATTTTACATTGTTTTAGTAATATCTGTCAATTGTATTAAAATTTTTACCCCAGCATTAGTTTATTTATTAAATTCCTCAACATTGTTAACATTACATAAGCTTAAATCATTATATTCTTCATTAGTTGCCTTTCATATTATTGAAAAACCAGTTTTTCCTTATTTATCTGTACAAAATCTGTATGCACAAAGGGTATGAATGATTTTTACCTATTACCTATTGCAATAATTTTTTGAGGGGAGGAGTAACTTGACTTAAATCTTTATTAGTTATGTATTTAGATGCACCAAAATTTAAAATTTCTATGTATTTTATGGCTCTTTTTACTTTTAACACGCTCTAAAATTTGATTCTTATTAAAACCATTTGTGGTAGATAAGTAACTATAAAATTATCCTAATTTTGTAGTTGACAGAGATACATTTTAGTAACCTGGCTCTAATTTTATCTATATAATCATATGACTTTTTACAGTGTCTGTAAAGATGTTTCTGCTTGTCTTATGGGCATATGTATTAGTTTGATTCAACTAAATTCATGCACAATACCACCTATCAGTGGTATAAATATGGGAAAATTTCCTGTGCCTGCTGTAGCTTACACTTTAGCAGGACCTATGACCATATATACAAATATGGCATTCTGATAATATATGCTTGCCCAAAGGGAATACAGGGGGCTACCCATAAGTGATGGAGTTGGGGGAATGTTGAACTAGATTTTTATGTGTATGCATGTGGTACTACAGATTGAACCTAAGGCTTTGTGCATGCCTGGCAAGTGCTCTACCATCCCAGCCCTTGAACACCACATCTCAAAGGATGAGTAGGAGTGGGAGATTGCTGTCAGTTAGAACATAAGGCATAAAAATTGTAAGAGATGGTAGTCTTGTTTTTGGAAGTAGAAAACATATCGTTTGCTTACTGTGGCATGAGGAATATAAAGTTAGTGAAATATGGTTTGGAGTAACATTATAAATGTTTTTGTATTCTCTATCAAGGAGTTTGGACTTTGTCCTGTTTCCAAGAGTTATTACCAGTACTGATTTGTTTTTCTAAAGTTTTTAAATAAGGGAGTGTCCTCACCAGATTTATGGTTTGAGGAACATCATATGGCAGGAGAGTTGGATGTAGAATCCACATTATAGACTGGATGTGGAATCAGGAAATGGAGAAAAGAGTTAGAAAACTTTTGTTATTCTTCAGAAAAATAGAAGGCAAAGACTTGAGCTATGAAAATGGTGCAGAAAAAGAAAGAAGGAGCCCTACTAAAAAATATTTAAGGGAGAGACAACTGCATACAAGTGTGAGAGACAGAGAAAGAGAGAGAGAGAGAGAGAGAGAGAGAGAGAGAGAGAGAGAGAGAGAGAGAGAGAGAACCTAAGACTTGCATATTTTTAGCTTGCACAACTGAATAGATTATGGTGTTAGAAGTTATTCTGGAGAAATTCAGCAGAGAACAGAAGATCAGGAAAAGAATATAATTAAGTATATAGCTACATATGCTGGTCTGCATCTCCCAGGCAAGCACTAAGTTGAAAATAGTGATCTAGACATCATTACCATATAAGTGGTGGTTAAAATCACAGGTGTAGATAATATTTCCCAGGGAGCCTGTGAAGAATGAAGAAAAAAGCTATGGACAGGACCCTTGGGGTACCAGCATTATGGGGGGCAGAATTGTTGTAAAGATCACATCCTGTATCTGAAAGTACTTTGTGAATAGCAATAGACCTTTTAGATATAAGGGATTTTTATTATTCTTATTATGATTATAAGAATTTTAGCTTCTATAAGCAGATGTAGATAAGTGCTACCCCATGATGCACTGAATAGAAGAGCAGTTGCTATTTTAACCTTGGAAGCATTTGGAAAATGTACAAGAGATTCTTTAGAAAAAATATTTCAAATACTGAGGTAGAAGAAGCCTCTGTCAAGACTAAACAGGAACCAGAGTTCTTAGTTTTTCTTGTTCCAACTGTAGCCATGGATTTGCCATCTGGGAGTTGTAGTAACTGTAAGCAAGTATGTTACCACTGAGTCATCCCCCAAGGAGTGCTGGAGAAAAAAAGGCCTGGGTCCAGATTTCCATTCAAGAATTTTATAAAACTGCCTTCCAAGAAAGCCCAAAAGATTTTTATGAACCAGACTGACTTGAAATTTTTGTACAGCATTTGCTTGAATTTGTAATATTAAAGATATTTTCTATTAAGAATGCAGGAAGAAAGTGAAATAATTTATTATTGTCACTTATATGTTTATCTCCCAAAATATTTTCAAAACTTCTCTTTTGCAATTAGTGTTACCAACTCAACCATCCTTTCAACCATAATTGAAGCTTAATTTGAAACTAAGGAAATACTTAAGTAAACTATATGGCACAATAGTAACAGGCATACACTTTGAATTAGAATACATAAAAATGTATATTCCAACTTCAATCTTTTTTGCTGCGAAACTTTACTTCCATGAGCTTTAGTTATTTTGTTTGAGAACTGGGAGTGATAACAGCTAACTTAGAGATCTGCTGTGTGAATTAAATGTCTCTGTAACAACATCAACACTATAAGCTATAAAATAATTTATAAATCTAAGGGACTATATGCAAAGCTATAAATAGTTCATTCTGTCATGTTCTGGAAGAAAGTTTGATTTTACAATTATATTCTGGTTAATGGAATAATATAGTTCATGATTAAATAACTTTTGCTAAATTTGAATCTTCAAAGATAACCATTTTTCTATATCTCAAAAAGAGGGTCCTATATGACATCTATGTTTAGACATTGAATTCATGGAGTCAAAACTCAAAGTAAAATATTATCTTCTTAATGTGGATAACTTGGTTACCACATCTCTCATCTTATTGATTGGCAGGAAATTTGGAGGAGACCTAGATCTCAGTTTTCTTATCCTTCTTGTCCCTCCCTTTTCAGGATGGGACCCAACCAAAGCACTGGGCATTTTAGAATAAGATTCTTTATGGTCCTACTCTGCTAAATGTAAAGTTATGTAATTTTTCATACCATTTACCATACAAAACTATGATTATGATTATTGGTGAGGGCCTTTTCTGCTATTAAGCTGAAAGCATGATGTCAGGGGCATGCCTCTAAATACTTCAAATCTACTTTTTGATGTTTATTGTCTTTTCCTTTTACATTATAGACTTTTGATATTACTTTTTATTTAATAATCTCTTTATACAGGATTATGTTAGTCAGCTTTCCATCCCTGTGACAAAATACCTAAGAAAAGAAACTTAAGGAATGGAAGGCTTATTTTGGCTCACAATTTCAGAGATTTCACTTGGCTCCATTGATTCTGTACTGAGGGGAGGCTGACCATCATGGCATGGAAAGGGTGTGATAAAGCAAAGCTAGTCAGTCACCTGTGGCAGCCAGGAGAGAGGAAGAGAAGAGTAAAAGGGGCTGGGGACAAGATATAGTCCCCAGAGGCACATCCTCAAGGACTCACTGTTTTCAATTAGGTCCCACATCCTACAGTTTTCACCACCTTCCAATAGTCCATTCAGCTATGATCAGTGGATTAATCCATTGATGCCATTAAAACCCTCATGACCCAATCATTTTCTAAAAGCTCCACCTCTGAACATTAGTGCATTGGGAATCGAGCCTTCAACACATGAGCCTTTTGAGACATTTCAGATCCAAACCATAATATTTGAGTATTTGAAGGAAGAAAAAGTAGAGGACAAGAAGAATAGAAGGAAAATATGAAGCGTAAGATATGAGAATAAATATAATCAGTTTCAATGGACTTGAATACTGTATGCTGCAAAATAAGCCTGAGGTTGACATTTTGATCTCAAGGGTTTAAAGTAAAATATCATCTAAAACCTTAAATAATCTATGTAGATAAGAAGCTGGGTAAGTAATGATATGAGAAAAGTTCCCTGAGAAATAGAGCTTCATTTTGTTGAGCAAGATTATTTTTAAATGTGAGAGAAGTGAATTGAAGAACTAAATTATTTAGTTTTATCTTTAGTGGTCCAGTTATGCCTGATCATAATGTTGTTTGCTACTATGAAAATAACCACTAAATTTGATGCTGTGAATATGTGCAGTACTATATTATAATTGATTTCTTTATATTTTAATGACTACATTTTATGATAAAAATGAAGTTGACTAATGGAGATTTTCAAATTGTTGAAGTATGCAGGATATACTTTTTAATAAAAGAATGCATTTCAATTTTATATTCCCCACTAGATTAAAATTATCTTGAAGACAGGGACTCTTTTATTTACCATTATATTCCCATGAGATTTAGCCCATTATTAAGTATAGAATATTTGTGGGTTGAATTAAGGTCTTTGTTGCCTAATTTATTTGATAAAAATAGAGCAGTTATTATGTTTGGATTAGCATTATATATAATCCCATATTTTTAAGTTAATATTCCTGTTCTCAATAAAGAGAATAATTTTGAGGAAGAGAACTTTGAACTGTATCACTTGCCAGAAAGAAAGTTTTCAATAATATTCAATCTTGCTTCTGATAAAATATAAAAATCATTAATTTAATCTATTAGTTCTAGAAATTAGGTTGGAGCATTTCTTATCAACAGTCATTATAGGAAGGTGAAGGTCAGAGAAAATGTTTTTCATGATGTCAGGCAGACATTCTCAGCCTAGAAATAATTCCCAAGGAGTAAAGTCTTGCACCACTAAATGCTGCATTAACTCTTTCTGGTCGCCAGGGTGCGATTGAGTGCACTGAAGCTGCCCTTTACCAAATGGTACCCCAGTGGTCTCGCTCAGTTATTGCAGCTTCCAGGAGGGCCCATGTCTTCCCAGAGAGCAATTTAAACATTGGACAAATCTGGCCCAGGGTATATTTTCCCAAAGTGATGCTTAAAGGAAACAGAGTGCATAGCTTTACCTTGTAGCACACACAGACAGTCCTTGGTATAAATAGCCTGGTAAATGATAAAGATGTTGAAGGTGCTTCCTGTTGTTCTTTAACACTTCTGAAGAAATTAAAATAGACTATAGGACCACTTTATTTGAAACTGATATTTATGTAACGTAATGGCCTATATGACACAATAATATTGGTATTGTCAGTTCTCTTAAGCAGGAGGGGATGATCTGGGGGTGGAAGGAGGAAGGGGGGTTATGAAAAAATCGCACATGTATTTTTGGATTTAGCAATATTTGTTCCACAGTATTTGGGCCCCAGTAATTGCTAGATACAGCAAGATTAGCAGCATTTTTAGTCTTTTATCTTTTAATTTAGTCGTGTGGGCTAGCTAGGAAGCAGCAGTGTTGAAATAATTGTGGCAGTGACTCAGATTTAACATTTGCTACACAATTAGATTTTCTTTAGGTCAACCATGGCAGATCAAACTTTGCCTTCAGCAAACCTTCCTCAGATCTATTGTAATTTCATCAAAGAGTGGTAAAACATGACACTAGATGGGGTTTAGTGTTTGAAGAAACATCACACATTCTTTTTTACATTTTTCGTAGGTTTTGAGGTTTTCTCAGTTCAGGGGAACATCAGTTTTATTCATTTAATTCTTTTTTTCAAATAACAAATTATTTAGTGATCTATTTGCTATAGTTTAAACTATTTTAATGCCTCATTTCAATACTTCTTCACTTACTCATTCACAGAACATTTAAGAGTTCCCACTGTTAGTGCTATGGATACAAAAATGAATAAAATTCATTCTCAGCTCTCAATGAGTTTTACAGTTTAGTAGAGACAGGCATATGAATGAATACTTAATATGCAGTATAATAATAGTTCTGATAGAAGTATAAACAGAGTGCTACAGGAACACAGAGGAGCAAATGACTAAATTCAGTTCTAAGTCTTAGGAAAGGGAAATGTTCAGAGGAATTGGCAGTTAAGTTGGGCTATGCAAGACAAGTAGTGTTTATTTTAGAAGAAAAAGCAGGTAGGGTAAGAAAAAGCATTCTAGGAAGAGGGAGTGGCTTGCAGATTAGAATAGCAGAGGGAGGGAACTTGGTATACTTGGGAGTGGAAGCCAAGGGAAGAGTTTCCAGGAAAGGAAAAGAAACACTGACAAATTCTTCAAAAAAGTCAAGTGGGATAATAACTGGGAAATGATTCTGAATTTGGAAACTTGAAGTTTTTTAATGTCAAAGAACATTTTTAGCAGAAGAGTAAGGAGGGGGAACTCATTTGCTATGAGCTAAGGAATGGAATTATATGATGAAGACAAGCAGGGACATTGAATATTCCTTCAAGAAGGTAGTACAAGGAAGGAGATTGATAGGATAGATGGAAGCTAGAGAAAGACAGATGGATTATAAAAGGTTTTTGATAGTCAAGCTAGAAGACTATTTTTGTTTAAAAAAATTAGCAGACTCTTACAGATGATTAGATAGTTATTTACCTCTTCCCTCTCAATTCTGTTCTTTATTATTATAATAAACTTAGCTGATTTAATAAAGTTAGTCATGTAAAATCTTGATAGGAAAAAAGTACATTTTAATTATATATAACAATTACTTGTTTTATCTTTGCAACTTGAAGTTCATATTTCCAACTTAAAATTATTTTTCAGATTCAACTTTGAGTTAGTGAATACTTCTAAAGACCTATCCTGAACCTTGTCTACGATCAAGTTTGCTGTCTTGAGGGTAGATAAGCCAATTTTATTTGGAAATAGATTTCAATTTTTTCCACATATGCTCATTTTTTTCCCAACAATTATACTTCATGTAGAAACTCTTGTGTTTTACATTATCTTTGGATAATTTTACCCAATGTTTTTGATACAGACAGGTCTCCACTAAATATGAATTATCTTAAATACTTTAAGGATGTTATCACATCTCAGATCCTGCCTCCCCAAAACTCAGTGGGAAACACTGTGATTGAAACGTATGTTTTCTTCCCCTTAAAACTCAATATTTAACTTTTACTTAGTCTTTTTTAAGGGGACCACATCAGAAATTAGCCTTTTTATCCTCCTGGAAATTGTAGGAAGATATGGTAATGAACATTTTCAGTAGAGGCTATTCATTCTAAAGGGATAAAAGATGAAAGAAATCTTGGACAAAATGATTTGGTTTCCCAAATACAGGATAGACTCATGATTGAAGAGTAGACAGTGAATATTATTTTAATTTCTAAGAAATTTCCTTGGGGAAGTAGGAGAGAAACCAGGGTGTATCGTCTCTCTAGGGCCACTTAATAATTACTGGATAACTTAAAGCCATTTAATAACTATTAAATTAAAAGAACATGTTTATCCATAATGTTTATAGAATCATTGTTTATAATCGTAAAATGTAGAAGCAGTTCAAATGTCTATATGAGCATTGTGACTTTGTATGGAATACTATATTCCATTATTTGTGAAAATAAATAACTTACCCATACATGGATGAATTTTAATATTGAATAACAACAAAAAATAAGAAATATGTAGGATGGTTCTATTAACATGAAGTTGAGAAGCAGCCACAATGAAAAAGCTTCATTTAGGAATACATATGTACATAACAACTACAGTGAAAAACAAAGGGATGATTCACACAGCATGCTTTGGGTGAAGGAGTGTGATTCGATTGGGAATGGGTATACCTGATGAAGCAGAGACAATTCTTAAACTGGTTGATTGATATATGGAGGCTTGTTTGATAAGTCTTAAAAATGCAGATGTGTGTTTTTGCTATTTTTTATAATCGTATATTTTATAATAAACATTACAACATTTTCTGGCATAAACTGAGAACTTGATAAATGACAGATTATTATCGAGATTACTCTGTATTCTCATTTTTACTCAATAAATACTTATTAAATGAATCACAATTTCTCTCATCAAAGATTTGATTATGTTTTATGGATTTCTTGCTGTTGATGATGAACAATATCCTATAGAAATCTTGAAAGGAAAAAGTTGCAGCATTTAGCATATATGTTTTTAGTAGCATCCATTCAGGAACATCTGGGTGGTTGATTACCTGGTCCCTCTTCCTCTCCATGTTTGGCACAGTTTTGGTAAAACCTATGTTTGTCATAGAAGTTACAAATAAGTTTGGATAATGATTTGTGGCTGGGATAACAATATAGTATATTAATATGATAATGTTTTATGTTTTAACAATATATTTATTTATATTAATACATATTAATTCTTTCAGAATTCAAAGAGAAATCCACAAACTATATGTAAAAACTAAAAATTTAAACAATTTGCCAAGTCAGTATTTTATTTGCTATTTTTCCTCCTCACAGAAAATCTGATTTAGTTAAGCCCGCTCTCAATTTTTTGTTCTCTGTGTTTACCACTAAATTTATCAAACATTCACTTAATATACATTGGGTAGCTATGATATATCCATTAATGCATTCCTGTGTTTAAAAACATTAATGAAAGTAGTTATTTGTGTTATTTATCTGGTGCTCTGCTAATTGCTTGCATATACTACTAGGTTTTTATATACTTGTGATTTCATAAGACCATGTCATTTATTACTCATTCTCAGCTGATCATCACATTGCACTCTCTGCATTTACTTTGTAACATGAACTACAAATCATTAGTCAGTATGCAATAACTATTAAAATCTTGGATCAAAGAAATAGTTTTGGGAATATTGCCCTAAAACTTACAGAATTCCACTTGCATCATCTAAAACCATCTTTTTAATCATCACTGGTATGCTTCCCATTGTCTCAGAATTGTCAAAGGTGTATAAGATTTAAAATAAAAAGCAAAACTATGAAATGATTGATGATCGTTCCATCTATTGTAAAGTGCTCTACTATATTATTATTTATCTTAGCTCAGGTCAGAAATATTTTTACGGTCTCTCTTGATACCTAAGTGTTTTTTCTTGATCTTTGGGCTCATTTTGGTATTTTTTTTTTTAATATAAAGGTTGCAATGAATCACTTATAAAGTGCTGAGTTGCTTAAAATCATATTTGTGAGCCTCTACTATATGTTCACTAACTAATCATTTCTCTCTTGAAAAATAGTTTTTGAGGTTTCATGATATCTTTCCTACCTCTATTATCTCCTTTTTACTACTGTATTCAAACTAATCTTTTTTAATTTAAAATTTTATCATGTTTATTTGTCACCTTAAATCTTCTCTAAAATGAGACAAATCATGTAAATAAATTCAACAATCATCATTTATAATAATTCTACAATTCAGTATTAATTTTGCTTTTTTTAGATAAGAATATTAAATAAATTATGCCAAAGTCTTAAAATTTATAAGTTATAGATTTTTGTAGTCTTATCTTTCTGATCTCAAAGCCTATGAGCCAACCACATATAACATTGCTTCTTATGAGCATACAGTATTTTTGAGACATCATTCTACATACCAGGGATTCAAGAATGAAAGAGAAACTCCCTGCTCTTTGGAGTTCTTTGTAATGTGAGAGCAGTAAACAAAAATAAATTGACACAGCTGGAAAAACAACAACAACAACTTTGAATCTGCAAAAGGTCTCAGCAGTTGTGCTATAGTGAAAGTCCCTGTACATAAGTGGTGGATAGTCTAGGCCAGAAGGAGGCTGGTCTCACCATCCCTGAATATGTAGCTTGAGCAGTATGCCTTCACCTCCTTCCCAGGAGACACAAGTCACAGAGTCATCTTTGATAGAGTACGAATGGCCTCGCTCCCAAGAATGCCTTACTCTTACCCCTTCCAGCATTGTGACTACTTCCCTCCTCAAAGACTTCAGTTTTCATTCTCATGTGTGCTCAAACTATTCTTGCTCTCTTCATTGGAACAAGATTGTGGAGCTCTTTTCCTTGTATACTATTTATTAGAAACTATTGTTTACTAAGTATACCATGAAGTGGGACATATAGAAGATTATGTGTATATGTACATGTGTGGTATATATATGTATACTAAATTTGGGGCAGAACCTAGCATTGTACAAGACTAGCAGAGAGATTTGATCAGTTTATGGAATGTGAATGTAATGACAGAAAAACCGGGAGAAGGAAGCTAGGAGAGGCTAGAAGGAAGGGGTGATTCAGAGAGAGTATTTAAGTGAAATGCAAGATAAGATTTCTGCCTTTGTAAAACTGTCTCCATAGGAACAAAGACCAATTAATATGAAACAATTAAATAACAATTAAAAGCTAAAGTGATGACCTTGACAATGCCAGGAGTTCAGAGAAGTGGAGTGTGGAAGAGAGCAGGCAAGAAGGCTTTACCCAGGAGACAGACTTGAGAGCCTTTGAAAGATGTGAAAATTTAATCAGGCAAAGAAAAGATGGCATTGCGTACATTTATTTATAGAACCACAGTGACTATAATTCAATGGAGACTTTTTATAAGACATGCAGAAAATTGGTTTCATAAAATTCTAAACACTTCTGAGATTATTCTTAAATTTCTTATGTGTATGATTTATAGTATCCAAACAGGTCATAGCATGCTGAAATCCAGCTTGTTTCTTCTTCTGTATTGCCCAGTGTGCCTAGGAGAGTGCTCTAAGCTAACAGTTTCCAATAAGTATTACTTATTGATCATATTTTCTGTATCAGTCAGCTTCGTGTTACTATAATGGAATACTTGAGGCAATTTACTTAAAAAGAACAAAATATTTATTGTAACTCTGGTTCTGGAAATTTTATTCTAAGATCAAGTAGCCCCATACATTTGGGTGTCTGGTGAGAACAAAGCACAGGATCCCATGGCAGAGAAAACCATTTACAACATGAGATAGAAAATAAAGAGAGGGAGAGGAAGAGGCAGAGATCCCACAATCACATTCAAATGTTGCCCTCAATTAACCAAGGACCTCTTCTAGGCTCTATTTTCTCAAGATTCCACCACCTCCCAATAATGCCACCCTTGAGATAGCAAGCCTTTAACACATGAACCTTTGGGACCCAC
Source organism: Ictidomys tridecemlineatus (assembly GCF_052094955.1). NCBI lineage: Eukaryota > Metazoa > Chordata > Mammalia > Rodentia > Sciuridae > Ictidomys > Ictidomys tridecemlineatus. The sequence goes on along the minus strand of NC_135480.1, from coordinate 72,110,748 downwards.
TTCAAACCATAGAATGTGCCTAGGATAGTGCTCTAAGCTAAGACTGTACAATAAATGCTTATGAGTTGGCCGTATATTTATTTGCCTTATGAAGTAATAATCATAAAGCATCTACTTGCATATAATTATTGTATCCCAGATGGATCAAAACACGTGTAGGGCTTGAAACAAAAGTACAAATAGAGGCCATATATTAATTTTTTTAAAGTTCTGAATCAAGCTAACAAACTTCTAAAAAATTTTTAATGCTTCTTACTTGACTAAATATTCTTTCAAAAGAAACCTGGAAAGTCAAGTTCAAGCTGAGACTTACTGAATGCATTCCCAGACTGAGGTAGGTAGTATAGGAAGAATGGACCTAAGATCCTCAGCCAAGACCCACATTTTTCTGTCCCCTTTGTCTCCCAAGCTTTATCCTACACAGGCTCAGGACTCACTCTAATAACACTCTAGCACATGCATATAAGCCATAGCATATGAGACTCACACCTCAAACTCAGAAGTACACATACCAGTGAAATGATTCACCATCAGAAAAAGGATTAGGAACATAGCTAAGATCCAAAAGTTCACTTGGGAAGGGGGATGCAGAGTCCAACTCGCAGTAAGTTGAAGCTTGGGACCCAGGTGAATATATTCCCTCACTTTTTTGGGAGGAGTTACTGCCAAAGGAGGGTCAGATTCAAGTCTTTTGCAGCAGCAGCCAGAAGCAGAGTCTCCCTACCCTGAAGCTATTATCAGGTCTTGTGCTAAGCACTTGAAAAATGTATTGATAAGAAGACTAGTCAGTGACCAAAGTTGTTTAGCAATTTACTGTAGTTCTGACAGTACATGAAGGGCAGAAGGAGGATTTGAATTCTAATATATGTGACTACCAAGTATCTTTTCTTCACCTGAATATTTGGGACATCTCTAAAAAACCTACTTCATCTTTAGGTTTTCTTTCCTTCTATACCTTCATCTTAGGTATGAGAATGTCGGGGAGAAGGTGCTAGGGTTTGTAGGTGCAGGAAGGGAAGGTGGAAGATTGGAAAAGAGGATGTAGTAGTTTTGAAATTGAAATTGGTGGGAACCAAAAAAATAGAGAAGGGTCAAGAAAGAGACCTTATGAAAAGGGGAGGAGTTAGTTAGGCTTGACTCCATGGTTTTAGAAGGTCAGCAATATCTTTTTTTTTAATATTTATTTATTTATTTTACTTTTAGGTGGACACAATATCTTCATTTTGTTTGTATGTGGTGCTGAGGATAGAACCCAGTGCCTCATGCATGCTAGGTGAGCACTCAACCCAGCCCCAGCAATATCTTTTTTTTTTTTTTTCCACTGCCAGATATGGATCCTAAGGATTTGCAGAGGCTAAACAATCACACTATCACTGAGCTATCTTCAAATACTTCCTTTTTTAAATGGAAAAAATTCTCACAAAGTCAACAGTGTTATTATTTTATTATGTTATTTAAACAAATTAATGTATAACGGGTCTAATTTTTATTTGAGTATAAAACAAAGAAAATAAATATTAAAAATTAAAAACACTCCTTCACTCATTCACTTATTCATCTATTCAACAAATATTCAATAGACACTCATGAAGAGTTAGGCACTACAGCTATGGCAATAGATAAGACAAAGCCCCTTCTCCCATAGAGTCATATTCTAGTGGGGTAAAATTAATATTAACAATGTTTAACTAATATAAAGAATGACAATTTGTTGAACTTAAACATCTCATTACAACATGGATATAATTCTGACAGATTTTGAAGTTGGTGTGAACATATAATACTACAGTGCTAAACATTTGTCATTATTCAACTGACTGATAAATATCCTGTGATATCAGTTGGCTTTCATGTGGTACAACCATATCATTTATATTTAAATCCATTTCTCATTAATTATGATGATGAGATAATACTGGTTATTATGCAATTATAATCACATGCATAAATGTAGACCCTGAAGTCATGTGTTAGTAATGTTAAAAGATGTCATTAAGATGATCCAGAAAAGCTTACTTTGTTAAATAGATTGTGATTGAAATAAAACATAAGGTTAAGAAGTATAGACAATTCCAAAATCCATGGGAAAATATCAATAAACATTGATTGGAGAAATATTTTTAAAAAAAACAATGCTTCCTATTTCCTTTCATCCTTAGTCTGACATTGAAAAGATTCTGATCTCTTTGAGGGCAAGGATTCACTACTTCAAGTGCATATTCACAATGCCTTTCATGTATCCAGCACAAAGTATACACATAAAAATGAATTTTGAGTGAATAACAAGAAGAAACAGAAAGTACTGGAACAAACTGTGGGTCCAAAATACATTTTAATTTTTCACTATGGTAATATGCTCATCTGACTCTATTGGCGTGATAGGGATAATTTTCCTCTGCCGTTCTAAACATACAACTGGAAATACAATAATACAATATTCTTTTTTATTTATAATTAGTTATTTTTAAAACAAAATTGTAAAAACTTAAGAATTTCTATCATTCTAATAGAAAAATCTTTATTCATGATAATTTCTTCCCATTTTTATCCCTACATGCATGGTTAAAATTGTGTTATCTATAAATGTACACATGTTTCTACCTTTACCATTACTTTGTATATATTTTTAGTATTGATTAATAGTATGTAATCTCTATGTCATGTCAGTATGTATTCTTATTAAAATGAACAATTACTTATTGAAGATAATTTTAAAATACTAGTATCCCTGCCACACAGGAAAATCTGCTGACATTTTATATTAGGATACACCTTTTCAATCTTTGTATGCAGTATATGTATGAAAACCAACTGTGTAGTCTTCTAGATGTAGTATATTTAAAACTGCTAGGGAAACTCTGTAAAAAGTATAGGTAGGATGCCAAAAGAAATCTAAGATATATACCCCCACCATGTTGTTAAAGTAACTACACTGTAGAGGTTGGAGCACCAGTACTTTCTGGGAATATGAGGAATAATATAAAAAAGTCTGAGGGTCAGAAGTGACTAAGCCAAAGCCCTGAAAATTGGAGGTGGGAGAGAAGCATGAGCTTGTTGCTAGGTAACCAACATTCTAGGAGGAGACCTCCAGACAAGACACCCGCTGCTCTGCCCCCCAGCACGACATGTGTAGAGTGTTTGTGAGAATGGCTGGATTCCCTGTGCACACTGGTTTCCAAAGTCTGGCATGTGTACTGCCTGTAGAGCATGCCCCTACCCTTCTTAGCTCAGTGTGCAGTCCAGAGGGAAAAGACAGACCGACCTTCAGCCAAGTCACAGTGAAACTATGCTAGGGAGGATCTGTCAAGATCTGGCTGTCTTTGCCTTTTCCTATCAGTGGCTTCAGTGGGGGAGGGGAGCAGTGAGGGGACTCTGAGCAGGAAAAGCTATAATGACAGGTCTTTTCAGGTATATTCAGGTCTCCAGGAGAAATGCTGAGGGTGGGGAAATGGGAAACAAACAAGGTCAATTTCATTTCCTCCAGGGAGAAAACATACCAGATTGTTAAAGAATTGGCAGTGTGACTTTCTTCCTCAAACTGTTAAAAATGGCAAACTCTGATTGTTACAAGAATGTGACTAATCAGTGTCTCCAAAATGCAGTATTCTGAAGGACCTTACTGCTCTATAGTATAATTAATCATTTTCCTGATGCCTGAGAGGTACCTTGGACCTTTTGTACTTTTCTGAAGCACAAGGGGAAAAAAAAAAAACTACCAGTTATTGAATTCTTATGAGCCTAGATGTCTGAACTACCATTTCTAGTATCCAAAAAAAGTATTATAAGTTAAGTTTCCATTTTAAACTCTATTTTTTTAAAATAAAAGCTTATATAAAAACTTCAAAACTTGTTTAATCAATTCTTTGTACCCTGAAATTTGATCCCCAAATTGTCAACATTTTGCCATATGCATTTAGAATATAAAAAGGATTTCATAAATTTGCAGCAAACAAGTTTATCCACAAAACTTCACCTGAAATGGCAGGTACCTATCTGAGCTTCTTATTTATTATATTATGGTATGAATAGCCATATATTTATTGAAAAACCATTAATTACTTGATTATGACATATCTAAAGTTTATAGTAGTAAAGTGAGCCAGATTAGAAACTCCTGCCTGAGGGAACCATTTTGCTGTGCCATTTATTCATAAGCCTTGTGTCTTGGCAAGCTGGAATCTTGTGTAGGTATCTAGATCTATCCCTGATTCAGGAATGGATGTATCAAAACAAAGAGAAATACATTATCCCTCAAACATCCAGCCACCATGATGACTAATATGGAGGGCTGTGACTACAGAAGACCTCTCTGATGTTCAAAGTTTTCCAGTATTACCTTCAGATTTACCATTTGTGTCTCATTGCCAAGTTAACTTCTCAAAGCTTTATATATTCTTATTCATAAAAGGGGTTATGATTATTCCTAAATTATAGCATTATAGAAAGTTAAAGTTGATAGCACAGGGCCTGTCATATAGTAAACTCTAATCAATGTGAAAAATTATCATTATTTCACTCCTATGCCCTCAACTGTGCCAATGGTGGGTGATTCTCACTGAAATCTGACTTATTTCCTTCAGTTCCTTCCTTGTCTACAATGATGTCTAATTTCTAGATTAATGGGTATTGATTACTATAATACTAATCAAAAATACCATTGCTAAATTAGCCACTCCAGTCAGAAACCCCCATCTCTTTTCTTTTTTGCTTTAGTTCTACAAAGCATTTATGGCCCAATTTAAGTATCACCTCACTATGAAGTCTTTGCAGATTTTCATAGCACTCTATAAAGTTGCCATCTATACGCTTTCTCATAGCATTAATTCTCTTTGCTACAACTTGGCACTTAGACTTAAAACTATTATAGAGATTGCCTTGCTCTTTTAAGTAATTGTAGAGATTAGGATCATGTCTTTATATTCCTTTGTATCTTTACAGGGATGAGTCATGATTGTTAGACCCCATGAAAATGTCTAAACAAATATTTATGAGTTGAATATAAGAGATTTTAATGTACCCAATGCTTTTCCCCTAATAAATTCTGAATTTGAGTCAAGACTTTTGAGGCTTTAAGCTACAGATAGAGAATATAAGACATATGTATTATCACTTTCCCTTTTCCGTGGAAAACATTACAATCAAGTTGGGTCAGTCTTTCACAATAAACTCAAATGCATCTCAGAAACTTTAGTTATGATCAAGGTTCTTGGCCAGTGGATCTAAACTGAAGATATTGATGATATATATTCATGGCTTATTGCTTTTGTGTCCCCATTGAACAAAATAAGGGAAAAGATTTAGATGAAAGCAGAACCAACTAAGATTAGTTGATGTCCCTGGAAAGGATAAAGGAGAGAGATAAGATTGATACTGCTATTTCTTGGAGATGAGGAAAGAAACGGGAAGATAGACGTTAAAATGAAAATAACTTTCTGCCTGGAATTGATAAGAATTTTAAAAATACAGCATACACAAAAAAGAGTATATTCCTAGGATTCTCTAGAGTAACAGAACTAGCTTAATGGAGAAATACTCATTTAGTGCCCAGTATCTTGATCCTGATTAAGTAGACTAGACATTTATATGTTCTCAAACTTGTGCATTAGCATAATGTCACCAGTGGAAACTGACATAATCCACACCAGGATTGAGCAGGGAGGGCAAAGAGAAAGAGAGATTGGTTTATGAAAATTTGGCTCACATGATAATGAAGGCCAAGAAGTCCTACCATCTGCCATATGCATGTTAGAAAACCAAGAAAAGCTATTGGTATGATCAGTTTAAATCCAAAATTCTGAAAATGGAAAAATAAGGAAGGTGCTGCTAATAAAAGTCCAGTCCAAAGACCTAAGATCCAGAAGCTCTGGTGTTAGAGAGCAAGACAATATAGATATCCCAAATCAGGGGAAGAGAGAATTCACCCTTCCTTTGTGTTCTCTTCACACCCTGATCTGATTGGATGATGCCTTATCACATCTACTCATTCAAATGCTAAACTAATCCTGAAATGTACTCAAAGACACACCTAGAAATGTTTTACCAACTATGTGTGGCATCCCTTATCCCAGACAAGTTTATGTATAAAATTTACTTCACAAAGGGAAATTTCTGTTTGATAATCATCCTACAATGCAGGGGGGGGGGAGAGAGAGAGAGAGAGAGAGAGAGAGAGAGAGAGAGAGAGAGAGAGAGAGAGAGAGAAATATGAACCAATGACAAGACCCAAGCATTATTGTTGCTGCTTTTGTTGTTATTCATCATACATTATTTCTGTGGGACCTTTTTGGACTCTCAGAAATAATCTTTGGGGAAATAGATTGGCATAGAGAGCTTTGAATTGGTTAAATGCAGTTGGGTAATTGAGTATCTGGTATGGAAAAAAAAACAGGGATTTGGAGATAGATATGAATCCCTGTTCTACCAGTCTTCATAAGTGTGATTATGGTCAAGTGATTCAATTGTCTGAGCCTCATGATGTCATCAGTGGAAACTGACATAATCCACTTCTGAAGAGGACACAGAATTGAGGCATCTCAGTTGTAATGAGCTGCTTTCAGGCTTTTAATGGTTATTTTGCTATTTCAAAAATTCACTCTCAGTCTGAATATAACCAGATGGTCAGTGATAAAGACCAAATCCCAAGACTTCATAATACCTATGCATGCTAGCAATTTCACTTTATTATCAGCTATACTGTAAGTTTGAAATAAGATTTTTACTTCTTTTAGGGAAGGCTGGCTTGGTTTCATTTTTAATTATAACCCTATGTCCGGATGTTTCTAGTGTACTTTTTTAGAGAGCCATTTCTATGATTAACAAGTTAAAAAATCTTTTCCTTCAAAATTTGAATATGAACAGATGGTGCTTTTCAGTGTCTTTTTAAAGGTGCTCTGCTTGTCTTTCATAGAACCTAAACTATGAATTTATCATAATATAACTGAAAATATGTGGAAAGAAAAATATGACTATATTTTTTTTTGTTCTTTTAGGTTTTCAATTTTTTGTTGGGGGGTGGGTGCTAGGGATTGAACACAGGGTCACTTAATCACTGAACCACATCCCCAGTGTGTTTTATTTTTTATTTTAAGACAGGGTTTTGCTAAGTTGCTTAGGGCCTTGCTAAGTTGCTGAGGCTAGCTTTGAACTTGTGATCCTCCTGCCTCAGTCTCCCAAGCTGCTGAAATTACAGGTATATGCCACGATGCCCTGCTGTGGCTGTATAATTTTGGATCTACATCAACACTTCTACCTGATTGGAGATTTATGCTCTTTAATTTAGTACCTTTTTAAGGATTATTTGTCATTATTAAAATCTGAGTGAGAATTTGATGTCATATACCACTTAAATCAAAACTTGAGATCACCTGAAGATGAGTAGAGTTAAAAAGAAAAAAAAATTAACTGCAAATAATCTTCACTTTAAAATAATATCACCAAATTATGTATTAGTATGCTCAATTTTTTTACATTAGAAATTTTACCATGTTTGAACAGGTATTATGTGAAGACTAACAGTAATAAATATAATCTGTCAAACATTCTTTACTGTCCTCCCCTAACCACTCTGTTTTCTATGTAAAAATCATTGGTTCCCAACCAAGTGAACTGCTTAATTAAGGTTATGACAAGTACTTGGCAAATGAAATGACTTGGCTTCTTTTCTGCTATGTTGTTTTTATGCATTCCAATGTTATATAGGGAATATACAAATATAAGTGATTTCATGAGTTATGGCTGCGGTTTACCCAAATCATTAATAATGGTGCCAAGAGATGTCTGAGGGCCAACAGTCATTGTCCTCTTGGCTCCCCAAGTGCAGGGACAGGGTCTGGACTCTCCCTCCAATAAAAGTAATTTTAACTATTTTCCTTCCTTTTCCTCACACTAGCCATAATTAGCCATAATTGGTAGACAATGTACAACAATGAGAAAAGGCATCTTTTAATTTCTTAATTTTTATAGTTAACAGGTACTTGTACTTATCTTTCCTATATTATATAGTATTAACTCCAAGAAAACCCAGGGAATTTGACATTTGGAGCCTTAAGAAGTGTCTTGAGTATGGGGCAGAGAAAGAGGCAGTTGACATAAACTATTGATAAAAAAGCTTTTCACACTAACAACTAGCTTCTGCTGGCATTTCAGTATTTCCCATTCTTCAAAGATCCCTTGACCTTCCCAGGTTAAGCTATGGCTTCCCTTCCTTTGAAACTCCTCTAAGGGATTTATTTGTTTGTAAGTCTATCTCCTTAGCCAGTTTGTAATCCCCAAGGGAACAAGATTCCTGTTTTATTAATCTTTAAATCTCTTAAATCCAATACATTACCTAGTGAATAGTAGGAACTCAGTAAACTTCTTTTTAAAATATTTTTAATTTATTAGACAAAATATCTTTATTTTATGTATTTATTTTTATGTGGTGCTGAGGATAGAACCCAGCGCCTCAAACATGCTAGATGAGCAATCTACAGCTAAGCCACCATCTCAGCCCCAGGAACTCAATAAACTTTTGAGGAGTTGATTTAATTGAATTTTTAAGTGGAATATCTTCCTTGTCTCTTCTGAGTACTACTGAGTCATTTTGCCAAAGTTTACATTTTCTACCAATTAATGACAAGTCTAGGTAAATAGAACATATCACCCTTCCCCACATTGCTTTGTATAAGGAAAGTACAATATATTTGATGTACTAAAAACATTTAAAAAAATAAGGTTGCAATTTTAAAGTCCTTCTGGTTAGTGAACATTCAATCCTTCCCTGGAACACTGTATCCTGAAAGGGCTGGTATTATGGTGATGATGATTTTCATTGCTAATAGTAGGAAATGCATTTAATGAATACCTCCTTTGTGGCAAACACTGTGCTACACATTCATTCTGTAAGGTGGTTTTTTTTTTTTAATCTTCACTTCAGAGATAGGAAATTAAGACTTTAAGGTACTAAGCAATTTGTCCAACCTCACAGAACCAAGAATTCTGTCCAACTCTGATTTTTGTGCTATTAAATATTACTCTATATTGCTTCACAATGTGTCTGCCATTGTTCATGCCAGAAAATCATTAGTGTTTTTATAAATCTTGGTTTAAAAATTATGCTTTAAACTCCTTGTAAAGCTTTTCAAAGCCATTTAAAGTAAAATCTTTGCCCTCCAGTATACAAATAACTTTTGCCAGAGTGCTGGTTTCTGTAAGTTGATGGATGTTCCGTTTTACCATCTAGATTTGCTAATGAAAATCAAAAATAATGTTGGTTGGATCAGAACAAAACCTTTTAAAAGCATTTACATCATTGTCCATCTTGTACTGAGAAATTTAAAAATTTATTAAAAGTGAATCTGAAGTTAGTTGTGTAGTCAGTTAAAATATTGATCAAGGTTACATTAAATGGCCACCCACTGCTGACATTCCTTTTGAAATTTCTTAGGACTTGCAAACTAAACTGCTCAAAGAACTTTGAGTATGCTTATGCATAATTGCATAATTTTATAATTTCTTTCTTAGTTCCTTTTTCTTCAATTATTATATCACATATTATTTTTTAAACTTTCATTTATAAGTTAGAATTTAATAATTGCTTAGAAACAATTAGTTTTTGATTTTATATTTAAACATGTCCATCATTCTAAGACCTAAAGATAAAATGGTTCTATTTTAAGCCAAAAATGCTTAACCAAGGTGACTAATATCAGGCTTTGAGGCTACTTGAAATTAAAAGCATTATTCCCTTCAAATTATTAACACCTCCCAGTTTGGAAGTGAAGTTTTAGCCTGGTTTGTGTTCTGACTTTTTATGGGAAAAAAAAAAAACAAAAAAACAAACCTCTAAAGATGCACAGTTTGGAATCTTCTCTGTGCCACTTTTAGCATAATAACAGGAATAAAGTAGTTGACCTACCCTATTTGGACTTGGAGGTGCCAGGGTAATGCATAATGTTTTGGAACAAGGAGTCTCATCATGTCCATGTTTTAGTGCTCTTTACAATTTCCTGCCAAAAGAACATAAAATGCCTCTGAACACAGTGAAAAAGATTGTAGAGTGAATGAAGAATATTCAGGTTAGAAATATAATTTTAGCATCTCTTGGTTGTTGCTTACATTCTGTTGAGAATGCCAAAACAAAACCTTAAAGGGAGAAAAAAACTGAAATATTTACTCTTTTAAATTAATGCCATTTTGAGTAAGACTACAGTTCTAAGTTCTTTGGAGTTAAGAGTGAATACCTTAGCACTGGTTTGGGTCAAGGATTTGTACAGCTGGAATTTTTCCTCCAATCACCCAGGGTAAGGAATGTAATCAGCCTTATTGAAGAAAAATGGAGGAATAGAGGCTGGCATGTGAAGAGTAAGTGCTAATTAGTTATAATGCACTAATTAAAATAACCATAACAGTATTAGGAGGGAGATCTGTAGAACAGAGCAAGGAGATGAGGGCAGGAGGAGAGGAGGGAAAGGAAAGGTACTGAGAAGAGATTGATCCAATCATTATGTGTACGTACAAATATGGCATAATGAGTCCCACTATTATGTATAATCATATGCACCAATAAAAAAAAACAAACGTTCTAAACGTTCTGTATATAATTCCCATGTAGGAGTGTGGATTTACTCATCCTCAGTAAAACTTTCTGTCATCTTAAGAAAGACTTGGGCAAAAGAACTGTTGCAAATTTTATTAAAGAAATATATTTGAACTGTGTTGACTCAGCTGATCTCTGCAATCAAAATTCTGGTCCCCAAAAAGAACAAGTCTAAGCAAATAGAACACATCACCCTTCCCCACATTACTTTGTTTAAGGAAATAACAGTATATTTGATGTCCTAAAAACATTTTTAAAACTAAGGTTGCAGTTTCAAAGTCCAATCTCAAATCACTAGCAATCACTGGAAAAGAAGAATGAAAAGAATTTCTCCTATTTTTCTGGCTCTAAGCCTCTCCGGTTCTCTTTCTCACTGTCCTCTGATTCCTCCTTATACCTTTTGTAAATGACCATGCCAGTGTTCTCAGTCTTCTTTATTTCACTCATGTAAGTTTCCATGCCCTGCACTGTTTCTGACTTGTAGAAGAAAACTTCATTGCTTTTTCTAAGGGAAGAAAAGAACCAAAACTCTCCCTGATCCCAGATGGGAATAAAGATGTCCTCCCAAGACATTTCTGCTTCCTTTTTGCCTGTTGGTTTCAGTCACAATCATATTTTCCTAAGCTGTGCTCTGGGAGCTGCTACAAAGAGTTTATGGTTGACACAATCTTTTTTTCTTTGTTTTCTTTAGTGATCTCTGCCCTAAGGAAGGTGTATTATCACATTTAAGACATGAGGATTAGCGTAGTACTAGATCCATTTAATTTTAAGGGTTGGAATCATTTCTTTATGACAAGCAAGAATTCTCTAAGGCAACCAGCACTCTATAAAGGCAATTAAAATCTGAGAAAAATAGTCACAAATCAAGGCAGAAATTTACATATATATGTACATTCGTATATGTATATAAATATATGTAGATTTACATATGAATATATACATGTAGATTTTCATATATGCATATAATAATATATACATATACTATGATTTATATGTACATTATATACAATTATTTACATATTATTTATAAATATTGTAGGCATTATTTATATTCATGTAAAATTTTGAAAAGGGCATTTACAGTGAATTAAAGACAAATTATGTGCTGGGTTTTAGAAACTTTAAGTGATCCTGGAGAGTATTTTGGGCTATCTTTGTCTAGGATAGAATTAAAGGCCATCAGAGATATAGGGCTACAAACATTGGGGTTTCTTTGTGCCATTCCAGTTACTTACTTTACTACTATTTCTGGGTTTTTTTTTTTTGTTGTTGTTGTTGTTGTTTGGTACCAGAGATTAAACTTAAACTCAGGGGTACTCAATCACTATGCCACATCCCTAGCCCTTATTTTGAGATAAATTCCTTCTAAGTTGCTTAGAGCCTTAATAAGTTGCTGAGGCTGGCTTTGAACTTGCGATCCTCCTGCCTCAGCCCTCCAATCTACTGGGATTATAGACATGTGCTACCATGTCCTGCACTTTACTACTTCTTACCATCTGCCTTCTTGATTTCACCACTGTTCATCATCAGTGTATCAGTCTCTTACAGGTCGGTTTATACCTGGGGGCAATGCTATCCCACAGCCACTTATTTAGAAATGTTTGCTCATCTTTTTGTTTTTTCAATGGCTGGAGAAAGCTATTGACTTTTAGTGGTAGGAGGCCAGAGGTGCTAGGCATTAATCAAAAGTATAACACAATTATACACAATTGTCAGCTCAAAATGTCAATAACACCTCCATTAAGAAATACTGGACCCCTTGAATTGGTACACCAGTGTTGGATCCACTTATCTGACTTTTTGCCTTTGGATCATGTTGTTTATCTTGAATTGTTGTAACCTGCTTCAGCCCCAAGTCAATGATCAGGCTATGACCTCCCTTATTTGGCTTAGCCTAGGAGGAGAGGTATATTTGGCAAAGAAATTCATGTGTACACCATTCTTTTCTATTAGAAGCCAAACACTGAGAACACATCTTTTTTTTTTTTTTAAGAGAGAGAGAGAGAGAGAGAGAGAGAGAGAGAATTTTTTTTAATATTTATTTTTTTAGTTTTCGGCAGACACAACATCTTTGTTTGTATGTGGTGCTGAGGATTGAACTCGGGCCGCACACATGCCAGGCGAGTGTGCTACCGCTTGAGCCACATCCCCAGCCCCCTGAGAACACATCTTATGCAGGTTTTCAGATACCTGTTTGCTCAAATACATCTAGTCACAAAAGAAAGTAAAATCTCAAGTCAGGCAAGGAAAAGGAATATTTGTATCATCTCTTTCACATTGCCTCCAAACAGAGGAAAATGCAAAACATCAGTGCTGGCTGATGTTGTGGGGCTGAGTGTTGGTGAAGGTGCTTAGAATGCAATAGTTATATAAAGAAAGGTATAGACGAGATATAAAATGGCTATTTTGTTTTTTTCCTTAAAGGATCAAATCATTGTAGAAGGTGAGGAAGCTTGTTTATAAGGGATTCAAGTAGAGGTTCAAGGGCTGCCAGGAAAGAGGTACAGAAAAGTAAAGTCCTGAGCTGTGGGGGATAGGAGAGGTAACAAAGAGAAAATGACAATGTAGAATAAACTGTACACCTGTCACTTCATTAGGATTTGAATTTTATCATCATATCCTGGTCTACTTTGAGAAACCCAGTTTTCATTCATCTCATTTTAAGTTAAAAAAGAAAGTGAAGACTTTTTAAAAGTGATTTTTAGCATATTAAATTTTCATCCATTCCGGAAACAAAAAAGGAGTTTCTGATGGATCTTGCATCTGCTTACAAAATCCCACAGATTAGAATTTTAAAAACATGGATTAAAGATTCTGATGTAAGCAAATCTGTTTATATAAAGCTGTTAAAAAAAATCTAGTATCATACGTTTTTATCAAGATTTTTATTGAAACAATGTCTACAAATAAAACACACAGAACCAATGATTTGCCAAAAATATGAAATCATATCTGTGATTACCTTCCAACATGATTTGACACAGAAAATGCAGGTAAAGAAAAAAATGAACCATCTTCTGTTAACCTGTGCAACTAGATTTTTATAAAATGAAGTGCTAAAGGTCTCTGAAGTGAATAACAAGTCATTTTATTTGACTTTTTAATGTTACATCTTGAAATATTTTCAAAATCAAGTCTTGTAACCTATTGTCAGGAAGAGATAATAAGAGGCTTTGCAAATGTCAAGGCAAAGGTCATATCTGGCACATTCATCTCCAGATCGGACCAGCAGACACTTTCTAATTTTTGTTGTCCCCAACATACTTATTCCCTATCACTACTAGGTTACTTTGAAGTTATGATGACAAATTCTATACTTCAATTTGGTTGCAATATGCTGCAGTTTTATTTTTTGATGTGTTCTCACATTCCTCATACTGTTATTTACAATTACATCTGGCTCATCAAAAAATGTAAGCTCCATCCATTTTTTTATCTCTGTAATTCTGGTATTAGAAATATGCCGTACCTAATAGTATATGTTCAACAAATGCATAAATGATTCATTTGCTTAATTAATTATTTCACACTGTGAGTCTAAAGATAGTAAATTATTGAAAGAGTTTGGGTCATCTTGAATTTTTATGTGTGCTCTCCTCAAAGTCACCCAATACCAATGCACAAGCATTCTGAACATTCTTGAATATCAAAGTTAAAATTTAAAATCTATATCCTAAGCTTCTTATGTGTTCTGCTTGGGAAGAAAGAAATGCATATTTGCAGTATTTAAGACATAGGGGATAGGGTTTATATTATAGCACTCATTGGTTCAAGAAATCTTTTAACATTTATACAATAAGCAACTACAGTGTAATTTATTTATCCTTTAATTGTTGTTATATTTATGCAAAATAGTGGGGTGGAAAATATCTCTTTCAAATTTTTCAGGACAAAGCAACTATATCTCAGGCTATTTCACCTCTAAAATTATGTGCCATTTGATTTGCTGGGCAGATGCTTGACTGACACAGATAAGACTTCAGAAATGTTACCAGGACAGCCGGATACTTAAATGTCCCTATATTTTAATAGACATTTCTAGCTGGAGGTGATTGATAGTTTGAGTGAGCTCTCAACTCCACTGAATGGACTCTGTTTTGCAGGTTATGTTGACTTCTGCACTTTTTCTTACTTATTTCCTTAGTCAAGTTTAGGGTTCTCCTTGTGTAGCCCAGGGGTGATTTCTTTATTTGTCCTCCTTTTGGTGAGTTGCTTCCTCTGCATTCATCCTCATTCACTATGACTACTATATTATATCGTTGTCCCAAGTGATTCATAGTGTGGTTCTTAAATTTTTTTTTTTTGAGTCACTTTACAGTACTCTTCTTATTTTCAGTTTGCTTGTTAAAAGCCTTTGAAGCTGGTTATTTTCCTAGGCTGTTGCTGATTTGGAATTTTTCTAGAAACATCTGTTAGGATAGATTATGCCAGGCTGTGTTTTTGTCTGTTTGAGTACCAGAATTCACTGCTGCAAGAAAGAAGTTGGTATTAGAAGGAACTTGTTATATTTTATATTTTGAACCTCACAGATTTAACACTTTGTGAAAAATGGACAGTGGTGGTCACCAAATTATGAAAGATTACACAAAATACTCTGAGACATGGTCATACAATCATACAATAAAATAATAATTATTTATAATTGAACCTTCTAGCTCTAAAACCCAATAATTTTGCTTTACACAAAAGACTCAATCCCTACATTCCAAAATCCCCCAAATATGTTGTACTTTCCTAATCATATTGGAAATGTATCTTTACCCTAATCCTGCCTCTTGACAACTTCATAATTAGAAAACATACACACTCATAATAGGGATGTGGGAGGCACTATGTGAGGAATAGATGAACTTTAGATAGGGCAAAGGGGATAGAGGAGAAGGGATGGGACTTGGGGGTAGGAAAGATAGCAGAATGAGTGGACACCATTACCCTAAGTACATGTATGAAAGTAAATGTGTGTGACTCTACTTTGTGTACAACCAGAGAAATGAAAATTTGTGCTCTATTTGTATAATATGAATTGACACATATAATGTCATATATAACAAATATAACATATTAACATATATAACATATTAGAATATACAATAACAAATATATAACAAATTAGAATAAGTAAAATTTAAAAATTAAAAAAAAACAACATACACATTCACATACAGAATACACACAAGATCAGGCCTCTTCCCAAGGTGCCCCTACTAACTATTTTGTCCTGAAAACATGAATTTAATTGCCTTTTTAACCTATTGTTCTATAATATACAACTATCTTGTGCTATCAATAAGTTATAAATTTTTGGAAGCCTTATGCTTCTCAATAGTCCACAGTGTCAAATTTTATCATGGATTTTTAAAATATTTGGTGATTTCTAAGAGTCTAATTGAACCAGAAATTTCATCCTGTTTCTGAGGCAGTAGGTGTTATAGAGTCATTAACAATGCAACTTATTTTTTACCATTGTAACTACTGGTACAGACACAGAGAAGCCTCTGACAATCACAGCTAGTGGTTGAGGAGCTATGGAAACCAGATGTATGGCCCAAAGGAACAACAGCATTTCAGTCACAGTTCTGAGGAGTGTTTATTCTCATTATTTTGTGGGAAGTTCCACAATCCTGGCGATTAGCAGAGAAGACCTAACAATTCCGTATTTTACAAATGTAACTCAACCTCAAAACTACATGATGATTTTACCTCCTGTCTCTGGACAAACTGGAATCCTAGTTCTTATTCTGCCACTGAGGGGCAAATATTAGGTATTTTATGGTGAACCCATAATTCAACAAGCAGAAAATCAACAGAGAAAACATGATTATCACTGTCTTTCTCTGATTAACTACATAAAAATTTGACCTATTACTCACTTGTTATAATTTTCCATTTGAAAACTATCTTCTTTGATGATTGAGTGCAACTTATTTTGTATCAGCCCACATAATGAGATGGCACCCTGATATATTAAAAAGACCTACTTATATTAGCTATATGGTCTTAGGGAAGTAGCTTAACTAGTCTCATTTTCAAGGAAAACATCAAGAAGTAGAAAAAATGAATTGGTAGTGAAAGGGAGAAGAAAATCTGACTAGTTTGAATGAGATCCATCAGTTCCCCATTTTAGATCCAAATGAGAACAACAATGAGAAAAGGTAGATTCCGTGACAATAGACACTTATGGCACAATTTTTTTTTAAAAAAAAGTGAATTGTGGAATGAGAAAAGATTGCTTGGTGGGACAAAGGAACACCAGGATGTTCATAGTTAATGAAATGTCATCAGTGGTGTTTGTCTATATTTTCTAAGTGATCAAGAATTCATTATGGGTTCAAAGTCCTTGATCTTCTAATGTCACTTAGTCATATGCATGTACTGTATTTTCCTTATACCTGAGGTCCTCAGTGCTGTTATTCTAAATCTCCCAAAGCATTCTCATCTGCTTCCATAAAATTAATTACCATTTATTTATTGACTACTACAAATTTTATCTTCTACCAAAACTTTTATTCTGAAATATTGACTTGTAAATCCATTACTTTCTTAGCATTTTCTCTTTGATGTCTTACAGGAGCATCAAACCAACATTGTCCAGACCAAGTTCACAATTTCCTATTGATAAATCTCCTCTTGTGGTGTTCTCCATCTCAGAGGCTGGCCTTACCATTTGATATTTGATCATGTCAAGTGCAATGACTCATTATTTTTCTGCCTCGCCACCTTTCACGTATCAGTCAGTTTTGATTCCTCAGCATTTGTAGAATGTGTCCTTCTCTCTCCATCTCCCCTGCTATCACGATAATTTAAATAATTGTTATTTTCCCATGAATTTCTAGTCTCCTTCTATCTGTTCTTATCACATGCCAATTCATAATTCATATGTAAGCCAGAATTATAAACAATAGATAATATTATAAATTATATATCTAAACCCTTTTTGTTCTTTATTTTGAGACAGGGTCTCCCCCCTAAGCTGTTTAGGGACTTGCTAATTTGCGGAGGCTATCCTCAATATCCTCCTGTCTCAGCCTCCTAAGCCACTGGGATTATAGGCATACACCACTGTACCCAGCCCTGGAATGATATTCTAAGAGACAAATCTGATCACAGTTTACCCATGCATAAAATTTGTTGATAACACTTCAATTTTTAAGATATAGTTTATAATCCTCAATTATAACTCACAAACACTGGGCAATGCTCAGCCTTATCTCATGCTGAACCCTCTCTCCTTCTTTTTCTGTACCTCACTGCCCTTCTTTCAGTTTGTTGAAAATATCAAGCTCTTATTTCATATTGAAATCTTTTCACATGTTTCCCCTTTTATCTACAATCTTCATTCTCTGTTTCCCCTGAGGATTTCTACTTTTATTCAGCAGTCAGTTTAATTCTCATGTCTTTAAAGGAAGATTCCTCTGACTACCCAAAATCTAGATAGGATTCCTGATTATTTTTCAGAGACCTTTGTACTTTTCTCTTCGTTTTCCTTTTTAAACTTTAAGCTTCATGAAGCCAAATAAATTTATTTCTCATTTCCAGCACAGTGTTTGCCGCATATAGTAGGAATTACAAAGATACACATCAAATGATGTTTGTATGAAGTATACAAATTATTATATTTTCTAGCAGTCCTTGCAAACTTATATGCCCTCCTATATTGGTCCATCTCCTGTTTATAAAACTCCATCACATAGAGGTACTTCCTCATAGTCCTTGATTTCAGTAATAGCTTCAGGTACCTGAAGCCCCAACTTTCTTTTCAGCAAACTGATTAAGAGTCCCAGCAGTGATGGTTAGGTTGTTAAGATGAGAATTTTCATTAGCACTCTTCTTCCTACAAAACAGGACAGAAAATGTCAAGGTTTAGTTTTTCCTAGGGGTTTTACCTCTTTGTTTTCATTTGTGCTTTGACACAATGAGCTTAAATGCAAGGTTATTAAGGTGAAGTGTGGAGTCTTTAAAATCTTGTCCAACAGGATAAATGAGCTAACTCCATATCTTGTGGACTGCTGTGATACCATTGGCTACTCCTGGTTGCCAATTGACATAATTTTGTTTGGAGGAGGAATTCTTCGCCTGTTCCATACCTTGTTAAGGTTCAAGTTATTATTCTAGGAAAGAAAGTTAAGGAACTCAAAGACTGGGTGTTATTTAATAGACCTCCAAAAACTCTTGGAAAATTCAGAGGCAAACAGCAGAGATGCCATAGTTACCAAAGGTAACAAAATTCCTTAGTGAGTAGTAAGGAGTTGAGTAACCCTCTATCAAGTACCTTCAGGACATCTTTCTTCTCTGATATAGAACTGGTTCATCTCTCCATGCTCACGGGTCTAATTTGGTTGTCCCCAATATAATAAATGAAACCCAATTGTTTAAAACAACACAGACTTATTTCATGAGGTGAGATGTCAAAAATGAGTATTGTAGTGATAAAATCAAGGTGTCAGCAGGGCTACTTTCCTTTTGCAGGTGTAGGAAGAATCTGTTACTTTGTTGTCTGCAACTTCTACAGTCTGTCTGCATTTGGTTTGTGGCCTTTTCCTCTATCTTCAAGGGATACCACTCCAAACTCTCCTTCTGTCATTGCATCCCCTTTTCTGACTCTGACTCTTCTTGCTCTCTCTTTTAAGGACCCTTGTAATTATACTGGATTTACTCGGATAATCCTGAATAATGATAATCTTCTCATCTTAAGCTCCTAAATTTAATCATATTACAAAGTTCCTTTTTCCATGGAAGGTAACATAGTCTAAAGTTCTGGAGATGAGTACATGGATATCTTTGCAAGGGGAATTATTCTGTCTACAAGAGTGAAATAGATCTAACACCTCATATTTTTTAAATGCCAATCAGCCAGGATTTAATCTAGAAACAAAAGTTATAGAATTTTTTTTATCATTGTACCTTACTTAAGGTCTTGATTTTCCTCACATAAAATGTCACGATTATATCAGAACTGCTTATTATCAGTTTCTTTAACTAAGCTTTTATCTTTGCTCACATGAGAAGGAAATCATTTGTTAGCATAAGTTAGATCTCTGATCAATTGAAATAAGCTGTGGCATTATGTAGAGTATGTTTAAAAATCAGAGGCCACACTTTCTATACTTACATATGAAATTATATTAGGGGAAACTAAACATAATCCAATTCAATATTACAGATGTAATATAAAGTTAGGTTTTATTAAATCATTGCTGAACTCCTTAGGTAGAACTAGGCTTTACTTTCACTCTGCTTTGATAGCATCATGTGCACAACTCTGTTACAGCATTTACCACATTGAAATATTGATCTATTTACATGACTCTCTCCCAAACTACCTGTTATAAGACTGCTAAGGACAAAGACTCTGTTCTGTTTTTCATAGTACCAATGCTTCCTACAACAGTGTCTGGTGTGTGACTGGTATTTAATGATGCTTTATGAAGGAATGAATACCTTTGCAAGCCTGCCTAGCATTTCTTTGGTAATTAGTTCCTAGCTAATTTGCAGCATTGACTAAGGGGAATAAGGATGGGACTGATTGAAAGAGTACAGATGAAGTAATAGAAATCCACTTTTGTCCTTGGGAAAGCAAATTTGAGAACATGCCACTACTGATGTCAACAGATTATTTCCCAGCACAAAGCATACTCCAATACCTAGTCAGGACAGATTCAGAGCTATGGATTCAAGAATATTGGTAAAGAGGAGTAAGCATGCCTTCAGAGGAATTACATAGGATATTAACACTTAGTGAAAATTTAAAATACTGCATTAACTAAGTAAAAATTAGATCTACCCAAATCAAACAGTGGAATTCATAGACCTATAGTTATGGTTTGGATTATAATAAAACAAATAAATTCTATAAAATTCTCTATTTTACCAGAAATGTAATCAACCATATTCTCTTTTAGCTTGCTGCTTTTTTTAAAAAAAAAAAAAAGTTAAAACATCGCAATGCTTTTAATTTCTACTTTATAGTTGCCTTCATCCCTTTGGTTACTTAGCAACCATCTTGTAGTTTCTTCAAGTTCTTTGTAGTTTTGTTGCAGTTTGAGAATACACACATACACAGGTAAAAACTCCTGTGTTACAGATAGTGGTACCTGAACTTCCAGAACAGGAGTGGCAGAGTGTGAGTGTCTTTTAGCTACTATAATTTTAATGGCTTTCCAAACCACCTGCATATATTTTCTGAAAGTCCTGACAATACTAGTGAGTGATTTCCACTATTGACTCAGTCTGAAAATCACTTGTGCTTGTAAAAAAAAAAAAGTGTAGAAACACAACTGAAATGTCACACAGGGAGTCTGGAGAAGGGCCTGAGTAGCTTTTAAAAGTATCATCAGAAATTCTAATATGTAGCTAGTGTTGGAAATTTATAATCTAAATTTAAGCATGAGGTGATTGTGTTCATAAATTGAGAAGTCAAGGGGGATAGAAAACATTCTAGAGAGGCAGGTCTAAAACAGGGTGTCCCAGCTATTACGCTTCCAGGATAGTTATCTACTTGTCAGCAGAATCCATGGTATTTTCAGTGCTAGTGCATTTATCATCATCACGATTAAGTGAAATAATGAATATAATGGGCAGTTCTTCCACATGGCAGGCTCTGAATAAATATTTGTTTATTTCCTTTGTGTTTGTTTTGTTGTTGTTGTCAGTTTCAGGTCTGGTAGAGCCATGTGTTTCCTAAAGGAAGAGTGTGATAGTAACATTCGTATTTTTTCACACTTCTAATAGGAGGAGTCAGAAGTAGCAATGTATATGTATGTATTAAAATATAAATACATAAATACACACACATGACAATGAATATATGTAAGTAGGCACAGAGACAGCACATATACCCACCCATCTGTCTATATGATAGTTTACTTTCCAATGTCCATTCTTGCCAACTGCTATTATGGGTTACTTGGAGAATGATTCAGAAATAATCAGGAGGAATGGTATTCAAATAGACACTTTGCTCCAAAAGTCATTCTCTCATTAACCCATTAGTCATCCTCTCATTAACCCATTAGTCTAGAGAGAAAGGAAATAACATTGAGAGAGCCAATTACACTATTTTTTTCTTGTTTTTAAATTTTTTCACTCTAATTTGTTATATATGACAGTGGAGTGTATTACAATGCATATTACATATATAGAGCACAAATTTTCATATCTCTGCTTGTATACAAAGTATATTCACACCATTCGTATCTTCATACATGTACTTTGGATAATGATGTCCATCTCATTCCACCATCATTTCTAACCCCATGCCCCCTCCCTTCCCCTCTCAACCCATTTCCCTATCTATAGAGTTCATCTATTCCTTCCATGTTCCCCCTCCCTACCCCACTATGAATAAACCTCCTATTTTATAGTCTCTTACATAAGAAGAACAGAACGTTACTGGGAATAAGCTTAAAGAAGAACAGAACGTTACTGGGAATAAAATGAGAGTAAAAGACTTTCCAGTTTGACTTCTGACCTCTCAATTCTCATTCTGTTTCACAGGCCTCTCTTTTACCTGATGCTCCACTATCCTCAGGGCTTGATAAACTCTATCCATTATCCTTGGGTGACAAAACTCACTTACATGCTTAAGATGATATAGCTAACTCATAAGTCTGTACTTGACCTTGACAGCCTGCATTCATTTGCTACTTTGCATATGTAAAATTGAACTTAATTTATTTTCATTAAACCCTGATTTATTTCTTATATTTCCCACCTCCCTCGATTATGTATTTATGTGTTCAGTCACCAAAGCAATAAACCAGGAAGCCAGTAGAATTGAGTACTTCCATCTTTATGCTGATACTTGTACCATGCTTTGTTCCCAAAGTGAGAGACCATGGGGCATAGTGGAAGTGCTGCATGCGATCAAGATTTGGTTTTCCAGTTAGGCATAGGACTCTTTCTTCTTTAATACCTCAACCGAGTACTACACATCTCCATTGGCACTCTTCCAAAGGTATATTTTCTACCAACATAAAGGAACATTACAATATCTTCTGAGTCTCTTCTTTAGAAAAGCCTGAAATATCAAATTCAAATTCACAAAATTGGTAGCATCTTCTCTGCATTCCTTTGGCTTGTCTGTTAGAAACAAAATTTGCCACACTTGTAGGTTCCATAGGAACACTATTCAAATTGAGGAGAGAGGAGGTTTTTTCCCCCATTGTGATTACAAAATTCAAACTTTTAGTTTGCCAGAGTCACACTGATTTAAAAAATATCATTAAACAGAATTACCTAAACCCGAAACTTGTAGCTTTCCTATGACACATGAAGGTACTAAAAGGTTCAGACCTCATATGTAGCTATCTGTTTGGTGCCGCTTACTGCATCTGAAATTCTGAAAGCAGGCAAGCCTCTTGCTGAGCAGGAGGAAGTACCATGGGCATTACTGATAACTCAGTAGCCAACAAATAATGGCTATTTCTAGCACCTGAAGCCTAGAGGAGAAATAAGAATAGTATCATTGACTTGTAGGCCCAATTATGTACAGTAGGTATTATGGGAAAATTAAAAGGAAGCCAGATACTGAATAGTGACCTCACTATAACTGTAATAAATGGGAAAATGGAAAACTAAATGTTCTGCCTGATTCTTGGTAACATTTCTCAGAGATTAGTAAAATTTCTTTTATATACCATCATAAACAGAGTATTAACCAAATGCTGGCTTGACATCTTAGCTGAGTCAAAGCTTTGTTCCCAGGTCTTGAATTTGGAAGTTGATAGTATAGACAGATAGTATGGACTCTATTCTCTAACTCAATAATCATTTGCTTCTAGTTCATACTTCTGGTACTTCACTAGTCAATTTTATTAGTAAAAATTTCTTATAAGTTTCACTTTGCTAGTGATTGACTGCTTTAGTCATTCTTCTCTCAGATATTGGCCACGTCCCTGAACTGCAGATCTGTTGTGTGAATGAATCATACCCATGTCTGTGAGAGAGCTGAGTCTCCTTAACTGATCCTTGTGCTGGGCCCAAGAAATCCCTGTTTTTTCAGATGTCTGCAACATCTACACACTCCTTGATTCCCGTCCAAAATCCTCCTCCTCCTAGCTTTGGGAATTTTTAGTCATAGAGGTGGGAAGCTTTACCATTTCTCATTCTGTGTTCCCCAAATGTATAGGGATTTCTGTTTCTTTGGTTAAGAGATACATTTTTTAAACTCAAAGACTAAAAATTTAATCCTTGTTTGTTTGGGGACCATCCCTTACTTGTGTCAATAAATAATGAATGGCTTTGATGACTCAAAGAAGCAGAGGCCAAGGAGAAAAAGAAAATACATGTTTAAAAGGCTTGTTTACTTATTGAAAATATTTTCTACCTGGAATATGAAAAAGAGAAGATTTGATTCTCATATTGGATATTCTGTTTAGGTCAGGAAATGCCCAATAAAGCACTCCTGCTCCATAAATCATCAATGGCTATGATTCTCATGTGCCTCTCTTTCATTGTTATCACACAAGGACCTAACAACTTTTTCTGTTTATTACTTTCTTAGATTGCATTTGCATTTTTAAGATCTGTCAATGCCAGAGTCTCCTTATTGTTTCAGAGAGTCCCATAAAGGAACAATATCATCATTACTTTGTGCTTAGCAGTTTTCTCCAATTACCTGCATTTTGAGTCTTGTGAACATTTTGATTCAGTTCAAATCCTCCTTTTGTTCTAATGATGCTAAGGTGATGGTCATCCTTAAGATAATAAAAGCAAACCAGAGACAGAAAACCTGGTTTTAAAAGCATGACAAATATTCAGTTCCTCTTACCTTCCAAAACTCAAACCTTGAGGCTTAAAGATGACTTACCTGGAAATTCAAAAGTGGTAAGTGAAATTTGCTTTCCGAGCTCACATGGCTCATGCTCTACTCCAGTTAACTGAGTACATACTCCTACTCTGGTTAAGCCCCAAAGATTAACAGAGAAATAACTGCAGGCATTTCTAGCGCATGTTCAAAAAGGAGTCCAGGAATTCTTTGAAATTGCAGAATGCAGAACTAAAACCAGTAGGAGGTCGATTTTGTTTCTATATGGGTCTCTCCATCACTACACTGGGACTCCTTTGAGGGCTGGATGTGACTATTAGTCATCTTTGAATCCCTGCTCCTAACTAGAAGCAAGGTATCTTACCATAGAATGTATTCAGTCAATGTTATTTGGTTATATTGAGCTGAATGAATTTATATACATAAAAATTTATTTATTTATACAATCTTCTTGATAACTTTGTAATGAATGTACTAAGTACTGGGGATACAGGAGAACATAACTACCATCCCTGCCTTTAGGAAACCTGTAATCTAAGAGGGAGATATCATGCAGTGAAAAGAACATGAACTTTTGACTTAAGATTTGAACTCTGCTTCTGTGTCATCTGGTATATATATCATCTGGGTTATTATATTCAACTTATCACTTAACCTCCTGTATCCCAGTTTCTTTACTTTCAAAAATGGTATAATGACTACATTATAGTACTGGAATGAAGATTAAATGAGACAATATGAGAGAAATTTTGTTTTCATTTATAATCTTTCCTTCTTACTATTCTTCCCTCACTAACCTATAAGTTGATCAAGAGATAGAATTCAGTGACCTAGCTGAGAACAGTGTTGTTCAGTGAGGTTGAGCAATTTTTCTAGGCTCCAACAACAGCCAGAAAGTGGTGATTCTGCACCTGCAGAATCAAAGCAATTTCCATTCTATGTCTCACGCGTCCTTGACTCTGATTCTATGATGAAAGTCAGTTGCTGTCCCTTAATGTAACTTTGCTCATACTAATCATTACTTCCAAGTGAAGTCTTTCTTCAAGCCTCTTTTTGCATAAAATAATCTTTCTGACTTTGTGCTCAGTCTCTTCCCATGGGTATTAGGGCTTAAAAAGAAATTTCTTTAAAAAATTTTGTGATTTGGAAGGGACAGATATATACCGGCTTGGGCTCATGATATAATTGCAAATAACCTTGGCTCTGTTTATTTTGTGGTACTGGGATTGAACCCACAGCCTTGTATATGTTAGGTAGCCTTTTCATTTTATTTTTGAGAGAGGATTTTACTATGTTACTCAAGCTGGCCTGGAACTCGCAATCATCCTACTTTAGCCCCCTAACTAGCTGGGATTATAGACATGTGCTGCCTCGATGCCCAGTTTACCTTGGCTTTGATTATGCTTCTGTTGTTGGTGTGCCTAGAAGACTAGAGCAATGGGAGCTTCCACACTGGGAGCAAAAAACAGACATATTTCATGTGTAACTGATTGAAATTTGAGATTGCTCTAGCTTCCATCATTCCTGACCTCTACAGAGCACTGATTGTTAGAAGGAATCATATCTTGCTTAATCATTCCTTCAACCTTTTGATCCTCTTCCCTGTTGATAATCACTGCTTAGCATATTTCTTACTGCTGAGAAAGTGGGCAGGCAGCTGCTGTAGCCTGTAGAAGATTCTAAGGTTTCTCCTTAGGGGGTTGGCAAAAGGATACCTTGTGAAGCTGAGGATTTTAAAAATGTGTTTGTTTCCTTCACCCTGGAGAGTCTGAGCAATCAGTCTTGGGCTTTTCTTCTCTAAACTGTTTATGCTTATGAAGGAAATAATTTAATCAGTGTGTGAAAGTGGATTTTTTTCCTAAACATTTTCAGTTTTGATGGCTAATTTACATATATGTTATAGGAGCTTCACAAATTGATTTGGAAGCTTTGTTCTATGAAGCCTGGCCATGATAATTGTGTTGCTAGGATGCTTTTGTTAGGTAATGTGGGCCAACATTTTTTATTAATTCAAATCAATAACTGCCTATCCATTTAGAAATTCTTCAGTAAATTACGTGGTTATTTGGCTACATTTAGAATTTGGGGTCATTTCAATTTATCATTTTTTTCCAGATATTTAGTGTCCAAATTCCCTGAACCAAGGCATAGAGCCAGTCTCAGAAACTGATGGACACAGTCCAAGACAGATACAGCAGAAGTGCATTAATGAGTTCTGCATGTTCAATTATAGGACATAATAAAAAGATTTCTTTGGGGTTATAAATATATCTTTTAGAGTCACTACTCTCCCTCAATGCATAACTTAGTAAGTGTTGGAAATAGGTTTTTATAGTGTGGGGCCTTACTGCAATTTCTATTTAAAATAAAATAAAATAAAAAAATAAATCTCTAGTAGGAGAGATTCTTGAAGCTGTATTCAGATGTAAAAATCATGACGGCCTTGATGAATTACAAGTGTGTACCATGGATACAGCAAGAATCAGCAATGTTCATACACTGGCCATCGTCTCTATCTGGGCTAGAAAGTATTATAAGTAGCTGCTTCACAAGAATTATAGAGAATAGCCTAGTATGGGTTTATTACAAACAGAACCCTAAGAAGGGTACTTCTGACCTTTCTAAAGGTCTTTAGGCAGGTTTTCCTTAATTTAGCCCTGATGTGATGTATTAATCTATTGTGGCAGATTATTTCTGTATATAAATAATTCACTTCTCTAATTTATCAATTTTCACATCTCCCTCCCATTACTTAAGCTATTTCCTCTGCCCCAAAACATTTGCCTTTCTTTATTTAGGAAAATTTTCTCACTGTTCATGGACCACCTCATAGTGTTTCTTCCTCTGTGAAGCTTTCCTGATGTTCCTAGGCAAGATGAATGGCTCTCTTTTCCATCTATCCAAAACAATTAGTTGAAACTCTATTACAACACCTGCCACATTGCTCTGTAATTACTTGCTCACATGCCAGAATCTAGCCCAGAATGTCAGGCATATGTTTATGGACTTGAAGTGGATCAAGCATTGTTCAGAAGAGAACTGGAGTTTCTTACTTAAAGCTGCTGAACTTCCAAACTATGAATTTATGGAGAATGCAGTGGGTACAAATATAATGGTAATGGTGGCTGGAGGGGTAGAAGGAGGGGAAGAGAAAAGAATAGAGAAAGACATGATTGATATAGAATCCACACACACACACACAAATAAAAACAAAAACAAACAAACAAAAAACAGTAAAACTATGTGTGGCCAAGAAAGAACATTTACAGGAAGAACAATAAAATCAATCCAGGTTACCACATGGAGGTGTGATGTAGGTTCTATATACCCTCAGAAAGAGGACAGAGTTGACTTTGCCCTGTGGACATATGCAGTAGACTCAAGGCTTCTGCACAAGTATCTAAGAGAACTAGTCAATTCTTACCTGATCAGAAGAGAAACAGGTAGAGGCAGATCTGAAAAGCACTCATCCCTTTGAAAGACTTTCCACTTCTCTTGTAAAAATACTGTTCCCATCAAACCAAACATATGCAGTAGGAGAATTGAGCTATAAACTTTGGCACTCTCCTATCCTCCCCAAATACACTAGCCTGACTAGCATACTGCTTTCTCTACTGTCTTGAGGAAAGTATCCCTTTCTATGAAGTGGTCTATTCCTTAAAATTATCTCAAACTTTACAGTTCATAAAGAAATTCTATGTGTTTTATTTCATTGAATTCTTACCCAAAAGAAGACTTTGAAAATCCAAACCATATGGACATACAACTATCTCTGTTTTAAATATAAGATAATTTAAAGAGGTTAAGCAATTGGCCTAAGGTCATGGAAAACAGCACAGTTGGGCTTGAAACCAAGATCTTGAGCGTACAGCCAGCCTCATGCTCTTTTATGTGTACCTCCATGAATCTTCTGCTTATTTCTTTTCACCACATTTGTCATTTCCTGTATCTTATTAACTTTATTTCTGATATTTTTATATCTATCTTTTCCATTAGTCTCTAAGTGTCTTGAAGTCCTTTCTTGTTTATTCCTTCTATGGAAGCCCATTTGGTGCTAACATGGTGCCTTGTTCTTTGTAAAGAAATAATTCTATATTTCTTTACAAGTACATTAATAAATAAATGTGTTCAGTGTACACGTTAGTATCATGAGTGAATAAAAGAAGGTAGGGATTAAAGAATAAGACAAATAATAGAACAAATAATCATAGATGCTGATTTAGACAATTTGCATTTTCTAGAATGAATTAGTGCATGTTAGAAGGTAAAGAAAAGCCCACCTGAGATATTTTTTTAACTGAAGAGACATGAAGGAAGAGAAGAACAAAGTACAGAGCTTTGTCAAGGAAAACTGCCAGACTTCCTCAAATAGGGAGTTTCAGATGGAGAGGGAGTTTCAGATGGAGAGGGCAGCCTTAGCAAAGGTCTAAATGGCAAGAGCTGGCACTGGGTCAGAATCTATCAGAAGAATGGAATTGGACAATCCATTAGACTGCAGGCTTTTAAAAATGGAATTGTGAACTTTTGTATCCACATAAACAGCCATGGCTGAAAAACTAAAGGTCAACTTTAAACTATGATAAAAAGATCTGCATTTAAAAAGTATAACTGTTTCATTGGTCGGGTGAATTCTGAGTCTGTGGGATGGCTAATGAACTCCATGGGTCAGGGGCAGGAGTGTTGTCTCTCTGCTCATGAAAGGAAAGCAAGAAAGAATTAATATTTCTTAAATTTCCTGTAGATACGAGTTAATATACCAGTAGTAAGAAGTGAAGTGTTCAAATGACAGGCAGCCAAGAAACAGAAGAGGCCAGTGATGTTAGAAATTACACAGCTGTGGCAGAGCCGTGATGTAAACGTAGCCATCCTGATTCTCTTGGGCCCCTGAGCAAACTTCTTACCTGCTTATTTCCAGATTCTTTTTCAAATGCTGCTTTCCTTTTCTCTTTCCTCATCTGATCTCCTTTACTAAGCCAGTTCTTTCAACTCTTAGCTTAGACTACCACCACTGGAAATTGTTTCCTGACCTAAAACATGAAAAGGTTATGCACATTTTTGTTCTTTTAGCTATCTGTGCAGTGATCCAAGGTAATTTAGTAGTATTATTTTATTACAGTCAATTATTTACTTCTTTGTCTCCTTGTTGATTAATCAGGAGTCATTAGAGGCAGACTGCATCTTGTGCTTTTGGCCCTAGAACATACAGCATATGTAGGATATCAGTAAATATTTTTGGATGAATAAATAATTGAATATTCTTTCTAACTTAAAGTTATGTCTTCTCCACTTTCATTATTTATATCCACACCCTGCTCTCCTTTCATGACTAACCCAATTCTCTTTTGGCTTTGGGAGAATTCTTTTTTCTTCAGTGTTCTCATTTTTCTTACTTGACTTTTATGTCTGTTATGTGTTTTGTATTAGAAGTTAAAGAACAATATTCTAAGGCATTAGATATTGTGCCAAGCTGCCAGCAGACTTACAAATGAAAAGAAAGCAGTTTGGTCTGCCAGTATGCGTTATTAGTAAGAGAGGTGTCCTTTGTGATTTTTTCACAGATGCCATTAGGTGATTCATCAGTTGAATTTCTTTACCAGTCAACCTGGAAGTATAGTATACACAAGATGGTTTTCTGGCAGGAGGTAGAGAGGAGTGTGATTAATGATGGTAATAAAAGAGCTATTGAAATAGTTTTTGTGTTTTTTTTTCAATTTTAAAAACAGAAAATCCCAGTTCATACACATTATATATATTCTACGTACAAATGAAGCTCTTTGTCAGAAAATTACTTTCTAATGGTAGGTCAATAGCAAGTACGAAATGAACCTTTCTCTGCTATTGTGCTGGGCCCCACCCGTGCAAAGTGCAGGGCAGAGTTGAGGTGGTGACAGAAACAAAGGAACATAGATTGTGGGCCACACCCAAAATAGTTTATAATATTATTGTAGGAATGTGATTAACACCTTTGTGAAATGAGAGCAAGGAGACTTATCATTTAGTGTTAGTTAGCCAAAAACATAAGCATGAAAGGATTTCAAAGGAGCTGAAATTCATTCATGTGCTCACTCAACAAATGTGAATTGATTTCTGGTTGAGTGCAAAACATGGTGCTGGGACTGTTGAGATTAATATAACCAGTCTCTGCCTCTAAAGTCTATTGGAATTACAGTGTTCAGTTGTTTTAACAGTCATGAGAGGGACAAAGTGCCAGGAAGACTCTGTCTGAGAACTGAGAGGCTGCACATAGGAGGTGACTCTTGGTCCAAGTCTTGAATCGTGAATAGCAATTTGTAGTTTTCTTGAGAGAAAATTGAGACAGTTGATTTGTTTTTAAACTTGCCCCTAGTTCTCAGTGACTGTGCTGGTTCATAACTGTTAACCATTAGCAATGGATGTTAAATTATATGGTGCTGAGGAGGATGAAGAGAGATCAGAAGTATTTTGCTACAAGAATCACATTTTATAATAAACCTTATAGAATGGAAAAAGAGAAGAAACAAAAAATAGTTGCTTCATATCGCTTTTTGTATTCTACTGTGTTTACCACTTGTTATTTCCATGAATTGTCATCTATCTTTATTTCCTTTGATCTTATACTATTTCTTTCATTTAATGTTATGATATATCTTGAGTTTCCAGTATCCACATTATTTCTGTATTTTTATATGCTCCTCTTGGATAGTTTTTCTTGAGAATAGGAAATTACAGTTTATACTTTTTTTTCAGAGGAAGAAGTAGAAGGAAATAAACATTTAATGCCTATGTTACCAGAACTGTGCCAGGTGCTTTAAATCTGTGTCTTTAATCTTTTCAATAATTTTGTAACGTATATCTTATTAATCCATTTTATAGATATGTAAACTAAAGCATAAAAAGATGAAATTTCTGGCCTGAAGTGATGTAGCCTAATAGTGTAATTTAGACTTAGGATGTCTGTTTTTTCTTCCCCTTCTACTTTTGCCTATAATGTTAATTTTAAAATGTAGAATGCTTTTCTATTAAAAGAGCAATGAACTGTCTCTTTTATCTAGGGCTTTTTTCTCATTCATTCATTCATTCACAAAATATTGTGAGTTTTAGATTATTGGAGTTCTAGATTCTGGAAAGAAAAGATATTGGTTTCTGGTAATTACCACTTAGTAGAAATCAGACATCCTGAGACAATTGGAAAGTGTCTTCATTTGTCTATTTTGATAAGAAGAGAGCACCAGTAAGGACCACAATATCTCATTTTAACCAAATCTTTGACAAATGCAAACATTCAGAGTATTTGAGAGAAAAACCTCACTCTATCAGCTTTCCACATCCCTACTCTCTTTCAGGCTAGACCTACTTCTATCACAAAGTATAGTTTTTTAAAAAAAATCCAGATTTTTACTTCTCTATTTGTATATTGAGGATGCATTTTTTATCTTGAGCAACCATAAATCCACTGCTATTTCTAAATTTGGTCCTTTGGGAAACACACACACACACACACACACACACACACACACTATATCACACATACCTTTATACACATACTTTTTCATTTTAGTGGCCCCAAATATTGGGTGAATAATAGCAAGATATATAGATGAAAACTTAAAATGATATCAGTGAGTTTTAGATTTGAAAAAATAGGCTAAAAATCTTGGTTCTTCCTTTAAGTTCAACTAAAATATGAAAAACCTGTATCCAATTTGAAACATCATTGACTTATGTTGAAATGTTAATACATGTCATTTTGGGGTAGATAGGGAGGCCCAGCAAACCATGAATAATTTTAATAATAGAAATTTGATAAAGTCTGAAGAATAAGTTAAATGTGCACAAATGTAGTATTAAAGGTATGCTTATTAAAATATTTAAAGCTTTTTATTACATTTCACAGGTAATATCTTTTAATCCACACTATGTTATATACTTATAAATGGAAAAAGAATTCCTTCCCTTCTCTATTCTACCCCATGCTCTGCATTTAAAACTTCCATCTTCTAAAAAAATAAATATTACTTCTTATGTTTTAATTACTGATTGAGGACTCGCTCTAAATTAACTGTTTTGTTAGTTCTTTTGCTAATCATGTAATAATGTCTTGATGGTACTGTCTCACTGCCTTAAAATCTTGTTTAATCAGTTAACTTCTTTTATGTTTCTTTAATCTCTTCTGTCCTAATAAAATCTTCCTATTTAATAAAGATAAATTTTTATTTTGACTTTGCTTCTTCTGCTAGCTACGTTCTACCCATGTACCCTCCCATGTTCCCTCATGTATGTTCTCCCATGTACCCTAGCCTCCTATTTGCACTTTACCTCACAGTAACTTGTCTGTGTCTCTAATATTTTTGCATAGAAATTTGTTTCTGTTAAACTTAACAGTGACTCCATGGATCCCAAACCTCATCTTACTCTCATCTTCTTGTGGCATTTGAATTTTGTTTATGGGCCTATAGAAATTCTCTTTCCTAGTTTGTGTAGCTTGTGACAACACACTATTCTTTTCTGACTTTTCCCAGCACCACTCTTCCTCCTCTTCCTCTTTCTAATCCTCTTCTTCTTCTTTTTCTTTTCATAGAGTTTATTTATTTTTAATTTTTTGGGGGGGTGGATCCTGAGGAGTTAACTCAGGGTACTTGACCACTGAGCCACAACCCCAGCCTTATTTTTTTTAAAGGACATAGATTGTAATTTTAATCTAATTGACAAAATGATAATTATAGAGTGACACAAAACAATATTTTTAAACTGTGTTGTAAGATATAGCATATAATGACATTATATAACTCTATTATAACCAGTATTTAAAATTATTCATGCCGATAAATCATAATGGGAAAAGATCTTTTTATTTATTTATTTACACAAAAGGAATAGAACTTTTTATTTCTCTGGTTGTACAATATTCAGAGTCACACCATTCATGCAATCATACACGTACATAGGGTAATAATGTCTGTCTCATTCCACCATCATTCCCACCCCCATACTCCCTTCCCTTCCCTCACTCCCCTCTGCCCAATAAAAAACTTCCTCTATGCCCCCGCCCCCGCCATTGCAGTTCAGTATCCACTTATCAGAGAAAAGATTTGTCCTTTGATATTTTGGGAATGGATTACTTCACTTAGCATGTTATTTTCCAACTCCATCCATTTACCTGAAAATGCCATATAGTTTTATTCGTCTTTAAGGATGAGTAATGTTTCATTGTGTGTATATATACCACAGTTTCTTTATCCATTCATTTATTGAAGTGCATCTAGTTTAGTTCCACAGTTTAACTATTGTGAATTGAGTTGCTATAATCAAAATGACCATACTACCAAAAGTGTTATGCAGATTTAATGAAATTCCAATTAAAATCCTAATGATGTTCCTCATAGAAATAAAAAAAGCAATCATGAAATTCATTTTGAAAAATAAAAGACCCAGAATAACCAAAGCAATTCTTAGCAAGAAGAGTGAAGCAGAAAGCATCACAATACCAGACCTTAAACTACACTACAGAGCTATAATAACAAAAAAGGCATGGTATTGGCACCAAAATAGGCATGTAGACCAATGGTAAAGAATAAAAAACACCAATGGTACAGAATAGAAGACACACATAAATACACTATCTCATGCTAGACAAAGGCACCAAAACATAAATTAGAGAAAAGATAGTCTCTTCAAAAAATAGTGCTAGGAAAACTGAGACTCAATATGCAG
This sequence comes from Ictidomys tridecemlineatus, assembly GCF_052094955.1. Classification (NCBI taxonomy): domain Eukaryota; kingdom Metazoa; phylum Chordata; class Mammalia; order Rodentia; family Sciuridae; genus Ictidomys; species Ictidomys tridecemlineatus. Next base: position 72,076,717 of record NC_135480.1, on the reverse strand, counting down.
CAAAATGAAATTAAATCCCTATCTCTCACCCTGTACAAAACTGAACTCAAAGTGGATCAAAGACCTAGGAATTAGACCAGAGACCCTGCACCTAATAAAGCAAAAAGCAGGACCAAATCTTCATCATGTCAGCTTAGGCCCTGACTTCCTTAACAAGAATCCTAAAGTACAAGAAATAAAATCAAGAATTAATAAATGGGATGGACTCAAACTAAAAAGCTTCTTATCGGCAAAGGAAATGATCAATAATATGAAGAGAGAAGAAAATATTTACCACATGCACATCAGATAGAGCACTTATCTTTAGGATATATAAAGAATACACACACACAAACAAACACACACAAAATGACCCAGTCAATAAAGGGCTAAGGAACTGAGCTAACACTTCACAGAAGAAGATACACATTTGATCAAGAAATATATGAAAAAATGTTCAACATCTCTAGTAATTAGAGAAATGCAAATAAAAACTACTCTAAGATTCCATCCCACTCCAGTCAGAATGGAAAATATCAAGAATACAAGGAACAATAAGTGTTGGCAAGAATGTGGGGGGAAAAGTCACACTCATTCATTGCTGGTGGGACTACAAACTGGTGCAACCACTCTGGAAAGCAGTATGGAGAGTCCTTAGAAACTTGGAATGGAACTACCATTTAACTCAGCTATCCTATTCCTCGCTCTATACCCAGAGGATTCTTCTTTTTAGTCTCCTTTCCATAGATTTCCTTTCTTTATCTTTCCCTGTCTTATAAGAGCTGCAGCAAGGGTGGTGTGGAAAAGCCGCTAAAGGATGCTGAGAGGAAGCAGGGGCTTGAAGTACCAGAGCCTTGAAAATTGTGTCAGGGACTTTGGTCTCAGCCCCAAAAGCAGCAGAAAGCCTTGGAAGGCTCTGAAGCAGGTGTATGTAGTGACCTGATTTGGAATTTTGTAGAGGCAGGCAGAGGTGTAGAGGAGGTGACTAGCCTTGAGGGAATCAGTAAGTTCCAAAAAAGGATGATATCTTGGATTAGGATAGTAGCAGTAAAGATAAAATTAGAATGTACTCAAGGTACATAGGTAATGAATTGTATATGCAAGGTAAGAGAGTAGGTAATGAATTGTATATGCAAGGTAAGAGAGTAGAACATTATAGTTTGAACACCCTGATAGGTGGCAAACCACCCTTTAAAGAGGATAAATTTGGGGTACCACACATGGAAGGAAGTCGATAAAGCTTGTAGTCGAAAGTCAACCCCACCTGCTACCTGTCTCTTATGTGCTAATGGAGTGGAATGCAATGGCCCTGGTTTCCTAGTAACTTTCCTGACTGGAGCGCCATGACCTTGCACAGCCTTCATACTCCTTGGCACTGTCCTGTGTATTTTCACAGGATGAAATATGTGACATCCCTTTAAATATTGAAAGCACTATTACTGGAAAAAGGATTAGAATGACTGTGTGTCCTAGAGAGGGTGATGAGGACCTAGGAGATACAGATTTGAGCTAAGCATAAATAAGAAATTTTGTAACAATTCTATAAGAAGGAAAGATTTAGACAATAAAATCTTTATGGTTACAATTGTTAGCACAATTCTTTGTGACCATTTCATGGTGATTTTTATGGAGAGGATTTGTATATTAGATGGTGGAGGATCTGGGAAGGGAATGGCCAGAGTGATGATCTCTGGGCTCTATTCTAACACAGAGATTCTGTGGTTCTGTGTGATTTCCATGTTCTTATTCCTCCCATTGTGACAAATATAGGGAGTTCTGAATAACTATGGCCTGAAGAATCTCTCCTGGGCTCTGACTACTTGTTCATTCAGAATTTTGTCATTTCTTTAAATGCATGCATGAGCACAAATTATTCAGAACAGTCACTCAGCAGTAAGACACCAAAAATGCATTAATGAAGCTACAGTAATTGAGGATTTTACCCAAGTATAACTCCCAGCCCTAAATCATGCATAATTCTCCTTTAGTATGAATTGTTCCTTTCTTAGCTAGCAAGGAGTGACCACCTTGAAAAACCTAAATGTTTTCATTATGAGCAAAAATGTTTCTTGTTTATATGAACAAGGGAATTGTTTACTTCCAGACATATGGACATTTTGAATTCCAGAATACATTAGAAAATAGGGGGAAATGATCACCTCCTTAGGTATTTCACAAGTAAGCCACTGTCTCAAGGATGTCTACTGTTTAAGTAGAGAATAAGGTATTTTAGTTTTAAAACTACTGTTCACATTAGACTATTATCTATATTAAAATAGCACCTTTGTCAATAATATAATGAGGAGCTATATCGATTAACCACAGGTGTTACTCTGATATTCCAGCTTTGTTCATATCCAAATGGAGTCACATTCTTGAGCAGAAATGGTGTCGGCATGTTTACCAAATTCAACCAAATTCAAATTCTATGACTAAATTCTCTGCTTATGTCAGTGGTGGTTAACATGAGGCAGGAACGTGATTGGCTGGGTGAAGCACATGGCTGATGAACAAACCTCTTGAACAGTTTTAAAGGCTTAACTCTTGGGACCTGGCAACTAATAGGGCCGTGGAACCTCAAGGCTTCCTGGCTTCCATTTCAGTCCACCGAACAACTGTAATTTCCTGAGAACCTTCTAGGTATGAATTGTGCCAGGTAGATGCTTAGATTTAAAAATAAAATAAATAATATAGCAGCTGCTTTCACAAAGCTTAATTTTCTCAGCAAGAGAAATCTTTTGCACAAAAATATAATTGAGAGAAATGTGGTAAGTGTCACAATGATTGGTATTTTGTAATAAAGGAATTTTAGTTGGGTACAGAGAGCAGTAAGGATTCTCAAAATTTATACCAGACTTTGTATGTGTCTTGGACTTAACAATTAGGAATGGATAAGGAATTTTAGGCAAGGCTCAGACATGAAGGTAAGAATGTATAAATCAAGCTGAGGATCCAAATTTCAGAATGACTTACATTGGTATTTCCCTTAAGTACAAAGATTCAATTCCTGAACAAAGATTTAGCCTAATTGTAGAATGCTTTGCTGCATTAAGAAAGGATATGACTTTCAAGTGGATGTGTTTGACTTTGATAAACTAAACCATGAGCAGCGCATCTAGCTGCTATTGAGAGTAGTATGGCAGGGAGAAATGGTCCTATCAGCTGCTGCTTCACAGGCTTCACATAGGTTGACTTATGTAATCACCCAAGAATCCTAGATCTAAAAACTAATGACATTCCAGTCTTATAAGTAAGGGAGCTGAGGCTCACAGAGTTTAGAAAAAGAAAAAAAAATTGTTCATGCTCACAGATAAGTTTCTGTCCTACTTATAATAGTTTTATATTGAAGGATAGAAAGAAATTAGAAAAAGTCAGTGATTTGATGGTAAAAGTTAGACTAAGAAGTTTGAATTGTTCCATAGTCTGTGGGTGGTTGTTGAGGACATTTCTGTCCTTAATGCCTTGTGGGAACTAGACTGGAACCCAATTCACCTCATCCTATCAACACATAAGCAATGGCTGGGCTAATCCCCAGTACTGTAAGTGTGTGGCAACTAGGTCATTGGGATTTCCCATCCCCTGTGGCTATCTGGGACAATCACCGGCTCAGAGCTGATAAACTACATGTCCATTGTTTGCTCCTTGATTCTTTAAAACATCTTGAAATAAAAGAGATCATTTAACTCCCACTCAGATCAAATTCTCTATTAGTATTCAGTCAGCCTGCTTTACTTCTTTGTCTGGTAAAAATCCTCAGGTAATCAAATTTCAAGATGATTCACATTGGATTTGCCCTTGAGTACAAGTATTTCAATTTCTGAAGAGAGGGTTAGACTAATTTTGAAATGGTTTGATATGAAAGTAAAGGAGACTGGAAGATTTCCATGGACTTGTTTGCCCCTGGTAAACTAAAGAATCATTTCTAATGTCATGTGGTAGAAGAAAAGCTCATTCTGTTTTTGACTAATTTCGTATGATTCCTAAGACAAAACACAGTGCTTGATGCATGCATGGTAGGCACTAAAATGTTTTAATAAGTGGGAGGATACAAGATTAGATTCAAATTAGAATTAATGGTATATGTCTGGTTTGAAAATACCAGTTTGGGAGCTGTAGTTGTGGCTAAGTGGTGAAGTGCCTGCCTAGCACACGTGAGGCACTGGGTTTGATCCTCTGCACCACATAAAAATGAAATGGAAATATGTGTCCACCTACAACTAAAAAAAAAAAAAATAGAAATGTGGGTTCTATTTAAAAAAATAAATAGCAGTTTTCAGGCCAATTTGGTAGATATTGGAATAATGTCTCAAGACAAAGAAACTGGCCAGTAGCTACCCTCATGAGTCTGTCATCTGGGAAGAATGCAGCAGCAGTCTACCAATTCTCCAGTGAGTGCCATTGTTGATAAAGAAACTGTCCTTTTTCACTTTATAGTAGTCATCTGTTATATGTTCATTGGAGCAATTTTCCTTTTAAAGTAGTAGTCATGTTTTACCATGATCTCCAGAATGACAGTGAAGCCCAGTGAAGATGTAGGGGATTATTCAGAGTCCTGTAAAGACATATTCTCTCAGGAAACCTGTCTACAGCATCCTGCTCCTCACTTATGCAAGCAAATGGCCGTTCTGGACTTCAAATTCTTTACCTGTAAAATGGGAGATAACAATACCTTCTTTGCTAGATTCTTATGATAAGTAATTAAGGAAGTGTGCCAAGCACCTGACACATAGTAGGAGCAAAAAAATCTAATTTTACTTTTTCTTTTTGTCAAGTAAATAGTTTATACAAATAATAAGTATAGGCTTGCTAAATTTATTCTGTGTGGAGGTTTTAGTGCTGAGTTACTATGGCAACTTACTTTTTTTTTTCTGGAAAGACATTTTCCCTAGTATTGGTAATTTTAAAATTAAACTGCTCTATTAAAAAGCTATCAAATATCTGCCAAACCCTTTTTTGTACTCCATCCTTATTAACCCAATTGTCTTTTAGTATTTTTTTTATTTTATAGGAGGATAGGAGTTGATTTTTCCTAAAATACATCTTTGATATCATAAGTCATGCTATATTAATTTATTTAAAAATAATTATCTTAGGTATATATCATAATACTTCAGAATTCTAACTAAGGAATACTTTGAGATCATCAGAGACCAGGATTATTTATTGCTTCCAAATCAAGGATAGCAGACTACAAATTCTGGCACTTCCCACACCTGTGCCTATAACATATTTTTCTAATATTTCAGTGTTTCTTTCAGAATTCTTCTGAACACAACACTACAGAAGGCTTCTCTTAATAGACTGGTTTTAACTGTGAGTCCATACTTATTTATCCTTCATGGTATAAAGCATGAGTAGAGTTCAGAATTCCATAAAAGTTGCTTGATGTCATGACTAAAATTGTATCTATTTAGTATACATACTTTGGGTCATTAATGTATTAGACTAAAATATTATCTGACTTTATAGAATTGTTAACATATTGTCCCTATGAGATAAGTTGTGATTTTTCAGCCCTGATTGTGTGAAAAGGTCTGAGGCAAGGGATGATGTGGCCAAAAAAATAGCTGAGCTGCAGATTTTCTGCAGGTGGGTTTGCCTATTGATCCAAATGGCAAATATAGACCTGAAATCTGTATCATAAATGAATAAGTTAAAATTAAGCAATCATGTCTATTGATTAAAAGTTCTAATAAAATTTAAATAATTTACTTCCAACCTTCATCATTTTTGCCACATTCATTGACCATTTGAAATATTTAATATTTTCTTTACTGTGCTTCAGTTTCACTTAAAGTTTATCTAAATATAGTTTACATCAATATCATGATGAAAATCAACATCATTTAACATGCATAAATGTAACTATACATATAAATATTTTAAAATTAAAACCGTTAACAAAATCCTGCAAGAAACTTTTCATTAGTGTTTCCTAGAAGCCAGTTATTTTATTGTTTAAAAATTGTGTGAATGTGTGTGTGTGTGTGTGTGTGTGTGTGTGTGTATGTCTAACATATATGTACAACTAAGATTTATTAATACAAAACAAGACCTTCTTCATCATATAGTCAGAAAAATTATGTTCTTCCTATTAAATTGAAAAGAGATATAACTAGTCCCCAACAAGTTGATCCTGTGAGTTCACATCTTACTGAGTCCATGGTCCTAATGTATACATAATCACTACTATATTTATACATAATATATAATAGCTACTATATATTTACATATATATTTAAATGTGCATCACATTCCTCTTCAAAAGACAGATAAGCATCTCTCCATAGGCCAGAAATGAATTGAAACATGCAGTTATTGATGTGAGGTGAAGCCACAAACTTCCTGGATTCCAAGTTGGACAGGAATTTGATCCCCCCTAGTCAGTAGGAACTGAGAAACTCATTTTTCAAGGGACCAGTGCCAGACTCACTATGTGATATATCATATGTTCATCTAGGGGAATGCTATACATCAATGAGAATGGACTACTTTCAAATACATACAACAATGTATATGGAACTTACAAACATAATGTTGTGTGAAAGAAAATAAACACAAAAGATTACACACTGCATGATTCTGTGTTATAAAGAACAAAGATAAAATTACTTCATGCTGCTACAATTCAGTATAATGGTTACCCTTTGGGGAAGTGACTGGATGACAGCATAAGGAGCAATTCGGGGGTGCAAGTAATGTTCTGTTTATTGCTCTTGGTGCTGGTTAGATAATATGTTCCACTTTTGAATATTCAGCCACTTTTACATATAAAAATGAACTTTTTCCATATAAATTCTTTAGAGTACAAAAGTTCACTGAAAACTAAAAAATAACAATTTCACAGACAAATATGTGTCATAGTGAAACTATAGAACATCAGAATAAAACCACCAGAGAGAGGATGACTACCCTCAAAGGAATCACAGTCGGGTGGCTAGCAGATTTCTATCAACTAGAATAGATGTCCAAAAGTCAATGGTGTAATATCTTCAAATTGCTGAGGAAAAAATGACTGTCATTTTGGAAATCCGTATCTAGCTTAGCCATCATTCAAGACTGGGGGTAAAAAACAAAAAGCAAAAAACAAACAAAAAAGAAACACAACCCAGATGTTTTTAGACATTTGAAGTTTTCCATCCATAGACCCTTGCTAAAAGGCTGTAAAATAGAAGTAAATTCATATTAAACAGAAGTCATTGAAACATATTTTAGATTAAATACTTAGAAATATTACTTTGAGATATAAAAGTTGGAACTAAAATTTATACAGTAAAAACATGAATGGTAAGCTAGGCATGGTGGCACATGCCTGTAATCCCTGATACTCAGTGGTCTGAGGCAGAAGGATAGCAAGCTCAAGGATTTGAACTTGGATTGCCTGGGCAACTTAGTGAGATATTGTAACTACTGTCACAAGATAAAAATTAAAAGGGCAAAGGTGTAGCTCAGTGAACAAAGTCCTGGGTTCAAGTCCCAGTATCACCAAAAATAAATAAATAAATAAATATCTTTCCTATGGCATCGTGTATGAATAGTGAAAAACTGGAAACAAATTCATTTGCCTATCACCAGGGGAATATATGATAAATTATGTTATATGTATGATAGAAGTCTACAACAGTTAAAATGAAAAAAGTCAGATCTATATCTAGCCAAGTAAATAAATATTTCTAAAATGTTGAATATAAATGTAAGTTGTAGTAAAACCTACATATAGTACAATGCCATCTATGTAAACATTTGAAAGACACTCAAAAGTAATATTATTGAAAGTACATATATTAAAAGTACAGACATGGACTAAATATGCACCATATTTATGAGAAAGATTGCCTCTAGAAAGGCAAAGCCAACTATACAGTGTTGTGTTTCAAAAATAATCTGATGAAAAATGAGAACATGTTAGCATTTGTTAATTTTAGGTGTTTGGTAGACTAAGGTATCTTTTTTATTCATTATATTCCATGTATTCTTTATTTTTATTAAAAAAAAATCAAGTAGCTTTTTAACTTGAAAACTGATACATATTTTTAATGCTCCAAACAAATTGTCTAAAAGCAATCCCAAAAGTATTTGGAAACACCATATAGCATTGTAGAAAATCATGAAACCTCTGGAAATGAGGTAGTTAGTGAACAGCTGAAATCAATTTTTTTTAGAGATCAATATTCCCCTGAAGTCTAGAAGGCAAACTTTTCTAAGAAGGCAATTCTGTTTCCTTTGCAGAAATAAGGAGAAACAATTTATGGCTTCAACTAATGTTTCTTAAACCTTTTTCCTGAGACAAATTTTAAAAGAAGACTTTGTAATCTTTAAACTAACCAATCTGCCTGTTATTCTTATGCATTTATCTCTATTCTCTGACACATCAAAGGTTAGTTAACAACTAAATATTTTGGTCCAAGGAGAAGCTCTTCAGAGTAATGAAAGTCCAGTGTTTCTGGCAGAGCTGAGTAAATTTGTGAGATTAAAATTCTTCACCATACCACTATGAGGAAAGAAGTATGAACTTTCAGTTCTTGTTTTCCTGCTCTTCTAAAAATTTTGGTAATTAAAAAAATATTTTTAAATTAGGTTTGGTATCATATATTTGTTTTTTCATGTTTTATTGTCCTATAACAACTTTTAATAATGATAATTTAAAAATTATAATTATGTAAAAGAAGAGGTATCATTAATTTTAAAAATGAGAAACAATGTTTTATGTATGTTATTAAGTGTAATATATATATATTGAGGTTACAAGTCTCTTATCTTATCAGAGTTTTGAAACACAAATATTTTTTCCCATTCTGTGAATTAGTTTTTCACTTTCTTGATGTCTTTTAAAGAACAAAAATTTTAATTTTGGTGATGTTTTATGTATCCTTTTTTTCCCTTTCCTCTGGGATTTGAAACCATAGCCGTATTTTTTTTTTAATTATGCTTTCTATCAAAAATAAAAACTAAAGGTCAAGATAAAATAAAGCAATAGATGCTATTTGTAAAATCTTTATTTTGGCACTCAACTACCTCAGTAGAGAGTTTTCTTTTTTATAATCATTACACTTCTAATTATTCATTCAAGTTCTGCCTCATCTTCTGATTACAAGGTCTTTGATGATAAAGGCCTTGTCTTTCTGACTAATTGATGTAGTCTAATCATAAACATAGTCCTTGGCATGTAAGAGGTACTTAATAAATGCAAGTTTATTTATCTAACAAAATATTAGGTCACACACTATTTTAAGTGCTTCACAAATATCAGTGCATATATTCTTGATTGCAATTCGAAGAAATAGCTAGAATGATTATCACCATTTTAAAAATGAGAAAATTAAAGCATCATAGGTTAAATAACTCCCCAGCACATAAAGGTAGTAAATAATATAGATCCAGACACAACATTATTGCTTCAAAGTCTGTGCTTTTAAACTTTTCTAGTGCCTTTTTGAATGAACTAATGTTTTATCTTGACTTTTAGTTTTTATTCATTCAACAGTTGCCTGGTTAGTGCCAACTGCATGTCCACACAACTGTTCTAGGTGCAGGGGGGCAGGGCGAAAAGCAGTGCAAAAGTAGGCAGTGTCATAGTTCTTTGAAGTTCAAGCTTTGTAATATGAAGAGACTAAGCCAAAGTAAAAGTACAAATAATTGTAACAATATCAGATTGTTATAAATGCTATAAAGGAATTATCTTGGAAAATTTCATACATTATAACTGAAGAAAGCACAGTCAGCCAAGACCTGTCCAAAGAAGTCACATTTTAACTGAGACTTGGGGAATAAGAAAGAACAAGCTATGCTGAGAGATGAGGGGAAATTATTCTTAAATGATGCATCCACAAATGGAAACACTCCTGGGCATCAAAAGGATCAGTGATCAGTATGACAGAAGGTGGCTGTAGGTAGGAAGGGGCAAGTAGTGTATAGGCACTTCTATATAAGGGGAAAAGTTTTATTTATTTTGATTTTGGGTTGTAGTCTATATGTAATGAGAACTCTTTGGTCTTAGGTGCTGATTGCTTTTGCTGATGCAGATTGATGTTTTACTTTTGCTTAGCAAACTATTCCAAAACTTAGTTGCTTTGAAATAATAGCCACTTTATCATCTCTCACTGTTCTGTGGGTTGACTGATTTTATCAGGACCCTTCTTTGGTCTAATTTGGACTCTCTTATACTGTTTCAGACAATTCTGGGTCTAGACTTCTTTGGAAGATTATTTCAGATGCTGAAAATACAGCCTCTCACAAGGTTTCTCTCAGTATCTTCCCTTTCTACTTGTTTCTCCATGTGACCTCTCACTGTGGGCTCTCCAGTTGGCTAGCCAGACATCTTTAGAGATTAACTACCATAGTTAAACTTTTGGTCACAAATGACCCACATGCCTTCCATGAGGAAAATATCCTTTCTTCTATCCAAAGGCCTCAAGTCCTGTTCCATCAACACATCAGGCTTTACCTTAAAGTTTGAATCTCATCAGCTAAATCATTTATAGGTACAGATTAGGTTCCTCAAGATTGAAAACCAGTGAAGCAGGAACACAGTTGTCTGTCCTTTGCACACTCAGCATAAAATGCTGAGACAGAGATATGAGGACCAAGATAGTGACTCCTATTAAGCAAAATGTGATGGAGAAGAGGTCATATAAGTAGTCACTGACTTCTGATAATCTAACAATTCCAAAATCTAGTTAGGTAAATGTCACCAAAGCACTGTTGCATTTCAAAGAATGTCAGTTGATTAGAGAAGAGTTTTGACCTCTGGGAATAATTTTCTTCCATTCTTATCTCTATTTTCTGGTCTCCTGGATGCATCTTCTGATTCATTTTTTCTTTTCCATAAAAAAATGGCACATGTTATCAGCTGAGTAGATTTTTCATCCTCTATCCATAGGAAGTTTAGGAAACAACATTCTCTTTTCTTTGAATTTTCTCTGTTGCTTTTCATCTAAGCTTACAGAGTTCTTTTTAAAACTTTGCTGGTTTCTTGTATACCAGATTGTTATGAACTTTCAGAGATAGAAGGCATACCCATAATCTTCAAAATAGGATCTATCAACCTTTGGCTTAGAATCTGAGCACTGTCACAATATCCTGAAGAGTCTTACAAGCTATCTTTTCCAGACAAGAGGGTCTGTTAGGTATAGCCTAAGATTTTTCTGAGATTTAATAACCTTGACTTAATCTTTTCCCTATGGCCATGTTTTTGGCAGCACCATGCATTTATTTTTTGGACTAATGCCATATTTTACTTTGAGAGCATTTTGCTGGTTGGCAAAGCTTGGAATAAGAAATGGTTTTATTTTTTTAATCTAGCAAGTCCTGGATTGATAATATCTCTTATAAGTTTTCCTTGAAAATGGAACTTCCTTCTTTAGTTCACAGATATTAGTACTTATCATATATAGCTTAAAAAAAAAACAAATAGTGGATGCTACCAGTATTCTTCCTTAAAATCTCCTTAGCCAAATGGACAAATTAATTGGTTATATTTTTTTTGTGTGTGTTAATCAAGATAATGTCACATTTCCACTGTAATATAGTGCAAACAATCTTCAATTGCAATGTGCACCCTTTCCTCTAGACCTCTGCAGGCTGTTCTCCTGAGACTTCACCTTGCTAACTAGTTTCAAAGCCAGTGCTATATATTTTAGGTTTTTGTTAAGGTAGAACCTACTTCCAGATATTAATTTTTATTTTGGTTATTCATTGCTATGTAGCAAAACATCATTAAACCTAATGATTTAAGATAACAGTTTATTATGTTCTCTCAGGTTTCTATTGGGTTAACTAGCCTCAGCCAGGGAATTCTTCAGTGTTCTTGTTTGGTGTCTCTCAAATGTTTGTATTCAGATAGTGTCTGGGGCAGAATTAACCCAGGTGCTGGACTGAATGCTACAATGACTATGTCTCTTTTCCTTAGTGTGTAGTCCCACATCTTGGCTTCTTAAATATACATAAATGTCACATGTATGAATTACCATGTAATGTCTATGCAGAGAATTGCTAACACAGTAGCCATAATTCTTACATGGAAATTCATGGCTTCCTAAAGCAGAAGTTGACAAACCTCCTTAAGGCTTAGCTTCAAAACTGGTATAAGGTAACTTCTGATACTTTACATTAAAGTAAGTTGAAGATCAGTTCAGATTTGGTGTGGAAGGGGACTGCATAGGGTTTGAACACCAGGAAACAGCATATACTAGGGGTTATCTTTAGAGGTTAGATACTACTCAAACTGTAATTTAACAAAAGATTACACTCGTTGCTATGGAGAGAATATCTTGGTAGGAATTACTACTGAAGTAGTCTAAGTAAGGGACAATTGTGACCCATTACAGTGTAAAGACATTGAAAACAGAGAAGAGTAAACTGTTCAAGCTATGTTTGGAAGGATCTGTTGATGTGAGGGAAGTTGTGAGGGAAGAATAAGGGGTGATTGTTTTTAGGCATATGCTTCATATTGAAAGATGGTGCCATCAACTGAAATGGGTTCGACTGGAGTGTATTGTGGGTTGAAGTCTTGGCAAAAATTAGTAATGTCATAGACTTGTTAAGTTTAGAGAAATATATAAGATATATAAGTGAAGATTTCAAGTAAAGAGGTAGGTAATACAAATTTTCAGGATACTAGAATAGGTTAAGCTCACTAGAGATATATATTTAATAATCCTCAGAATATGCATGATATTTAAAAGCATGAGATTCTTGATGAAGTCACGTTGAAAGAAGTACAGATAAAGGAGAGAAGAGGGTCTAAGTCTGAACCCAGAGTCCTCCAGCACTTAAAGGTGAGGAGTAAGATGCTATGATAATTAAGTGTAGGAAGTCTACATATCTAATTTGATGCCAATACTGTGCCATTTTTGTTACTATAGCTTTGTAGTATAAGCCCTGGTATTGTGATGCCTCCTGCTTCATTCTTCTTTTTTTTAATATTCATTTTTTAGTTGTAGTTGGACACAATACCTTTATTTTATTTATTTTTATGTTGTGCTGAGGATTGAACCCAGGGCCTTGCAAATGCTAGGCAAGCACTCTACCACTGAGCCCCAACCCCAGCCCTCCTACTTCATTCTTTTTGCAAAGGATTGCTTTGGCTATTCTGGGTCTCTTATTTTTCCAAATCCATTTCATGATTGCTATTTCTATTTCTATAAGGAATGATGATGGGATTTTAATTGGAATTGCATCAAATCTGTATAGTGCTTTGGGTAGTATGGCCATTTTGACAATATTAATTTTTCCTATCCAAGAGCATGGGCGATTTTTCAATTTCTTTCTTTAGTGTTCTGTAGTTTTCATTATAGAGGTCTTTCACCTCTTTTGTTAAGTTGATTCCCAAATATTTTTTTTAAGGCTATCGTGAGTAGGGTAGTTTTCCTAATTTCTGTTTCAGAGGATTCATCACTATTATATAGAAATGCATTTGATTTATGGGTATTGATTTTACATCATGCTACTTTGCTGAATTCATTAATTAATACTAGAAGTTTTCTGGTAGAGTTTTTTGGATCCTCTAAGTATAAAATCATGTTGTCAGCAAATAATGATGACTTGAGTTCTTCTTTTCCTATTTGTATCCCATTAATTTCTTTCATCTGCCTAATTGCTCTGATTAGAGTTTCAAGGACTATATTTAATAGAAGTGGTGAAAGAGGGCATCCCTGTCTTGTTCCAATTTTTAGAGGGAATGCTTCCAATTTTTCTCCATTTAGAATGATGTTGGCTTTGGCTTTACCATAGATAGCTTTTACAATGTTGAGGTATGTTTCTACAATCTCTAGTTTTTATAGTGTTTTGAACATGAAAGTGTGCTGTATTTTGTCAAGTGCTACCTCTGCATCAATTGATATAATCATAAGATTCTTATCTTTAATCTATTAATGTGATGAATTATATTTATTGTTTTCCTTATGTTGAACCAACCTTACATTCCTGGAATGAACCAAGTTTGATCATGGTGCACTATTTTTTAAATGTATTTTTGTATGCAATTTGCCAGAATTTTATTGAAAATGTTTTCATCAATGTTCTTTAGGGATATTGGTCTGAAATTTTCTTTCCTTGATGTGTCTCTGTCTGGTTTTGTTATCAGGATGATACTAGCTTTGTAGAATGAGTTTGGAAGGGTTCCTTCCTTTTCTATTTCATGGAATAATTTGAGGAGTAGTGGTATTAATTCATCTTTTTATGTCTTCTTAGCTATAAATCCAGGCTTTTCTTGGTTGATAGGCTTTTGATGGTGTCTTCTATTTCCTTGCTTGAAATTGATATGTGTAAATTATGTATATCCTCTTTACTCTGTTTGGGTTGATCATATGCCTCTAAAAGTTTGTTGGTATCTTTTTTTTAAAGAGACAGAGAGAAAGAGAATTTTAATATTTATTTTTTAGTTTTCAGCAGACACAACATCTTTGTTTGTATGTGGTACTGAGGATCCAACTCGGGTCGCACGCATGCCAGGCGAGCGGGCTACCGCTTGAGCCCCATCCCCAGCCCTTTTGTTGGTATCTTTTAGGTTTTCTATTTACTGGAATATAAATTTTAAAAACATTTTCTAATTGTCTTCTGTATTTCAATAGTGTTTGTCATGGTATTTTCCTAACTTTAACCCTAACCCTAACCCTACACCATTTCCCCTTGCCAACATTTACTATTGTCTATATTCTTGATAACTGCTATTCTGACTAGTGTGAGATCCAGAATAGCCCAAGCAATCCTTAACAAGAAGAGTAAAGCAGGAGGCATCAAAATACCAGACCTTAAACTATACTACAAAGCTATAGTAATAAAAATGGCATGGTATTATCAAAATGGACATTTAAACCAGAGGTACAAAATAGGAGACACAGAGAAAGATCCACATAAATACAGTTATCTCATACTAGACAAAGGCACCAGAAACATACACTGGAGAAAAGATAACCTCTTCATAAAACAGTGCTGGGAGAATTGGAAAACAGTATGCAGCAAAATGGTAATAAATCTCTTTCACTATGTACAAAACCCAACTGAAATTGGAAAAAGGACCTAGAAATTAGTCCAGAGACCCTGCCCCTAATAGAGTAAAAAGGAGGCCCAAATCTTTACATGTCAGATTAGGCCCTGACTTCCTTAACAAGACTCCTAAAGTGCAAGAAATAAAATCAAGAATTAATAAATGGGATGAACTCAAACTAAAAAGCTTCTTCTCGGCAAAAGAAACAATAATTGAGATGAAGAGAGAGCCTACTTTTTTGGAGCAAATTTTTGCCACACACATGTCAGATAGAAGGCCAATCTCCAGGATATATAAAGAACTAAAAAAAACTTAACACCAGAAAAGAAAACCCAATCAATAAGTGGGCTAAGAGACTTCTCAGATGAACATATATACTTGATTAAGAAATAGATGAAAAAATGCTCAACATCTCTATTAATCAGAGAAATGCAAATAAAAACTACTCTATGTTTTCATCTCACTCCAGTCAGAATGGCAGTTATTAGGAATAAGACAACAATAAATGTTGGCGAGTATGTGTGGGAAAAGGCACACTCATATATTGCTGGTGGGACAGCAGATTGGTGTAACCAATATGGAAAGCAGTATGGAGATTCCTTAGAAAACTTGGAATGTAACCACCATTTGACTCAGCTATCCCACTCCTCACTCTATATCCAAAGGACTCAAAAAATCAGCCTACTATAGTAACACAGTCACATCAATATTTATAGCAGCTCAATTCACAATAGCTAAACTGTGGAAGAAACCTAGATGTCCTTTAATAGACAAATGGATAAAGAAGCTGTGGTATATATACACAATGAAATATTACTCAGCATTAAAAGAGAATAAAATCATGGCATTTGCAGGTAAATTAATGGAGTTGGAGAATAACATGCTAAGCGAAGTAAGCCAATCCCCCAAAACCAAAGGCCAAATGTTCTCTCTGATAAGTGAGTGCTGATCCATAGTGTGGGAGGGCATGGGAAAAAATGGAAGAACTTTGATTGGACAAAAGAGAGGGAGGGGGTTGAAGGCTGTTTGGGGCCAGGAAAGATGGTGGAATGCGATGGACATCGTTACCCTATGTACATGTATGACTGCACATACGGTGAAATGCTACGTCATGTACAACCAGAGAAAGGAAAAGTTGTGCTGCAATT
This sequence comes from Ictidomys tridecemlineatus, assembly GCF_052094955.1. NCBI lineage: Eukaryota > Metazoa > Chordata > Mammalia > Rodentia > Sciuridae > Ictidomys > Ictidomys tridecemlineatus. The sequence continues at coordinate 72,060,604 of NC_135480.1, read as the reverse complement.
GTGTACAATTAATAAAAATGTGTTCTGCTGTCATATATACATAATTAAAATTAATTAATTAATTAAAAATAAAATAAAATACATGAACAACAACAAAAAAAGAGTAGGAGGGCTGTGGGTGTAGAGTGCTTCCCTAGCATGCATGAAGCCCTGGTTGGATCCCCAGTACCACAAATCAGTAAGAACTCAGAGAATCCAAGCAAAGAAAGTGTTGCCATAGAGAGGGATAACTGATTTAACTTAAGAAATGTTTTTTGGTTGCTGCAACCTGTACACTCAGAAAAATGAGAAATTATATCCCATCTGATTCAAATGTGTGATATATCAAAGTCATTGTACTGTCATGTATAACTAATTAAAACAAATAAAAAATTAAAAAAAGAAGAAGTGTTAACTGGTTTAAATTCTTCTGATAGATTTATAAGATGAAGTTGGAGAGAGATGTCCATTGGATGTCATAAGTGAATGTTTCATTCTATCCTAAAAAGTTGTTCATCAATATATATTGTTTTTATATGTTCATTACACAGTTATTTCCCTTGTTCTCCATTAGAATATAAACTCCAAGAGAACAAGAACTTCTGCCTGTTTTGTTTATTGTTGTACTAAAATTATGTTATGCATACTATTCATTCATCAATTTATTCAATCATTCAATAATTCCAGGAAGTTAATATATTTATTTCATATTTTAAAAAAGTAATTTGAAGATCAGAAATGTCAGATTCACACAGGAAATAAACTGGGTATTCAAGTTTCTAATCCAGATATCTTAATTTTATGTCTCCTATCATTTTCACTTAACCAGACTTCATCTACTAGGAATGTTCTGTTGCATGATCATGGGTTAACTGCAAATATTCTAGTGGTTAACTGTTAGAAACATTTTAAAAAAGCAACATAATAGTAATTGCTATTTGATTAAGTCTGTGATTGGAATAATAAATCTGTACTTGTTTCTGTGGAAGTTCTTTCTATCTTAAAATGCAACCATTTTTCAAAACAACACTAATATGCATATTTATTTGATTTGCATAAGATTTGCATATTGATCAGTTCATTTTGCACTTCATGTGACAGAGAAAATATTCACATAAGTAATACATTAAATGATATAACCAAAACAGTCTTTAAACATATGCACTGCAAAACAACAAATAATTTAATCTATTATATGTATCCTTAAGATGCAAGATTTTCTCTGTCCAATAAAGGTAAATGAACATGTATATATTTCCTAGTTTATTTGGTTTCTTTTGCTTCCAATTTTAATTTATACAGTCTAGAGACCTAGCGACAGAATAGCCAATATTTTTTTTTAAAAGCTCAGTTTTAAGAGAGAGTGAGAGAGAGAGAGAGAATTTTTTTTTAATATTTATTTTTCAGTTCTTGGCGGACACAACATCTTTGTTGGTATGTGGTGCTGAGGATCGAACCCGGGTCGCACGCATGCCAGGCGAGCGCACTACCGCTTGAGCCACATCCCCAGCCCCAGAATAGCCAATATTGAAAAAAGTTAACTAGCGGCTGATGGAATAAAATAAATAAAAACAAGAGCAAAAAGGATAAAAGGGTCTAAAGCAGCAGAGCCGAGAAGGATGACAAAATACAGGGAAGCCGTTTAAAGGATGTGAGGAAAAGACAGAAATGTCCCAGAGAGAATTCAGCTACCTAAGGATGGGTAGACAATTGGATTCATGGATGAAGAAACCAAGTCAAATAACTAAGATCATGAAGTGAGTGAGTGGTGGAAATGGTATTTAAGATGTATTTGATACCTGATTCTTTGTTCTTTAAAAAAACAGCTTTGTTGAGATGTAATTGATATACAAACAGCTTCATGTGCTTTATGTATGCAATTTGGTTGGTTTGAATATATATACTTGTGAAACAGTCACCACAATGAAGATAATAATTATATTCATCACCTCCAAATGTTTTATCCTCTCCTTCCTCCGTTTTTTTTTTTTTTTTTTTTTTTGGTGTGGTAAGAGCATTTCCCTTGAGATCTACCCTTCTAAAGAATTTTTCCACATATATTATTGTTCACTTTAGGCACTATATTGTAGAGAAGATCTCTAGAACTTATTCATCTTGTATAAGGGAAACTTTATACTGTTGAATATCTTCTGTCCTTACTATTTAGTTATACATAATTAGTAAGAATACACCTATTTATATATCTCAGAGCTTTGCTACTGACATGGTTGATGAATATTTGCTAGCTATATGGGTTAGACCATGGGATGGAATTGATCTGATAAAATATAGCTAGATATTTTGGTATACATACATACATATAGTTGGTATACATACATACATGTGTGCACACATAGACACACATACAAATCCCTATACAGATATTACTCCTCTTTGATGATCCTAAAGCTTCAGAGATGCTGGATATTGCTCTTTCCCTCAGACTCAGAGACCATTTATGTAGTCTCCTCCTGCTATTTAACCTTTTGGTGAGAATGGCACTGGAGCTAGTGGGTAGTTAAAGCTGCAGGAAACTTCTCTGTCTTTGATATTGTTAGTGTGCTCGCAGGGACATTTGTGTATGACCACGTGAAATAAAAAGTATGTGAAGGTCAAAGAAGAGCTATTACTTTCTTCTATCTTACTTGTGATAACTAGGAACTTTTAGTACTTAGCTTTTTGAAGTCATGTTGTGCTTATAGTCCAAGTACAGGTTTGGACTTCATACTTCAAAACTTGTTCATTGAATAGATAAGCGACCTGTTCATCATGTATTGATGTGTAACCTTGGATAAACTCCTTAACCTCCAGGAACCTCAGCTTTAACATCTATCAAGTGGAGAAGATAATACCTCCCAAGCAGATCTGTTATTAGAAGTAGAGATACTTTGTGTTAAATATTTAGGATAAAGCTTGGCTAATAGTAGAAATTCAGTGTGTGTGCTTTTCATTGGAAGGTTGGATTTCCTAGTCTCTCTCTATATGTTTATATAGTTCCTCTCAAACTCATGAAGCTGGGACTATATATCTGGTAATATGTAAAGGAAGGGATGACCTCACATACAGATACCCTACTGATGACAATGTAAATATGTTATGTAAATATGTATAACTATATTTCAGAAAATAGTAGGTGAAAATTGTCATAAAAATACTTTTGCCCTGTTGACCCAGGAACATTATTTTTTTAAGTTTGTCACTAGGAAATATTTTAACATGAGAAGAAAGCTGTAAGTATAAACTGTCTATATAACAGTTGTTTATTACATTATCTGTAATACTAGTAAAGAAATTAAGAGCCTCTAGAGGAATGGTGAAGCAACTTTGGATGTGATAAAATGAGGATTTTCTTAGACAAAAGACTAAAACAGGGAGATGTATTAAGATATAATGCCAAATGAATACTGCTAAAATGATTTATGTGCTTTGATTGTACTGTAAAATAATATTCATATTGAAAATAACTGGGAGTGTGGAAGAATGGAAATATTTTGTGGTATGATGAAATACAGAAGATAATTATTTTTCAAAAATTTTAGTCTTTTAAAAATAAAATTCATTTAGTCATAGAGTGACTATGGATGACTACCAGCTGCTGATAGTGGTTAAGTGGTTAAGTGTTCTAGATACAAGAATATGTGAATACACAAAACAAGTGAAAAAGCTGGAAGCTCTACCTGGTATGATAGAGTACTTTATAAATTTTTTAAAGAACTATTACATTTAAATTAACACTTTATTTTTTCAGCTTAAAAAATTAAGCACATAGAGAAACAGAGAACAGCATAATATTCACTATCTATTTAGGATATGGACCTAATAGATAATAATATTTTTTATTTCCTTCATATTTCTACTTCTAGGAAACAAATCAGACATAGCAAAACCTGGATCCCCTCTTCTCTTTCACCTCCTTTCCTACCCAAAGCTAATTCTGGTCTTGATGTAATTATGTGTTATACACATTCAGGTTTTTAATTTTTCTGGATCTACACCTATATCTATCTATCTATCTATCTCTCTCTCTCTCTATATATATATATTTATAAAACCATAAAAATATAAACATATGATATTATTATATATTATTGTATCATGTGGTATTTATCTTTATATGATCATTTTTGTTTCACTCATTTTTATGGCTACCTAATATTGCAGTGAATAAATAAACCATTTATTTTAGATTGTTTCCTGTATATTAAGTTCAGGTTTCTCATTCACAGTTCTGCAGCAAACATTTGCATACAAATCTCCTTGTGCAACTGTGCCAGAGTTTATGCATAGAAAATGAAATTATTGGGTGGTGGGTATGTGCATCTTCAGCTTCCAAAACACATTGTCAAGTTGCATTTGTAAGTGGTTGCAACAACTGGCACTCCCAACAGCAATATATGTTTCCCTTTCCCTTTACCAATTCTTTTTTTTTTTTTTTGTATCAGGGATTGAATCCTGGGGCACTTAACCACTTAGATACATCCCTAGTCATTTTTTAAAAAATTAAATTTTGAGGGCTGGGGATGTGGCTCAAGAGGTAGCGTGCTCACATGGCCTGCGTGAGGTCCGGGTTCGATCCTCAGCACCACATACAAACAAAGATGTTGTATCTGCTGAAAACTAAAAAACAATAAATAAATATTAAAAAAATTTAAATTTTGAGACAGGTAGTTTGCTCAGTCTCTCTAAATTGCTGAGGCTGGCTTTCAGCCTGTGATCCTCCTGCCTCAGCCTCCCAAACCACTGGGATTACACACCTGGCTCATCCTCACAAATTCTTGAATAATTTTTGCTTATTTGATACATGTGACATGGAATTCTCATTTTTATTTAAACATTTAATCTGTCTTGGATTGGGAATAAAGAGATGAAGACAGAATTCATTCCTTTGAGCCTATTGTGAGTCATTTCCCAGGAAAGTGTAGGGCCTCATAATAAATAGGTGGAGAACACTCTGAGGGAAGCTCATTATTGACAGTAAATTCAATGGAGGCTATGGCATGCTAATTTGCTGTATGTAAGTATTATAATATGTACCTCATGAGGTTATGGGAATTAAATGAAATGTCAGGTTCCTAATTCATAAGAGGAGCTTAGTTAATGTCATTTCCTTTTATTTCTTGATTAATAAAATAATCACTCAAGTAATAGATGTCCCTTTCCTTCTGTGTATAAATGTTCTCAGATTGGTGATATCAAACTTTGAAACACATCAAAATCACTTGGAAGGCTTGTTAAGGCACAACCAGCTGACTCAATTTTTGATTCAGTAAGGCTGGTGCAGGGCCTGAGAGTTTGATTTCTTACAAGCCCCCAGGTGATGTTGCACTTGATGCTGATCTGGCACTGACTCTTCAAGAAGGTACAAGGGTAGTGGCATGCTGTGCTGCATGGGAGTTGGGAGATGAGTGTTGTCAGGATTACATGATTAGGCTGATATTCACTTATCTTACTTTCTATGTAATATTTGCCTCCCTCCCCCCATACCACTATACTTTATTTAAGTGGCATTTCCTGTAGCAGTGGATCAATGTATTCTACCTTCCTTTTTCACTCAGTGTATTTTTCTTATGATTCACATCCTCCCCCCCCCCATTTGTGCTGGGGATCAAACTCAGGGTGTTGCACATGCTAGGAAAGCACTCTACCGCTAAGCTACATCCTCAGCCCATGTTTGGTGATTCTTGAAATCACAAAAATGATTGAAATTTTTTGCACGTTTCTGCATGTCTGATTACACATGAGCTAAAATAAGGAGGTTAACATTTAGGGTAGTGTTTATGGATAAGAAGCTGCTTGGCATTGGGAGCCATCTAGGTGGATGGATAGGGAAGGTATTCTCTCTTGATTTAAGCTCATCTGCCTTGCTCTCCTTTGCACCTCCTCACCTTCTCATTTGTGTCTTCAAACTTAGATATTTCGTGATCTTCCCTATAGTCTTTGTACAATATCTGGAATTATTGTCCACCTAAACTTAGTAACTAAGCCAAAGGGAAACTAGATGAAATTCTGAGGACCTGCCCTCTTGAGCAGGATCAAATTTTAGACAACTTCTTGCTATGCCTTACATTTAAAATTGTTTTTATTTTAAAAACTAATAATTGAAATATATATTCATGTGTATAGCCAATACACTCACAAGCATATGATAGTTAGGAAGTACATTTTTTTAGCAGACATTGGGTAGAAGTTACTCATATGAGAGCTGTATGCCCTTCATTTCTGCCCCACCAATTTCCTTCTAATATGAGCCATTCTCTATAATAACAAAAAATATAGTATTGTTTAATCTTTAACTACGTATTAAATATTTCATACTGGCTTGTTTTCAGACTCCCTCGTAAAGTTATTTATTATCAGTTCCCTTACAGGAATCTTGTAAAAATCATCCATATTTTACAGAGATAATGAGAAACCTGAACTTAAAGATACTGTGTAACTGCCTCAGGGTAAGTCAGTGAAGCAAAAACCAAGAGCTGGATATTTGAGTTCAGAGTTCCTGCTCTCCTGTCTTTTCTTCTCAGGCGATGCAGACATACTGCAATTCTTCATTCTATTTTAGTAGCAAAGATAATTTAAGAAGTTTAAGGTCATTTGAATTTTATTATTCAATTTTATATTTTTCCAGTGTAAATGAGATAAGAAATAACCAGATATCAATTTAGATCATTCTTTATCACTATGATTTACACTATTGTATTAGCATCACCTCTGTATTCAGTTTTAGAAAGCATTAAAAGTATATTCAATACAATAGTCTTTTAAATAGATGACTGAGTTCTGGCCACATTTTAGTGCTGAAAATTTGTATGTAGTAGTACAAAAAACTACATCATATTAATAACATTAATAAACAAAGTATTATTGTACATGTCCTAGGTGTAGGTTGTTGGGCTGTTTCATGTATGCATTTTATAAATGGCTCCTCAATTTACACACTGCCTTGCAAAGAAAATGTTGTTATATTCATTTTATGGACAAGGAATCATAGCCTTAGAAAATTTAAATATTACCTAAATTCACATCTTTCAAAATACCAACTCTAAAAGAATAAAACGCTCTCCTACCTCAACATCTGAAGCTCTAACACTAACCCTATAGATATTTATTGAGTGTTATCTTTTTTAGGCCCTGAGAATAGAGGAATTTACAAAATACAAAGATTACTAATTTCTTAGAATTTAAAAATGTCTCTAAGTATTAACACAAAGAGCCCAGAGTGAGTTTAAATACAAAATTTCCTGAATAATATTCTATAGAATAAGAGTATTTCCAAAGTTTTTATTTTAAAATGGAAAATCAATCCAAACTCCCATAACTTTAGGAAACTGCACACCGTATCCCTGTTTGGCAGTACATATTACATACTGGCTTATTAAAGTCAATGAAAAGCTCTACTATTTGAAATGTTGACAGTTTCCAAATTCATTTGATGACACCCTGTATTTTCCCAAAATGATTTGTAGTAACACTCTTTAGGAAACACCCCACCATTCCATATAAAACAGTTTAGGAAATGCTAGTCTGGAGAAATTCTTTGATATTTAATTTTTTGTTTCATCATGAGAAAAGATTATCATCCCTGGCATTGTGTCTAACATTGAGTCTCATACAGTATCTAATCCAGCAGCTCACCTGTAGACTATACTCACTATTCCTCCAAGGCTCTCTAGTCATTCCTAACACCCTGACTCTTTTCCTTTATAGCTGTTTGTCTTTAGAGTGCAATTCTTTTCCATCACTTCACCACTCACTTTATCCATAATATTCCCCTTTCTGCTGACCTCTAATTTCCAGAAGTGTGGTAGTTGCTGAGAAGGAAGAAGGTGTGGGAGTTTTCACAGGTGGCCAAATAGACACAGAAAATTTCAAGCAATTTGTAGCATCAGGGACAAGGTTAGGAAAGAGAAGTGCTATTTTTCTTGAAGTTATCTGTGAACAAATAGAAGGAAAGTTAAAAGTGTATCTATCCAGATACAGATCTGACTTGGCTGTGAGGATTGAGTAGTATTAGCTGCTCAGTTTTTTCTTTGATTAGCTTTTTTGAGTTGTCAGACTTGAAGTCTAAACTTCTAGTTTAAAAATCAAGGGACTTCCTTAAAATGTAGATTTTAGAAATATCTAGCATCTTTTCTTTCCAGAGAAATGTATTCATTACTTTCTGTGAGTGGTACCTCTCAATCAATAAGGATTCTATTTTAAAAGAATGTAAAATTTCTAAATTAGCACATGATAGAGGCTATAATGAATATTTGCCTTATTCCTTTTATACCCTTTTTATAAGTATTTACATTACTCTATGTGTGTTGTCATTGGGTGCTCCACAGCCACTTGGAAGTTCAGAAAACCCTCCTATTCCCAGGAGAATCCTAAAGTTCATTCTGTGTGAAAAGTGATGCTTCTCATTGCTTTTATGGTGGACTTGAACCCAGGAGATCACAGCTTTTACTGTTTCTGAACCTGAATCAACTTTCCAATCATAATTTGGTCAGCATGTTCTGTCCCTTCTTAAAGATGAGAAAAGTGAGGCACAGAGAGGCTTAATAACATACTCAGGAGGTAATGATGTCAATGCTCAGACTTAAGGAAGCCTAAGTCACTATCCTATAGGATGCATGTAAACTACAGAAATTCCTGACATTTAATAGGTATAAGTCAGTTTTTATTTCTTATACTATGGGCAGTTATTAGGGTCTTGTTGAAGTAAGCCTCAGTCATTGGAGTGGCATTGACTTTGAGTTGCCTGTGTTTATGAATTCATTAGCTCAGTAAACTCATTAGCTTCTTGTTGCTGAGAGAGTGAAGGGCTCAGAGCATGGGTGTAGAGGAAAATCAATCATAAATTCTTTCTTTTTTTTCTCTTTAGATTTAACTAAAGAAGACTTTTAATTATTTTTTTTTCTGAGACTGAGGGTTCAATGAGAGAAAATTTATAAAATATTTCTATAGTTTATTATTTAAAAAATTGACTTTTGCTCTTTTTAATAAAGGACAAAATAAAAAATTTTAGATGATACACTCTGGCACATATGAGGCTTTGGGATACAGACAGTAAAAGCTGGTAGAAGTTGCTAAGCAAAATTGCTATTAGTAGTTCAATCACTTGTGTTAAATGCCATGGATATAATCCAAAGTGGGGGGAAATTGCGTTTTGGAGTGCTGAACGTCAGTCAGTTTGTTAGCATAAGAAATATCCTATCTGCATAGTTTTTAGGTTTCAATGTTGGGTCTGTAAATCACATAAATAAGTAATATAGCAAGTATGGTGATTCATAAGTAGAACCAGCATGTATGTCACTGATTCTACAATGCATTATTACTTATTTATGTGCTTTTTAGTTCTAAAAATTGTTGCAATTATGCAGAGGTCGAATAAAAAAAGTTTATTTTTTTTATATTGGAGTTCTTCCTTATTTTCATAGGATTGAGTGCCACTGTTCTGTGCATTCTTCCTTCATGAGTCTCTTCATTTGTCCTTCTTTCATGCTATAGTTAAGTTCATAACCATTTTGAAGACCAGAAAGACCATTCCAAAGACATATAGAAGATCCAAGCTTTGTCTCCTACTTCAAAATATTTCTTTTTAATTACATGTAGAATGTAATCAAATACAAAAGAACAAAGAGTTTTACTGTTTCAGCATCTTAATCAAACCTGCAGAACCTGAGTGTTTCAGGTAGTACAGTATTGGACTGGTGCTGACCAGATATTTATTTCTGATACAAACTTTTAGTTTGACTTCTCCCTTTGAGTTATCCCTAGAGTTCCTCTTTCTAGGAAAGTTTCTGTGAACTTAAAACAAGTTTTTAAATGGCTATGGAATAAAGCTTAGTGGTAGAGCACTTCTTTAGCATGCATGAAGCCCTGGGTTTGATATCTAGCACTGCAGGAAAAAAAGAAAAAAAAAAAAAAAAAGGAAAAACAATGTGTGGGGGGGGGGCGGGGAGAACAGGAAACCATTTTAAAAAGAAAGTCAGGAAACTATTTTAGTTAGCTTTTTCATCATTGTGACCAAAAGACCTGATAAGAACACTGCAAAGGAAGAAAAGTTCATTTTGGCTCACTTTCAGAGGTATCAGTCCACAGATGCTGTCTCCACAGTTTTGGGCCCAAAGTGAGGTAGAACATCATGGCAGAAGGGCATGGCAGAGAAAAGCACATTAGGACATGGCAATAGGAAGGAAGAAGAGAGAATTTTGCTTACCAGGGACAAAATGTAAATCCCAAAGTAAAGGTGTTCTATCTAAGGTTAAGTTCAGCTGTTTTTCTCGAGGAATCTAGATACAAACTAATTAGCATGTTTGCTTATTAACCAAGTTCCTCTCATTTTTGCAATTTTACTGACTGTAGCCAGAGCATCATACATTTAAATCATGGGAACTAGCTTCTTTTCCTGACCCAGCTTATTGCTTCAAGTATGAACACTGAGGTGAGTATTTTGCATATTGGAGTCACCTGGGACTTGTGTGGGAAGGCTTTTGTTTTGCCTGATTTCACAAGGTGACAAGAGTTCATTTCTCAGCTGGAAGACAAACTTAGATTAACTGGAAACCATTTTTCACTCATTCCCACTTCACCTCCAGCACTTTCTTTTGAGGTTGACTTCTGCCTGTTCCCTTGAATTTTCCTACCTACTGAACAGAAGGTAAATGAGACCTGCTGTCAAAATTTCATTTAGCCAGAGAGTGCCACCCACTTTAAAAAGTAGAGAGCATCTCTGTTTTCACTCTCTGAAGGAGCCATGATGCATCTCAGAGAGTAGTTATGTGCCACTCATGCTTTCCTCTCACAGACCAGGGAATGTTGCTATTACTGAAGGAAGGCAGTGAGGAAGAGCCCTGTAGATAGACAGAGTGCAGCCACTGTCATTTCCTGGCCATGTGATGTTGGACTTTCTCTCCTAGAGTCCTAAGGCCCTTATCTGTAAAGTGAAGATGGTAAGGGGTTAAGGAAGAATATAGAAATAAAGATCACTAAGTGGAATACCTGATACATAAAAACCACTGAATACAGAGCAGTAATTAATGTGTGATATATTTATATATTACACATGATGTCAGATGTTTCCCATGTAGTTAGCAGTTATCCACCTTCACTGCAACTTTCTTTAATGCAGCATTGATGACTTAATGCTTTTAGCCTCAAATCCTTCTTTTGGACATTTCATAAATGATCATGCATTATATTTCTAGTGTAGACCCAGATTAGGATGTTCTATTTATTTTATAGAGTATGTTCCAAATTTATTATAGAAAATTAACTTTTTGCCATAAGTAATAAAGATATATAATGTTGCTATAATTTGTATCTAGACTATCTTCCAAAGGCACACATGTTAAATAAAGGTTCAGCCTCCAACTTTACACTACAATGGGAGGTGGTGGAAATCTAAGACATAGGCCTAGTGGAAGGTGTTTGTGATGACTGAGACTTTACTTCAGAAAGGATTGTGAGACTGCTGTCTCTTCCCTCTTCTTTTTGCTTTCTGTCCATGAGATAAGAAATTTTGCTTCACCATGAGCTTCTGGCATGGTGCATGTCCTTGCCACAGGCCCAAAGGAACATGATCAACTAATCTTAGACTGAAATCTCCAAAACTATGAGCCAAAATAAACCTTTTCTCCTTAAAAAGTTAAGTATCTCAGATAATTGTTATAGTAAGGGAAAGCTGACTAACACAGATGTCTTATACATTTCTTTAATTTGCACTTATCAACGGCCTTATTTTAGTAAGTGCATTGCATGTGATATCTTTTCATCCTCAACAATCATGAAAGCAAGGATCATTTTAAATTTTAGTAATGGAAAGGAATCTATAATTCACAGAGCTTGAGTAATTACTGAAGTCAACTAGGCTTAAGTCGTGAAAGCAGGATTAAAATATTGTCCTGTTTAGCTATTAAACCTCTGTCTTTCCATTTCACCATGCTGCCTTTCTATATTTAAGAATAATGCAAAAGTGGCTTTACAATCCATCATCATTTCAGTCAGCAAAGACAGGTTTATCCAAAGTTGTAATGATGTATATCAGCCAAAGCAGGCTTCTTATGCTGCATGTCCATTATAGGTCATTATTCTGGGATCCAGATTGCAGAAACAACTCCTATGGTGGGTATGAAAACCTTTAGGCTTAGAGAAGATAGCAAAGATGGGACTATATGATCATTCTTGAAGCTTCTTGTCAGAAATGACATATGTCTTGTTATATTGATCAAAATAAAACACATGTCAGAGGCCAGTTTGAATTGGGCAGAGAGGTATACATCTCTCACAGGAAGGGCAATGATTGAGAAACAGTAATATATCAACAATATATTCCATATGATTTATATGTTTTTCTGCTCTAATTACATTTTACTCAGGCTGATATAAACATGTATTTGCTGAAACATGTACTACTTTTTTTTTTTTATAGCAGACAGCCTGAGGGGGGGCTGTAGAAAAGAGGCTATTATAAAAACTCACGCAGAGACTTGCCATTGATTTGGTCTGTCTAATGTACTAGAATATTATTGGGAATTGATACTATGTCAGTTGCATTGGCAGAATGAATACACGGGGACTGTCCTACCACTTGCCAAATTAATTTCTGTTACTGATCTAAGCCCTTTTTCAGCACACCAACACATAGTTCAATAAGTGATTATTCTACACTTTTACAGAAGTCAATGGAGCTGAAATTGCATTTTTGAGATGATGTACTGAGCTAGAATTGTATCTTAATTTTAAACTAGCTAAAACTATTGAGGTGATTTCATTGTGATTTGGCTCTGGCATCTCCACATCTTCATTTTTTCTAACTACTCCCACCAAAGGAGAAGTTTTTGGCTTCACTAGCAGATTAAATATGAGAAGATTAATGACAGGAGATGAGCATAGGATTAATTGGAGAATAAAATCAGAGAAAAATCTTTGGTGCATTATTTTCCACAAGTACTCTTTTCTTTTATCAGTATTTACTGCTATTTATGCCTTTAAAACAGAATCCTCAGTTCATTTTTTTTTTCATTGTCTCAGCAACTATTCTAGCTCTGGTCTTTAACACTTCAGTTCTCAAACATAGGAAAAGGCCTCCCAGCTCTCTGCCTCTGGTAACTTCCTCCATTCTTTTCATAAAAGATATCAGAAAGGGCTTTATTGACTTAAGAACCAAAGCTATGGAATGCCTACAGTGCATATAAAGGTCAGATCTTAGCATGAGAGATTTTTTTTTTTTTTTAGAACCAATCTGCCCCCCTTACCTGTCTTACCTGAAAACCTCTCTGGTTTTCATCTTTCATGCTCCTGCCTATTCAGTCCTTTAGACTGTAATATTCAGCTTTGCATCCTGGCATGGCTACTAGACATTCAATTTTATAAACTTCCCTACTTCCATGCCAAGAATTAGCCATCAGTCATTTTTTATTATTCAGTTTTAAAATTCTGAAGTACTTAAAATATACAAGAGCATACACATAGCATTGATTATGAAGTATAATGGTAAAATAAAGCCAATAGAAGAAATTGGCTCTTGTATTATTTATCTTTGTGTTACTGTAATAAAGTGCCCGAGATAAAAAGAGGAAAGGTTAATTTTGGCTCATGTTTTCAGAGGTTTCAATTCACGATTGGTTGGGCCCATTGCTTTTGGTGCTATAGTGAGGCAACACATCATGGTAGACCGCACATGGTGGAGCACCTCATGATGACTGGGAAGCAAAAGTGAGAAAGAGACCCAAGTCCCAACATCTTTTTCAAGGGTACATACCCAGTGACCTAAAACCTCCCATTAGGCTCTACCTCTGATAGGCTTCTACCACTTTCCAATAGCCAAGCCAAGCTCCAAGCTTCAACACATTGAGCTTTTGGAGAACATTCTGATTCCAAAGTACAGCAACTCTCAATATTTGCTATGCAGTTCTTTCAAAGTCTCTAATTTTGTGGTTTGGGCCTGATCTCTGTTTGGGTTATTGGCACTCATTTCCCACACTGTACTGTCATTGCCCCATATTCCCATCAGTCCTCACTATTCCCATAGCTTTACCCTTGGGCTGTTGTACTGGCATGCTTTTCCACCTAATTAAGAGGGGTATTGCATCTATTATACAGAGACTACTCATCAAAAACTCTACTCCTAAGTTCAAAAACCTAAGTTGCTTCTCTATTTCCTCTTGATTCAAGTCTGAACACTCCAAATTTCAATCCTCTCTATGAAATCACATCAGAAATGCATTTGGCATAAATGAAATTCTTAGCATTTTAGCTTTTTTTTAAAAGCTGGCTTTCAGTCAGCATAAATTCCTATTGCTTTGCTTTAATTTTAACTGATTTTCTATTTAGCCCATGTTATTACCAACTGACTCTATCATGTACCTATAACATGGGTCAGTAGGAGGAATAGATACTTTAGCATAAGGAAAGTTTGATTATGAATCTGGACCCATCACTTACTAGCTGTGAGACTTTTATCAATTTATGTGATCACTCACCATTTATATGATCATTCCTATCTTCTTCATCTGTAAATGGGGTTATTAATACCTGCAGTGTTACGGAGATTAAGCAGATGGTTTCTTTAAAGAATGTTACACAGTCTCTGGGATACAGAATCAAAGATAGTCAACAAGTTTTGTTAATGCTTTTCAATCCAGTCTCTGTAAATTGGGAAAAACTTTTTAGGGAGTCTTCCAGTTCCGTTCTTCACTGTATATTCGTGATGTGACTTTATCATACAAACAAGGACAAATAATGAAATGCTTTGAACAAGGAATTGAATAAGATTTCCTCTTGGAAAGGTTACTTTGTCTTCTGTGTAGTGGAAGGGCCAAACAATAATTGAGACCACACAGTTGCAGAAATAGGCCTGGTAAGGGGACATAGCATCTTACACCATAGCAGTAACAGTGTGCCCTCCCTGCTGTCCATGTCTGTGCTATGTCCAGCCCTGATGAAAAAACCCTATCTCTATCCTCTCCCTTGAGCCCAGAATAGGAATGGGCTAAGTAATTTAGGCATAAATGTTAAAGCTAATAAAGGTAAAAAGGACATAGCTTGTCAAAATTGCAGTTTTTTTCCTTCTGATGAGTGAATGAACAATTTCTGCAGGAAAGGATGCTTATTTGTTTGGAGTTCATATCACAGGTTATTCTGGAAGTCAAATAAGTGGAGATTAAAATAGGATGTATGATAAGAACCCCCCCCAAAAAAAAAAACAAACAACAACAACAAAAAAGAAACAAAAATGAAAACACTTAACAGTGAAGGTATATGTTTTATTTTGTCATGAACTATATTCATGAAGGAGGTTGGGCAGAAAAAAACAAGAAAGAAGAAATAGAGCACATAGTAGGTGAAGCTTTTAGTAGGATAACAAAGCAGCTTTATAGGGAAAATAAAAGGGAAAGAAAACATTCTGTGACTGACTGATGAAGGTTAACAAATAAGGCAAGGTATATGTCCATGGAAATGAAAGTAATTGAAATGCTATATGAACCCATATAATTTTGCATCCTGCTGGTTTATAATGTGATTTGAAATAACAAGGACACTGAAGAAAAGTTGCTGAAATAATTTGCCAATCCAAACGAACCAAACAGTAAGGATATCTTTGGATGAGATTGTTGCCCTCAGTAATTATTCGGGGCTGAAATGTGTCTGACAGGCAGGAAAGAAACAGCAGTATAATCACCAGCAGAAGGCAATGAATATACCTTTATTACAGTTTACTGCATTCCTGAATTTAATTGCTTTGAGTCTTTTGGAGGGTGGAAAGTGGGGGCTGATTTCTTTTAGGAGTATGGATCTTAGAGATGATGACTCTTTCAGAAGAAACAGCTTAGTTGGAGAAGGTCTCATCAGGTCCAAAGCTCCACAGAAACATTCTAAGTCCTCAACGCCTTTCAGAAACCTCTATATTGGGTGTAGTTTGTCAATTCAGGCATTAGGGTTTTCTTTTTCTTTTTATTTGAGACAGGGTCTCACTAAGTTGCTGAGGCTGGCCTTGAACTTGCCATTCTCCTACCTCAGAGTCTCAAGTTGCTGAGATTATAAGCATGTGCCACAAGGGGCAGTAAATTCTGTTTACCTTCATTTTCTCATTCTGCAAATGTAAACACAGTATGGTGATCTGGTCACAGAACTTTCAGCCTATGAATATTAAACTGGACTTCAAACCCAGGTCTCCTGAGCTCCTGGCCTGAAGTCCAGGGAAGCATGTGCTACATCATACCACATCTGCATGAATGTACAGAGACCACTCACTATACACTGTGCCTACGAATCCAGCAGATGAGGCCTCACTGAAGATTGTTTCTTACTGGCAATGCTTGTCTCTCAGGAGAGTAAACCATGCTAAATAGGTAATTAAGTTAATTTATAGGTTTTAAAGGGTATTTCTCACACCCACATTGATTTTTCCTTACAGTTCTAAAAGTTCCAAATGTCATGAGCCCACGATCCAGGTCATTTTGGATAGAAGCAATGTGTCTTGTGGAGAATAAATGCCTGAATTCCTGTAAGATGGGAGGTGTGGTTGAGGGGGAGGCTGCCTGCTGACAGGAGAGCCCTTGAATGCTGCCACACATGCACTGTGGGTGGATGGTAATTGTTAGCTCTGAGTGTCACAACTCAAGCCTGAGCCACTATTTAGTCCAGGACTGTATACAGCCCTGTGTGGCCTTTAGCCCATGGCCATCGGCATCCAACAACTCTGAAGCATCTTGGCAAGTTGTGTAGCTTTCCAAGCCTCCGTTTTTTTCCATTAAAATGGGACTATGTTTGCTGAGTTGTCACAGAATCATCTGAAAACCTCACATGATGTTTTATAGCTTATTATCATTTTCTTTCTTCTGATTTTCATTAATAGGAAGCAAAATTCTCAAGAATACAGGATACAACATCTCCAACATGACACAGTAAATTTCTGCCCACAAAGGACACCAGATGAAAGAATTTCCTTCCTCTGCCTTGTAAATCCCATGAGTACTTACTGTTTGGAATCACATATTTTTTTTTCAGTTACTAAAATATCTTTCTTTGTTAGTTACCCTTTCCTAATTTTAATATGGTTCCCTTCTCTGTGGAAATCGGTGGCCATGCCTCAAATCCGATGAATTCCTCACAGCACCTGGCACTGAATGAACACCTTGGTAGACCCTTATTAAATGTTTATCAGCTGTCTGCATTTGTGAAGTTATGAGAGCGAGACAAAGGCACAGCTTGGAGTTCGTGTCTCTCCTGCTAGGCTGTAGTTCTGCCTGCAGGATGTTTGGCTGCAAGGATTTTAGATTTGCTATCAGTGATAGGGACATGGAGCAAGAGCTGAGTTTTGGAAATAATTCTGTTGAAACCTACACTGCCAGCTTGCTAGCTTTGCCCCCTGTGCAGCAATTCTTACTCATCTTTGTAGTGCACCCAGGTGCCTCTCACAATGCCTGGGACATGGAAATTACTCCATCAATATTTTTTGAATTAATGGGCAGAGCCGTGCTATTTTTGTTCTTTATCTTAAAAATGTATATTTGTGAGGCTCATTCATATATTCAGCAAATATCTTTGAGCACTTATTATGTGTCAGACATTGGTCTAAAGGCCTGTATTCTAAAGAAGTGAACAAAGCATAAAAATCCCAGACATTGCGACGCTCACATTCCAAATAAAAAGAAATAAGCAACATGTTTCTCTGTCAGGTGATGATGTTTGTACTATGGAGAGAACAACTGAGTGGAGCAGGGTAAAATTTTAAACAGGGGGTGCAATTTTAAACAGGATAGTTCAGGAAGATCTTCTTATGAAGGAGACATTTGAGTAAAGACCTCCTGCAAGAGGTGAGAGGTAAAGACAGGTATTACTTGGAGAAGGAGGAGGGAGTCACAAGTGAAAGGGCCTAGAGGATACAGCATATTTGGCACTTTCAAGTAACAACCAGACCAGACTGATGTAGCTGGAGTAGAGTGAGTATAACTGTAATAAGAAAAGAGCTTGTATTATATTACCATTCCTATTATATGTAGAAATATATATCTACTTCTGAGATACCTAGTAGCTTAGGTTTTAGTCAGTGTGATATATCTGTAACCAATGCACCTGAAAAGAACAACTTAGAGGAGAAAAAGTTGATTTTGGCTCTTGGTTTGAGAGATTCAATCAGTGGTTGGCCAACTCCATAGCTCTGAGACTGATGTGAGGCAGAACATCATGGTAGAAGAGTAGAGTGGAGGAAAGCTGTTCAGTTCCTAACAGCCAGGAAGAAGAGAGACAGAGCTCCACTTAACAAGAAAAAAATATATAAATCCAAAGTCATGTCCCCAGTGACTCACTTCCTTCAGTACACCTGCCTATGATGAACACCCAGATTATTCATATAAATGGATTAATCCACTGGTCAGGTTAAAGCTCTCATAAGCTAATCATTTCACCTCTGAGCATTCTTGCATTGTCTCACACATGAGCTTTTGGGGAACACCTTGTATCTAAACCATAACATTATCCTAAGAACTTGATGACTTTTTGGTAGATTTCTGAGTCAGATAAAAATTTGCAAGTCAAATGCTATAATGATCATTCATTAATTCATTTATTCCTTCTTTCATCAATTTACTATTCAACAAGTATTTATTGAGTACTTCAGTTAGAGCTTACCTTTAGTGAGTGCTTCCTTTATGCTGAAAAATAATATATGATTTATGTACATTTTAAAATAGCCATCAAATAACATAATAAAGAAGCTACTATCGTTTGCATTAAAATTATGTATGAAAAGTATTTTGAAGACATAGTATCTGTTTTCAGAAGGTTCATTAGCCCTCAAGGGATTTGAGATACCTACACATATAGTATATAAGACAGTTTATAAGTACTATTGTTCACCCAAGTTGGAAGAATTTATATAAAGGGGCAAATACCATTTCACTTCACTGAATTTTTTTTCTTAAAAATATAATTGTGATGACAGTGTTTCCTATGCTTTCATTGTGTTTCTGAAAAGCTCACACATGTGTCAAGTTTTCAACAACCAGTCCTTCTCTTTCCAAAGAACATGTTATGTAGTTGAGATGCTCTACTATCTTAACATCTGAAGAGTTGAGTGTATTTCCTGAAAAGTCAGAATGTGACCCTGCCATTTCAACTTAATAGTTTCTTTTTTTTTTTTTTTTTTTTTTTTAGCTCCACAGGGACCAACTTCTAAAATTAAATGTGAATCAAGATGTTCTCTAATGTCCCATCAGAAATTTCTGTGGGGAGTGCAAATTTTCAGAAAATAAGTAAATGAACTTTAATAATTGAGCCTACTGTATCATCTCATTTAAAGCTCTATTTATAGCTCTATTTATAGTCTCTATGTATGTATATTCCTTGCCCATTAATCTGCATCAAGAAATAAACTTGCCCCTCCCTCCCATTATTGTTTACTAAACATATCAATCACTTTCAATAAATAATGTCTCTATTTTGCCATTTATAAAGTGCTGTCTCAACAGCACTAGAAGAGGGAGGAGGAGCTAATGATTTTAATTAACTAATAAATAATTAAAGAGGATTTTGTCACATAAAATGCTCTAGCCATTCTAAAGGAATGAATCTGGCTCTTGCACCGAGTTGAACTGCAGTGCAGCAGTTGCTGCCTACGGGCTACACCTTCTAGAGGACAAAAGATAATACATCTTCTATTCTCCAAAATGACTTTCACCATTTTGCTCTGGTAGTAAAATATTATTTTGTTTATCAATATGTAGCAGATCTCATAAGAAACACAAACTAACATTTGGCAGTGAATTTGTTTTATGAGATGTTTAGAATTTTTCATCAAATCGTCACCCAAACAACAAACCGATGACCAATCTGTTGGTATAACATTCTTCTGGTTGCTTTTTAGCACATTTCTGTTTCATAAAGTAAAAAAGAAAATACATTGTTATCCATCTGCAATGTCCTATACCAAGTCACATAAACTGATTAGACATTTATATTCAATATGAGGAACTGTTCCTCTTGCTTTTTATTTTGCTTTTAATTCTTTGAAATACTGAATGGATTATTATTTCCGATGACAATCAAAAAAAATTTTTTTTACTGTGAGAAAAAAGCCAACCAAACAATGACTAGCACTTTTGCTCTTTAGCATATGTGTGTTTGTGTGTCTGCGTGTGTGTGAACCATGAATTAGAAAACTACAATCTGTGGACCAAATCAGCCCCATAATCTCTTTCTGTACAACTTGAAAACTAAGACTCTTTTTACATTTCTAAAATAATTGAACAATAATCAAGAAAAGAAAAATACTTTATGAAACATGAAAAAGATATAATATTCAAATTTTAATGCTCATTGGTAAACTTTTATTATAATACAGCCAAGTTCATTTATTTAAATATTGTCTATGGCTTCTTCTACCTTATAATTACAAAGTTGAATAGTTATTACAGAGTCCATAGGGCTTGCAAAACCTAAACTATTTATGATCTGTCCTTCACAGAAAAAAATTACCGACTCCTGGTATAGATCATAACCAGAGTTCTGTATATTGATGGGTCATGAACTTATACTAAGTAAAATTGGACTATGAGGAAAGCATAGTTCTACATCTATAGTCCTTTTTTCTATTTAGTAAATTAGTTTGGTACTTAAATTATTTTGAAAAATGATTATCATTAAATAAAAGTAAAAACATATTATACCTTCTTGTGTTACAATTAATGTTTTTTTTTGCATTTTATATTTTATTTCTCCATATGTCTGTTCATGTGTTCATTCTTTCCTTCTTTTATAGTCTACCTACATTTACTGTCTACCTACTCCACACAAAGTACCCAGGGAAATACTAACGAGAATGAGACAGAACTCAACCCTTGCTAAGTCCATGGACTATTAAGAAGACACCCATGTGAACAAGTAGCTATGATACATTTTTTTTTTTTTTTGATTTTATAACCTTTATTTATTAAAGAGGCACGCTCATAGTAGAAAATACAGATAAGCAAACAGAAAAAATGGAAATGATTTTTTTATATTCAACAATTATTGGTATTTCAGTATGTATTCTTCTGTCTCATTCACTCTTTCTCTCATGTATGAGTTTATACAATTTCAAAATTTTACCAGTATAGCATCATAAAAATGAAGTCTTGTGAAACCAGCCCATTTTATTTAGATGCAAATATTTCTCCATGCAAATCTACTCCTCTACCTCTCCAAATCAAACTTTAATGCATGTGTGAAGCACTCGGGACCTTGTTTTTTTTTTTTTTTTTTTTTTTTTTTTTTTTTTTTTAGTTTTTTTTTTTTTTTATTGATTGTTCAAAACATTACAGAGCTCAAGACATATCATCTTTCATACATTCGACTCAATTGAGATTTGAACTCCCCAAATACATAATACAGACTCACTTCTGTTACATACTCACGTTTTTACATAATGGCATATTAGTGACTGTTGTATTCTGCTACCTTTCCTATCCCCTACTATCCCCCCTCCCCTCCCCTCCCCTCCCATCTTCCCTCTCTACCTCCTCTGCTGTTGTTCAGTTCTCTCCCCTTTTTTTCCCCCCACCCCCTTTCCCCTCATAACCTCTTATAATTTTGTGTATCACTGAAGGTCTCCTACCATTTCCATATGTTTTCCCTTCTCTCTTCCTTTCTCTCCCCCCATTCGTCTTAGTTTACTGGTAGTCTTTTCCTCATGCTCTTCCTTCCTGTTCTATTCTTAGTGGCTCTCTTTATATCAAAGAAGACATTTGACATTTGTTTTTTAGGGCTTGGCTAGCTTCACTTAGCATAATCTGCTCTAATGCCATCCATTTCCCTGCAAATTCTATGATTTTGTCGTTTCTTAGTGCTGCATAATACTCCATTGTGTATAGCTGCCACAATTTTTTTATCCACTCGTCTATTGAAGGGCATCTAGGTTGGTTCCACAGTCTAGCTATTGTGAATTGTGCTGCTATAATCATTGATGTGGCCGTATCCGTATAGTGTGCTCTTTTAAGGTCCTCAGGGAATAGTCCAAGAAGGGCAATAGCTGGGTCAAATGGTGGATCCATTCCCAGCTTTCCCAGGAATCTCCATACTGCTTTCCAAATTGGCCTCACCATTTTGCAGTCCCACCAGCAGTGAACAAGTGTGCCCTTTTCCCCACATCCTCGCCAACACTTATTGTTGTTTGACTTCATAATGGCTGCCAATCTTACAGGAGTGAAATGGTATCTTAGGGTGGTTTTGATTTGCATTTCTCTGATTGCTAGAGATGGTGAGCATTTTCTCATGTGCTTGTGGATTGATTGTATGTCCTCCTCTGAGAAGTGTCTGTTCAGGTCCTTGGCCCATTTGTTGATTGGATTATTTGTTATCTTATTGTTTAATTTTTTGAGTTCTTTGTACATTCTGGATATTAGGGCTCTATCTGAGGTGTGAGGGGTAAAAATTTGTTCCCAGGATGTAGGCTCTCTATTTACCTCTTTTACTGTTTCTCTTGCTGAGAAAAAACTTTTTAGTTTAAGTAGGTCCCATTTGTTTATTCTTGTTATTAACTCTTGGGCTACGGGCGTTCTATTAAGGAATTTGGAGCCCGACCCCACAATATGTAGATCATAGCCAACTTTTCCTTCTAGCTATGATACATTTTAATGAGTGTTTTTCTAGTTGTATATTGCAAATTCTGAAGAATCTTCAGAAAGGGAATGATTTTAGGAGAGTGGTACTCTAAAATAACAAAAAAGAATATTTGAGTTGGTTTGAAGTACAGATAGCAATTCTCCATTCCTATAGGTAGAAAATAGTATTTTAAGAATAGAAATCAGCACTGTGATTTCTATTGTGCAGCAATATGGGTACTCTGAGAATGCCAAAGTGGATTTTGTGGCTGGAGTATAAGATGCATCAGGGGAAGAGTTGGAAAATGAGTTTTGAATCTGGAAAAGATTGTGAAGAGCATTATCTATGAGTCCAGGTGGTCTTTACTGTGTCCTTCAGGCAATAGAGAACAAACATAGATTTTAAGAAGAGAAAGCATAATTATCTATGCACTTTAGAAAAGTACTCCAGCAGTAATTTAGAAGATAGACTGGGGGGAAAAAAAGAAAGTGGAAAGGAAGACTGGTTTTAAGGCTGTAACTATAGTTTCATTGAGTTATGAGGGTTATGGTGAACTAAGACCATTACAAGGAGGTTACTGAGAAAGAATAGATTATATTGATCTGTGCCTTTATATTAAGATTAGATTGAATCCTGATAATTGTTCGGAATATCGCAAACTTTGATCTTGCAGGGTAGAGAGGTAAAAATAGTTCTGCTTGTGTGTTCAGTGTTGAGTAGAATGGTTTTAATTTCAGCTGTATTTAATTTTTATTCTGAGCCATGTCTGTAAGTTTTGATGGATCTCTGTGCTTTCAATTACATGATAAGCAGAGGCCCTAAACCCAGTCTGAGGAAACTTACATGACCTGGAAACCACAGTTATAAATTTCCTGAGAAGGCAGTCTCTTGAGAATTGTCCAAGAAGCCACCAGATATTATGAGAGCAGATTCCCAAGTCTCCAAGGTAGATGGAGGCACTGACCCTGACAGGTTCCCGGATGTGTTGGTGGGCTACTATCTCATATGGTAATGGTGCTACAGTTCTGCTCTGGCTTCCTCCCATGGTTGTGGGCATACCTTGTGTGATCACTGTGAAATTCAACTGCTTCCACTTTTCAGTTCCTGGACTGCAAAACCATTTGACCAAATCCAGGCATGTGCTATTACCATTTCTAATATCCTAGGTGAGACAGTACCTCCAATATCTGAGGGTTCCTGTTAAGTTGAAGTCTGTTTTTTTGGCAGGCATTGTATAATTTAGTGGATGGGCTCATCTTATCTGAGATGTGAGGAATGGATCTAGGGATTACAGCAGGCTTGGGCATTAGGATGGGGTTTTTATATTGGATTATCTCCAGAGTCTGAGATTTTATGACAGTGCAAGGGATACAGGCATGAAAAAGTTTCTTTTCCAGTAGATAGACTGTTAGGACAATATCAGGCATCTGAGATAGTCACCTGTGACATTTGAATCTAAAGATGACAGAGTGATGGCTTTTTTTCTTCTTTGTCACTGAAAAAAAAAAAAATCTCTATTGACATGCACTGGAATTCCTGGCAGTCTCCCCAAATCTAGGAACATTGGCTGCTTTTGTGAGGTGACACTACTGCCCAGAGTGGCACAGAAGGAGAGGTAGCCTTTATCATAGAAAAGGCAAGTAGATATAGGTTTAAATATCATACACTTTCTATTTATGAGACAGACTTGCAGCAAGTTACCCAGTTGGAGGCTCATTTCTAGTCTCTGTATACACTCACTAGATTATTGTAAGAATGAAAGGAATTGTGTGTGTGTGTGTGTGTGTGTGTGCATGCCTGTGTGCATATGTGGCCCCTGGTAGATTGCCTGACGTTTAGTGGGATCTTGATAAGTTAGCTCCTGGGAGAGAGATGGTTAACCTCAGTGATGACGCAAATGGACAACCTGAAGATCTTAGACATGGCAGCATATATGGGAAGAAGGCATCATGATCTAATCAGTGAGTCCTGAACTTAGAGGCAAAAGGCCAAAGCTTGACTCATCACTCTGCAACTCAAGATGGAAATTTAGGCAAGTTATCTACCTTTGTAATTCTCAAGTCCTGTGTCTATAAAACATGGACCTTAAGCATCCTATAATATGGCAGAGAGAAGTTTTAAGACAAAGAACATAAAGTGTAAAATACAAAACTAGATGCAGGAATTTTTAAGGGGCTTGTGCAAGTGAGGAGGCTTCATTAGCTTTGTGATAAATTTACCTCTGAAATTTTAGTGTGTAAGTGTATTTATATGATGAATTGAATATAATAAATATCCTGGATATCCTGATAGAAAATGAATGTGAATTTATTAACAGAATAAAAGTAAGGCTTGGAAATTATGGATAGGAAGGAGAGGGAAAGAACCCATTGATGGCCTTATTTACTAAAAATAAAACTTAAAAATTTCCTCTAATCATGCAATGAGCATGCATTTTGAACAAATAAATATTTACTAAGTATATGTTCAAGGCTTAAGAGGAACCAAGTATTACTTGGAGGGGTAACAAATAGAATTTCTTGAGGTTGAAATGCCTGCTAGTCACTTTCCTCCATATGGAAGATTTGGGGTTTTCCAATGTGCCTTGAATTCATTCTCCTGAGTGATAGAGAAGTATGAAATAGTGTGGATGTATTTCAGAGCTCAAGAGTTGTGAGAGATCTGTTTAGATAATTAGAAATATTTATTCCTTTTTTATGTAGTCAGCATTTACATAGTAGTGCTCAGAATGAAAGGAGACACTGAGAATTTATTAGTAGTAATATTAACATATGCATTTATTGTTATTATTTTAGAGAAGAAAACTTTTTTTGAAGACTACCTGTTCTATTGCTCAATGAATTATCCACTCACAACAAATTGATGTGTATTAGCACCCACACCTTCCTCTTTACCTTTCATATCCATTTTCTAATATCATATGTGAGCATATGTAATAATAAGTAGAAGTAGATTAGGCAATTAAATAGGTAATAGGATCTTCTTTTACACATGCAGACATTGAAGCTCAGGAAGGTCAGAGGATGTAGCAAAGACCATATTGTAACAGATTGGCTGAGATAGTAGTATATAATCTATTGGAGTCCAAAATAAGTCTCTTTCCATTATAGTTTTGCCCTTGATTTATAGTTTAAAAAGAGCTTTTATGAATATTATTTTATTTATTTTGGAGGCAATTTGACTATACTTCCTGAGGATATCTGTTAGCTCTCTATTCTAGTGCTAGCATCATTACTTACTATCTGTGTTTTCTTAAGTGACATACCATACTCAACTGACCCCAGTTTTCTTCCTGATAATGTCAGGATAATAATAAGCTGTCTTGCAGGAATACTGTAGGAATTAGAGATACTGTGTATAAGATCCTTAGTGCATTCAACAAATGCTTAAAAATGGCAGCTAATATTTTTATTATTTACCCTTACGTGAATCTGATAATTCTTTTACTACTTCACAAAAGAGAAATCTGGGAATATGAGGAAAGGTAGAAGAAGCTTCATTATATTTTACAGGTAATTAGAGGGGGGGAAAAGTGTTAGTGTCCAAAGCTAGGTACAGGATATTACAAAAATTCACGGCCCTGTTTGATCTCAGATGAAAGCATTAAAAATTTTTCTCTAAGGTTTTTCAATGGCCAATTTAGTTCACAGATAAATGGAGATAGGAATAATAAAATGGTATCAGGTGTTCCCTTTCTCCTTTGGAAGGAGCTCTGCTCTGTTTACACCTTTAATAAATCCAACTCAGCCTGCCAGCAAATTAAGTTACCTCTGCTCTAGGTGCCAGACCATGTGTGCAGCAGCTCACAAAGATGTTGAACTTATAATCCACAATGATCTGGCAATCCCTGTAGTGCCATTCTTCATCATACAGATTTTTAAGAGAGTATAATTGGGTTGAGATGTGTTACTTCATCTATTTGTATTTATCCCAACCAGGTACAACCTGGTAAGACAAATTAAATGCTGTTTGCAGCAAACTGAAAGTGTAGTAGGCAGTACCAGTGTCATTCCTATTGGGACAATTGCCACATTGGAGCCTGATCCTGCCATGGATACACATTCAGTTCAAGGTGAGACAGAGAGCTGATATGAATCCCCTGTATGTGGTGCTACACTATGCTTAACAGCTCCATGTTCTCCTGCACTTGAAAAGTATTCCCTTATCATAATTCACTCTCTATATTTCTCTCAGCTAATAGATGTGAGCAGTGGGGCAGATAATCCAAGGTTCATTTATATATGACTCTGAAAATCATTAAATGAATTTTTCAGCAAATTAAACTTCTTAATTTAGTTTTGCTTAGACTCACATTCTTTGTAGTGAACAGGATATCTCTAGGTACATCTAAGGTCTAGGGAAAAATGATCAGGATGCAATCTTTGATTTACCTATTGCTTACTGGCCATCTACAATATGCCAGCTAGCTTGGTGCTGCAGCAGGTGGGAGTTCCTCAGATTGGTCAAGGAAGCAGAAATGTTTCACATAGTTACATAAGCCAGATATTTCTGGGACCTTCTGCCCTTTGGAGAGAAATGAATTACAGTAGATGGGGTAGAGAGAGAAGATGTGAGGGAAGGGGAGGGGGGATAGTAGAGGATAGGAAAGGTAGCAGAATACAACAGTTACTAATAGGGCATTATGTAAAATTGTGGATGTGTAACCAATGTGATTCTGCAATCTGCATTTGGGGTAAAATTGGGAGTTCATAACCCTCTTCAATCTAATGTATGAAATATGATATGTCAAGAGCTTTGTAATGTTGTGAACAACCAATAAAAAAAAAAACAACTTTGATTGAATCACAACTCCACAGCCTGGGATAGGTCAAAACTCTCTTCACAGTTTCTAATAGTGTGAGTAGTTTCTATGCTTTCCTTTCTTTCCTGCTCCCAGGGTTTCTATGTCCACACAGCTGTTCTCCTTTCTCTCAGTAAGTACAGATATAAGGCAAAGTCCCTTTCCCGGTTTGACCCCTAATTTTATTTTCTTTAAACAATTGAGAGTTGAGTAACTTTCCTAATGGACAGGATAGTGACTGTGGAGGGAGTCACTTCTTAGCCCATGATATTTCCTGAGTATCTTGCTGCCTTCCTTTCCACCCTTTGCCTCTGGAGTGGTTCTTCATACTCTATCCTCTTTCCAAAGCCCTCTCTCCCTTCTCCTTCAGCATGCACACACATTCTCTGCTTGTCTTCCAGGAAGCAGCTCCATCGGGCTAAGCTTCTACATGGGAAGTGGGCTTATCAAAAGTTCTCCTTATGAAATAAAGCAGACCTTTTACTGCAAGGGATTTTCTGAGGAAACAACATGTTCCTGTATTGTTATCATCATAATTTGACAGTGTAAGTGTGATGAATAGAGATGTAAGAATATTCTGAAGCACAGAAAAGGGGTATCTAAATCATCATAAGGGAGAGGTCACTCTAATGATTTAGTGCAGTTGGCCATATAAATGTTTGCAGGTGGTAGTGAGGTGGGGAGGTAGGTCCTTCCAAGTAGAAGTGCAAACAAGAGCGGATGCTCAAAGATGCAGCATGATGTCCGGGGAATTGCAAGTAATTTAGTGCTTCAAAGCATGATGGTAGCAATGAAGACTGAGAAGCAAGGTGATCTAGGTCAGGGAGGGTCTGGAGTCTCAGTTAAGGAACTCAAACATGACCAAGAGGCAATAGATAACCACTGACAGGGTTAAGCTGACAGAGACACGGTGACATCTTTGTTGTAGATTGATCACTGTGGTAGCTGTGGATATCTGTAATTTGGAGATCATAGCCGAAAAATCTAAATCATCATCAGGTTTATGACCAGTTCACTTTTAAAAGGAAGATTTGATGTCCTAATAATGTCTTTTTCTATGATACACCAATTAAACTGGTCAGCCTACCCACTGCTCAACATACTGAGGAATAGGCCCAGAGACCCCTGTGTAGTCCCTAACTAATGGATGGCCACAGAAAATGAGATTCTTTTTATTTTTTTCCACCTGAGCAGTCTACTCTAACTTTTCTTTGAGCAGTGTCTTGGATTAAGCAAAACAAATATAAATTTTTACAAGCTCATTCTGATACAGACAAAGCAGTGGAATTTTATGGAGTGCATTTTTCATAGTAGCATTTGGGGGGGGGGGCAAGTAAACTATTTCTCCTCCGAAGTTATCTCTGTAAGTGAATAGTACAGGAGTTAGGTAAAATATGTTTTCTTTTCTCATATAACTTCTTACTCTGAAATAAGCAGCATTCTATGTGTAAATGATAAAAGGATGAAAAAAGTTCAGTCCCTTTCCAATCAGAGGTGTAGAGGGTAGGAAGAAGCCAAGATTTCCTGTTGGATTTGTGGTCAGATTAGAGAAGTTAAGTATCATCATAAAGATTTAAAAGTGTAATGTATAAAGGATCCCTGAGCACCATGGATGGAGTCAGTGCTTATCTAAGGAAATTCCCCCGGGACCAATTCTATATCATTTTGATACCTGCCTAGGGTTGTCTCCTGGCATTCTCAAATTTTCTTAGCACATCTATGGCATAGCTTTGGGTTTCACAATGCACTTTTTCTTCTAAGCCTTAGATCTTTTCTCTTTTTCCCTATGTTGCAAAGAATAGTGGAATGAGTTTGGCTTTTATAGTAGACAAACATGGATTTCAGGCTTAGTGCTCTCATTAGTCAGGTAACTGTGTCTGTGTGTCTGGGGGGTTGTTAAATATCTTTTCTATACTGTGGTCGTCTCAGCTGAGAAATGAGATGCTATTTCTCTCAGGGCTGCTGCAAAGTTCCATTATAATAGGTCCAGAGCCTCACACAGTGCCTGTCACATGAGTGCCCAAACAATGACAACCAGAGATGACATTACCCACAAGTAAATTTGGCCCAATACTAGGACTACTAGTTGGTCCTTTATTTATATGTATATATGGATAATTTCTTTTTTAAAATGATGCCTAAAATAAATGAATGAAGCTTCTGCAATCTTGTTTCTCACATACACATTTCCTCTGTAAACAAATATGCCAATGAATCCAGCAGCCTTTTAAGGATGAGCAGTCTTCCTATTAAATATCGAGAATGAAGTTAATATAATTGGATAGATAATTGCTCTCAAAAGATCAACAAGAGAAAGGGAAATTTTCAGCTCAGTTTGGTACCAGCCTTTTCATCTGAGGCAGGAAGTTGTGACAATACAGTGAGCCAATGAAACCAACAAATATATCGCACCACCATATGGAACTTCAATTTGCGGATTGCATTCAGATAACACTATGCAGCCTCCTTAACCCCTTGTTGTAATTCTCCTGCACCCTGGGAGGAGGTAAATCCACCCACTCGCTAGAATGAGCCTAAAGAAAAACTCCCTTTTATACATCCAAATCATAAATGTTATGTGTTCTCAAAGAGTTTCACATTTCCAGCAGGAAAGAGTTGCTGATATAGTCTAAAAGAGAACCACCCATAAGCTGTGGCATTTAAAAGTCAATGCTAAGAGATGTAGTTTTAAAGAAAGATCAGGGGATGTTGCCAACATTTATATTTCATATTGCTTGTGGAATTGCTTTCAATTCCACCTCACTTAGAAGTCTGTATGGTAAAGATTCCTAGGTTGCTATGGAAAATATGCACTTAAGCTGACTGCTATGGCAACTAGTCACATATGGTGGAGAGGCATCACATGATACAGAATTTGCATAACTAATTTGAGCATTTTAGTGAAGAGCACAATCTGTGCATAGGAGGCTAAGCAATCTGAAGCTTTTTTTATTTTATTGTGCACACAAAGTATCAAATACTAGTCTCAGTCTTTACTTCCTATGTTGTTTATTCCTCTTTGATTTTAGGTATTGGTTTACATAGGATGTGACTATAAACTTGTGACATTGTGTGTGACTATATTTGTGAAGTTTTAAAGTTGAATCAGTATCATTATTCTATAATTACATTTCATATATCTGGAATCCCAAGTCTTGAACCTCTTATTAACAGTGTGACATTTAATAAAATATCAGTAGTTTGTGACCATGTCACACTGTTAATAAATATTTGTGAGGTGTTGCTATATTATGCTGAATCATGTTTGCCTAGATTATGCTGTTTATCTTTGATGCCTGAAATACTTCATCTATGACTTAGACTAAACTAGCGACTAATGCATGGTGGATAGGAAATAACTGTGTGAGCATAAATAGACCAAGTTTTGCTGTCATGTTCTCCAGGAACACTCCATGACACCTTTGTCCCCAGCCAGGTTATGTTCCCTGCTCATTCTTGTTTTCTCATGACACTCTGTTCAGAGCTCAATTTTAATACTTCTACATTGTTCTAATATGGATAGTTTTTTTAAAAAAATCTGTCTTTTCAGTTAGATTCTGAGCTCCTTAAAAGGAAAAATTTGTGTGTTATTTGAATTTGAATATACATAACCTGGTATAGTTCCTATCAGAGAGTAGGCATGCAGTAAATATTTTTGAATGAATGAATGAATGATAAACATATCAGTCATACATCTACATGTAATCATTTGGGGGAAGAAATGATAATCAGAATCTCCTATTTTTGTCTTTTATATCCCCCATCTTGCTTAGAAAATGATGAGTCTTGGTACATGACACCTTTGCTGTTGGTATCCTCATCCTAATGTTATTTTATGATATCCTTCTACATCGTGGGAGAAAATTTGAGTTAAATGTTCCTCATTTTCCAGTCCTAGAATCCCCCTATCCAAAGGTCTGGGTCATTATGATGAAGGCAGATGCACCTGCATTCCTGAGGTCCTTACTGCATTTGTCCCAACCTCCATGGTGCCCAGCAGGCAATATTGGACAAGCCATTCCTCTTCCTCCTCTCTTTTAACTGTCACACACATCCAGGTCTGTACACACATGCACACCTCACACACAAGCTTGTGGGTTCATCCACTGCAGAGAGGGACAGGTCGGGGATAACAGACAAGGAACTGTTCTTTAAATTGTTTTAATAAATTAAGCTTATCTTGAGGTAACAATAGACTCATACAATTGTAAAACTTGAGATAACAATAGACTATTCAGTTGTAAGATGTATTAAGAGAGGATCTTGTGTCCACTTTACCTGGTTTCCACAAAGGTAACACCTTGTGAATCTATAATACAATTTTAGACTCAAAATACTGATATTAAGACACTAGTCTAGATGCAGGAATTGTTCAACACCACAAACTGCACTTTGGTCTTTCATATTCATTACCTATTACACATTCAGCACCTCTTCAGTCCTTGAAACCCACAAATTTGTTCTTAATTTCCATAATTGTGTCACTTAAAGAATGTTATATAAATGGGATCATGTAAAAAATTGGGGGATTTTTTTTCAATTCTGCATAAAACTCTGATGTTTCACTCAAGTTGCTGTATATTTGTACCTTTTTATTGCTGAGTAGTATTCCTTGGTATTGTCATACTGCAGGTTATTTAATTATTCAGGCTACAAACATGTGAGTTATTTTAGGTTTCTAGCTATTAAAAATGAAGCTATTAAACAAAAGTTTTTATTTATTAGGATAAATGTCTAAGAGGACAACTAGTAGATTGCATGGCAGCTGCATGTTTACTTTTTAAAGAAACTTTCATGCTGATTTCTAGAGTAGTTGTGCTATTTTGTATTCCATGAGGAATGGGAGGATGTGTTTTCTCTGCATCATAAATAGTTTTTTATTTGTTCCCACTTTTTACCTAAACCATTCTGTGTATAGTGATATTTTATCATTATTTTAATTTACATTTTTATTATCCTTAGTTACTATATTTATATGTATTGAAATCAGGTAGAAGATATTTAACACTTTTCAAATGCTTATTTTGCAATCTACATGTTTTCTTTGGTGAATTGACTTATCATATCTTTTACCCACTTCCTAATTCAATTTTTAATTGTTGAGTTTTGACAGCTCCTTTTATATTTTAGATACCAATCCTTCATTAGATAATGTATTTTACAAACATTTTATCTCAATCTGTATTTTGTCTTTTTATTTTCTTAATATGATCTTTCCAAGAGCAAATATTTTAATTTTGATTAAACCCAGTTTATTAATTTTTCTTTTTATGAATCATCCATGATTATTTTGAGCTAATGTATAACGTGATTAAAGTCCAATTTCTACCAGAAATCTTTCTGGGAATTTGATAGTAGTAATTGTGTTTAACTTGTACATAACTTTGGGAAAAATAGCTATTTTACTATGATGAGTCTTTTAATCTATGATCATGTATTTATTTATTTAGAAATTCTTTGATTACTTTCACCAATGTTTTGTAGTTTTTACATGCAATATTTACTTAGATTTATACTTAAGTAAATCACTTTTAGAGCAATTGTAAGTGGTATTATGTTTTGGTTCTGACATGCTATTGCTAGTGTACAGAAATATAATTGCTTATGTATGTTTATCTTCTATCCTGTGACCTTGTGGAAACTGTACATTTATTTATTGCTTTTAAGAGTTTTTCTGCTGTCTTTGGAAATTTCTTAAGTTTTGGTTATTGTTTTTAGAAAATAATGGCATTTGCAAATAGAGATAATCTTATTTCTGATCTTATGACTTTCATTTATTTATTTACATATTTTCAAAAAAAATTGCTAACATTTTCTTTGGTCTGATAAATTGGAATTGTGAGAAGAACCATCTTACTTTGGTCTTCTTTTTAATTTTTTTAATTGGTGCATTATTGTTGTACACAATGATGGGATTTGTTGTTGTATGTTGTAGATGCACACAAGGTAATGATATAATTTGCAGATATCACTCCCCAGCATTTCCCCACTCCCTCCCTCCCTCCTTCCCTCCCACACCCTTGGTCCTTTTCCTCTACTGATCTCCCTGGGATTTTTTAGGAAACTACCCTCACCTTTGCTTTCCTTTTTCCTCTCTAGCTTCCACATATGACAGAAAACATGACCCTTGATCTTCTTAGTTTGACTTATTTTGCTTAACATAATGGTCTTTAGTTCCATTTAGTTCCAGATGCCACAATTTTATTTTTCTTTATGGCTGAATAAAATTCCAGTGTGTATGTAGACCACATTTTTTTTATCCATTTATCTATTGAAGGACACCTAGGCTGGTTCCATAGTTTTGCTGTTATGAATTGTGCTATTATAAACACAGGCATGCATGTATCACTGTAGTTAGAGTCTAATTCTTCAAGATAAATACTGAAAAGAAGTATAGCTGTGTCCTATGGTGATTCCATCAGTATTGAGGAGGCTCCCTACCGATTTCCATAATTTACAGTCCCAACAACAGTGTAAATGTTCCTTTTTCTCCATATCCTCTCTAGCATTTATTATATTTATTCTTGATGACTTCCATTCTGACTGATATGAAATGAAATCTCAGTGTAGTTTTGATTTATATTTCCTGTTTTTTTCTTCATAGGGGGAAATAATTTAGTCTTTCACCCTTAAGTATAATGCAGCTGTAGGTTTTTTAATACATACTCTTTATCAAGTTGAGGAAGAATATCCCTCGTTTTTGATATTGTTTGTCAATAATGGGTTTTCAATTTTGCCAAAAAATCTTTCTGCATTAATTAATTGATAAAATCATGTAATTAGTATTCTTTATTCTGTTTATGTTGTTGATTACATTGATTAAATTTCAAATATTGAACCAGCCTTGCATCCCTGGAATAAATCTCATTTAGTCATGGTATGTATTCTCTTATATACTGTTCAATTCTACCTGCTAAAGAAGCATGTGTGTGTGTGTGTGTGTGGTTTTTTTCCTTTCTGTCTGTTTTATACTACCTTTCCTGAGTGTTTGCAGAAATTCTAGAAAACTATTTGGGCCTGGAGATTTCTTTGTGGGATATTTTTATAAATTTAATTCTTTTAATAGGAATAGAGTTACTCATCTATTTTATATTTGGTTTCTTGTGGCAGTTTATGCTTTTTGAAGAACTGACACATTTTACTTTAGTTGTCAAATTGATGTGCATAGTTCTGTATGTAGTATTTATTTATTATTCTTTTGATGTCTATGGAGTGTAGGGTGATAAATTCTATTTCATTTCTGATATTGAAAATTTATACCATCTCTCTTTATTTACTTTGTTAGCCTTGCTAGAGGTTTGTTAACTTCATTGATCTTTTCAAACAACCAGTTGTTTCCCTGATTTCATCTATTGATTTTATGCTTTGAATTTCATTGATTTCTACTTTTATCTTTATTATTTCCTTCATTCTGCTTCCATTGGGTTTATTTTGCTATTGATTTTTCTAGGTTCTTGAGGTGGGAACTTGGATTATATAAGACCTCTTTCTTTTTAAAATATACATATTAGAGCTTTAAATTTCATTATCTGTGTATTTTTCACTATAATGCATTTTTAAAAGTTTACTTTTAGACTTGCTCTTGATCAATGAATTTTGCAGTGTATTCTTCAGTTTCCACATATTTGGAGATGTTTATCTTTCGGTTATTGGAGTCCACATTTTTTCTACTGTGTCAGAGCAAACCTTCTCTATAATTTAAATTCTTTTATATTTTTTGAGTTATTTTACAGTTTGGATATGACCTATCTTGGCATAAATCTGTGAGCACTTGAAAAAAAATATGTATTCTCCTGTGTTTTTTTTTAATTGGACACAATACCTTTATTTTATTTATTTTTATGTGGTGCTGAGGATCAAACCCAGGGCCTCGCATGTGCTAGGCAAGCGCTCCACCACTGAGCCACAATCCTAGCCCCTGTATTTTCCTGTTTTACAGTGGAATATTTTATGTAGGTAAATTAGATCCCACTGCTTGGTAGTAGTTTCAGATTTTTCCTATTCCTGTTGAATTACTGCCTAGTTATTCAAACAATTGTTAAGAGGTAGGTGTAAGTCTCTAAGTGTAATTGTGGTTTTGTTTGTTTATCCTCTGGTTCTGTCACTTTTGCTTCATATATTTTATAGCTCTGTTGTTTGGTACATACTCATAAAGATTGCTATGTCTATTTTGTGGATTGAGCCTTTTATACTTATATCTCTTTGTCTTTAGTAATTTTCTCTCTAAAATACACATTATCTGGTATTAACAATCCAATTTTATTTTTCATAAAATGAATGTTATATGATGTACCTTTCTCCCATAATTTTATTTTCAATCTGATTATATTGTAATATTTGAAGTGCATTGTTGTAGGCAGCATTTAATCAGGTTATGTTTCAAATTCCGCTCTAATAATCTTTGTCTTTTAATCAGTATAGTTGAATCATTTATATTTAATATAATTATTAAGGGTTAGGGCTTAATTCTGCCATTGTATTTTTTTATATTCTGTTTGTTCTGTTATTATTTCTCTAATTTCTTCCCTACTTTTGTTTATTTCTTATTTCTATCATTTATTTGTATCTTCCTGTGTATTACTAGAATAGTTTTCACCATTCCATTTGATTTATCTCAAGTGTGTTTAAGTCAATCTTTTTGTGTAGTTTATTCCCCATAGATATTGCTCTAAGTGTTATGTTATATATTTTAGTATACTGTTGTTTTCTTACCAGTTCAAGTGAGGTATAGAAACTTTAATTTACATGTTTTTCCTCTATGTATAATATAATTTTCTTAAATATTTCCTCTTTATTAATTTAGAACCATATCATACCATGTATAACTTATAAAGTTTCTATCCTTAAACAGTGTTTAGAAAATTCAAGAGAAGAAGCAAAGTGTACTATGTATACTTATGTTTTTGTTTACTATGTTAATGCTTTTTTAATGTTCAAAACCGGCTTTATTATTTCCTATATGCTTAGAGAACTTTCTTTAGATATTATTTAAGGGAAGCCCTGCTGGTGACAAATTCTCTTAGCTTCCTTTTATCTGTAAGAGAATGTCTTGATTTTATCTTAATTCCTAAAGAATATTTTCACTGGAGGTAGTATCCTGGGTTGACAGTGCTTTTCTTTAAGCATTTGAAAAATGCTTTGCTTCCCTATGGCTTCCAGAAGGATTTCTGATAAGAAATCTACTTTTGTTCAAATGATTTTCTCCTGTAGTTAAAGTGTCATTTTGCTCTTGCTACTTCTACAAGTTTTTTCTTTTTTTAATATCTTTAGCTTTCATGATATCTGCTATGCTGTATCTTGGTGTAGATTACTTTGCTTGTCCTGTTCGAGTTCAGCTCAGCATCTTGACTCTGTTTATGAGTTGTTTAGTTAGAGGTTTTAAGTTTTATTTATATTTTGCCAATGTAGTAGTGTTTTCAGACATTATTTCTTTGAGTGTGTTTTCATATTTTTCCTGTCCTGGAACGATCAAACACAAGCACTAGACTTTTATTTTATATTCTCAGATACCTCAGAGGGTTTTTTTTCCTATTTTTTTAGGTTAATTTTCACTGTTTTAATTTATATTATCCTCTAGTTCCCTGCTTTCTTTTCCTTCATTTCCTCCATTTTATGTTGAATGTTCTTATTGAGTACTTTGTTATTTTATTTTCCGGTTCTAAAGTTTTAATTAGATTCTTTTTGTATCTTCTGTTTTTTGAAATTTTCTATTCCTTTGCTGAAACTGTTTTCACTTGTTTCCCATATGTTCATAATAGATCTTTGAAGCATTTTAATGATATCTGCTGTCATCTTGATATTGACATCTATTAATTTCTTTTTTTCTTTCAGTTTTAGGCCTTCCTGTTTCTCAATATGTTACTTTCTATTGAATTCTGTATGGTGAGACACGAAAAAGGGAGGGTAGATGCTGTCTCATTACTGTAATGTAGAAAAAATACCAGGTGTCCCACTCAGCCTCTATTGACCCAACAAGATATGGCTCCTTATTACTACTGAATAGGAATGGGAGCTCACATTCCCCACCTGGCTTCTTTTGATGGCTCTGTGGCTGGAAGAGGTGGGAGTTCCCTCCTGCTACTGCTATCCACGTGGTCTTCACTGACACTGTGGTGGATGGAGATGAGGATATGCAATCTTGTTACTTTTGTGTAGTGGTGAACACTCTGAAAGTTCTGTTACCAAAAGGCCCCCTCTGATAAAACCCCAGGCAGGGCAGGGAAAGGTATCTTATCACTGCCAGACAGGAGTTGGAGTCTAGACTCCAGGTGGTCTCTACCTATATCACTATTGGTTGGTAGCTTTATTACTGGGCAGTCTTGTAAAATCCCAATTTCTTACCAGAATTTCTCTGATACAGTATCAGCAGGGCATTTGGGGACCCTCATTACAAGCTGACAAGTTTACATATTTAACTTCTACTTAGCCTTTGCTGATGTTGGTGGGGTTATGGTCAGAAACTTATGTGCAGTGTTTGGCTAAAGAAAAGCAGTTATAATCTAAAAGCTTTCTGTCTTTCTAGGATGCCCTTTTCCTGAACCTTTGGTTTAGAGAGGACAGGTTTTTGTTAGGGCTTTTTTTCTGTGTGCATTTGTTGATGTTTCTGAGTTTCTAGCTTGTTCAGTTCCAACCCTGGAATATATGAAGCAAAAAGAAAAACTTAGAGAAATCAGCACCATGCTATTCTTCAGGTCACTATGTCTCTGGTGGTTGGTCTTTCTACTTCTCCCCACCTTTTAGAGTCTTCATATGTTTGCTTTATATATAACAGCTAGGAGTTTCAGTTGTACTTAACAGAAGAAATTAAGAAAAGCCTCCACTTCATTTTCTTGGAAGTAGAAGTGTGTATTATTATTATTATTTGTTTAGCACTTGGCATTTTTCCTGAGATCTAGGACACTATTTGCCACTTCTATTTGAAAGATATCATTCCAAGCTACAAAATCTGGCTGGTGATGCCACTGTAAACATAAAGTTGGCAGTAGTCACTGGCTGAATACAAAAAATGCCGTCTTGTCCTAAATACAGGCATGCATGGCAAAGACACAGTCAATTTGGGAAAGAATACTGTCCATCTTCACCATAATATTTACTATGTGTGTAGCACCTTATTATTATTATTAATAATAGCAATAGCAATGAAAAGAGCAAATTATAATTGCTACCATATCTGAGTGCCCTTTTCGAAATGGTTTGAGCACATCGTGTCATCTAATTCTCACATCAAGCACTTTTGTGTACATGCTTTTGTGAGTATGTCCTTGTTTAGTGTGTAGTGACAGTCTGTACTAAGAAAAAAATAGACTTAAAGAATAAGATACCCTAAATTGCTGTTCTAATTGAGGAGATCAACACTATGTAAGCAGAGAATCAAGAAACAAGGTTTCAGGTGGAGACACATGCCTTGAAGACAATAAAAGCTGGGGATGTGGTAGAATGTGCTTGGGGTGGTAGAAACTACTGTATGGAGTGATTGTGGCAGACCTGTGCAACATGGGTGACCTACCCAGGGAATAGCACTCTATCACGTTCCAAACTTTTTAATGATTATAACAATTTAAATTTTGATGATATGCATATCATCAAAAAGTCAAGTTTTTGCTTTCTATTGGAAGCATAGTTTTATTTCATATGCTCCATGGATTAGTAGTGGAGTTTAAGGTACAAAGAGTTTGAAACTTCAGGTTTAGATTTGTCTATAAATGTGTTCTCCATGTGGGGTCATGCTAGGCAGAAAAACATAATTGTATGTATTTGGAAGACCTTCATATGCACTTTGTATATATTTTACTCATCTTTACAATTTTCTTGGGCAAAGGTTTATTCATATCTCCATTTGTAATTGAGGAAAAAGAGAGTAAGAGGGTAAGCTGCTTCTCTCTGCTTGTATTTTCCAAACCCAGAAAAAATTCTCTATTCATCTCTGCCTTTCCTAGTGCCCAGGGGACTGACCATTATTTACTGTACCACCAAAGGCTTCCTTGCTGGCTTGTTTCTGGTTGGCTAGCTGGATTTGGCTAAAGGGTATCCCCAGCAAGGAATTAGAAGGTGAGAGAAGAAAAGGGCCAGTGTATTAATTCGCTGCCACAGTACTATTAGCAGGTGGTCATACTGTAACTCTATCTCCTGCCAGCTGACACTTCTTCCAAGGCTCCAGTTCGCAAAAGCCTCTGATTTTCTATTTCTTCTCCAGAGAAGTAATCAAGGCTTCTTGCTCCTGTCCTTGAGTCCCCAAGTACCTCATTATTCCTTGTTGATTCCCTTCATTAGAGGAATACTCATAACTCTCTTCATTAAATTAGCTTTAGAATCCCATCTGGATCACATTCTATTTTCTTTGAGGACCCTATGGACATAAGGAGATTATGTAGTTAAATGGCACAATTAGTACATGGAAAACCTAGGATTCCTAAGATTCCAACTCAGGACTTCCTAATTCCAAAACTCCTGTTTTTTTTTTTTCCTACTAAAATTAAATTCTGCTCCTTATCCCTAAAACATTAAATAATACCTAAGTTATGGAACAGATAATGACTCACTCAAATTGACCACCTAAATTGAAGAAGTAATTTTTAACTGGCCAGGTTTTTAGAAATGTGTTTTATACAAATGCAGAATTAGAAGACCTGCATCTTCAGCTATAACAAAGTAGGTGGCAAATTCTTCAGGCATATTCTCAAAACCAAATTTATCCACAATTAGAAAACTTTCTGATGATTATGAGTGT
Source organism: Ictidomys tridecemlineatus (assembly GCF_052094955.1). Classification (NCBI taxonomy): domain Eukaryota; kingdom Metazoa; phylum Chordata; class Mammalia; order Rodentia; family Sciuridae; genus Ictidomys; species Ictidomys tridecemlineatus. The sequence continues at coordinate 72,020,534 of NC_135480.1, read as the reverse complement.
TAAATGTGGTGGTTTTGCTTTAATTAATCCCACATTGGATCTGTAATCATTGCAATATAGTTTAAAAGATTTGGCTATTTAAGACTAAGTGTTTTATAGTTATGCCTTATGATGATCACAATGGCTCTTTTCACTGTAGGCATTAATAAAAGATAATTGACCTTAGCTTCTATGCTTTGCTTTCAGCTAGGGACACAGCTCCTATCATTGTCAATTATCTCACAGTAATTCCAACAACAAAAGTGACTTTTGCTTAATTAAGCAATTTTCTAATCACCTTCCTGGACTGAAGAATGTAACATAGCACAGACTAATATGGCTGCTCCACACGGGTAATTCACACATAGTATAAACTATTTTCTGAGATTGAACAATTTAGGCAATGAGAGTCATGAATACAATTTCAAACTGTAGACACTTGAAGGATAAATTAAGACTCATGCCTATCCCTGGGCCTCAGGCTCAGTGCAGAAAAAACAAACTCTTTGTCTTTGCATATAAAATCCAGCTATTTCTACCTCTCCCCAGGCTTGCTCATTTGAGTTGCTCAGAATTCCTGCAAAGTGCATATTAAGAACACTACACCCCCATGTGGTGGCAAAAATATTTCTGGGAAGTCATGTATGTTCAATAAGGACTTTTCTGTTATTTTATAAAGTTTCTAATTTCTCTAAACATGGTATTTTTAGATATTATTAAAGTTTAAAAAGTTTTGTAGATCAGTAACAATAGCTTTAAAATACTCTGTGTATAAAATTGTTAAAATATATTTCTCTATTTTTTTCTTTGTTAAGTATTTCTGTCAACTAGAGCAGAGATTGAACCCATGAATTGCACAAATAACTGTGTGTGTGTGTGTGTGTGTGTGTGTGTATTAGAATAGTCTATTATACCTTACTGGAGGTGCTAGAAAAATATTTTGGACTGTCAGTCATAAGAAATGGTTTTTGGACCTTGGACTTCTACTTGCCAATTCTGTGGAAATCATTCTTAGCCTCATTATTCTTGTTTGAAAAACAAAGGAATGAGTTCTGCTTAATATTTCATTTCTAAAAACATAATGTATAAAGTAACATTTTATTAAATTATACTTTAAACCCTATTAATTATAACAAATGAAATTTTTAGCTAGTCTTAAATTGTAAAACTAACTAGTATAAAAATTCAGAGGCTCTGTGTACTGAATTTTGAAACACTATCTTTAAAATAAGTTTTATATGTACATTGTGATTTACAAATATGATGAATAAATATACCTACAGTTCAATGTTTACAGTGACATGCACAAACAATGGAGAGAAAGAGTGATTGTGAAACCAGCTGTGTTTTTTTCTAAAATGTCTATAGCTATCTTTTATGTTGCTAATAAAATTTGTACATGCAACTTTGTAAACTTTCAATTTCCACTCAACCTAGAGTAAAGACTGTTTTTTTGGCAGTGCTAATATATTCACCTCATCAGACTTGATGGCATGATATTGATGGGCTTTCTATTTTATTCCCTATTTATCTTATAGAGATATTTTGAGATTGAGTCAAGATGTACTAAAGAGATTTTTATAGAGGTAAAGGGAACTAGTATCTAGAGTTCATCAAGACATGGGCTGTGATAGTATTTATTATTGTTACAGTTTTGAAATAAGAAAAAAAATTAAAATATAGATCAAATTTAGAAAGAAGGAGGTTGGGCAGAGGACAGAGAAGACTGTGGCTTGGATTTCCTGAAGACCTTTGTACTTAACACTTTACTGTGTAGTATAATAGGTGAAGTTGAGAAGGAAAATAAAATACAAAGAAAAAGAAAGAGTCTTTTCTCTGGATTTGGGTAATTAGTAAGAGATTAAAAATAAAGATTTCTCCTAAGTTACTTGCTCAACCACAGTCTTGATGCTCTTTAACAGAGACTTTGAAGAAACATAAGTGCGGCTTACAGGAGGTTTTTGAGAGTCTTGTGGGAACATGCTGCCCAACAATCACCAGGAGAAGGCAGCAGTTTCTAGGCCTCCACCTCACAGGAGATTTCAGAAACAAGAGTTTACAGAATTGATTTGCAAGGTGTTGTGGGCAACTATTTCTTTTATGTCTTTTTGTTGTTGTTTTATTCCTCCTGCATCATCTTCTGGGTTATCCTATAGACAAGCCATTCAACCAAATTCATGTTTCATTTAGAAAACTCTATTTGACAGCAACATTTTTTTTTTATTTCAGTCTCAATGAAGAAACAGACCTGCCCTGAGTCACCATGAGGTTTCTCAGTAATGAGGCTGGAAAAGACCACAATGGGAGTAAACCCAAGTGGTGCAGATCTGACACTTTTGATGATGTTTATTTTATTGACTCAGTATGTTTTATTGTGTGACATGCCTGTTTATGGGATTCTGCCAAGTAACTGAAGAGCAAAACTTTTAAGCCAATGACAAATTTCCCTTTCTAGTGGAGTTTCACAGTAGTCAAAGAGATAGACCATAAAATAATCATATTTTAACTGTAATATATATTATTTAACATATAACATATCTGTAATTGTACATTTGTAAAAATATATATTAACAGTAGAAGGAAATTATATATATATATATATATATATATATATAAAATTTGGATGCATGATATATAATATTATATCATGCATCCAAATAGAAGTAATATAAATGAGAAAAAATTCCACCAAAGATATGAAAATATATGGAGAATAATGCAGGATCATATGCATCTTGTTATTACCTTTGTTGATATTATTAATTCACAATGACAGAGACATTTCTGAAAGTGATACACACTTTATGCATACCTTACTCAGTAAGTAGCTTTTGATCATTTTTTATTTCCAACTAATGTGCTAGATGTTGACCACAGGTTGTAGTTTGGATCGAAGGTCTTCTTCTTCTTCTTTCCCCTCAATCTCTGAATCACTGACAAGTGTGATGAAGGATGACCCACTTATTTTAGTCCTCACTTGCTAGCCACCTCATCTAGGTGACCTGAGCTCAGTTGTGTCTTGTGGAGCTGAATGTAGTTTTTCCCTTCTTTGTGTTCCCACAGAATTTTGATTGAACCTCTGCTAGTTCCCTGGATGTTCTGTGGTATATTTGTTACTATCAAGAGCCTTCAAATTTTCATGATATTCCCAAAAGCTGGATATTCCTAAGATAGGAATAAGGGTGATAAAAATAAATTAAGCATATTTCCTTCATTCAAGCAGTTCAAAATATTATAGAGGAAATAGGAATGTAGGTGCACAATTACCTCACTTAGTGAGGTCCTAGAGCTATGTATTGGGTAAAGAAGTGGAACAGAGGAAATGAGAATTTCTTCCTCATGGTAAAAATGCAGTAGACAGGAGTTCAAAAAGCTTTGTAGATGAGTGAGGGGAATTTCAAAAAAAGATTAGAGAAGGAAAGTTCTTCTATGCAGGAGAAACAGAATATTCAAAGATATAGAGAGGAAGAGAGATATTGAGCAAGTAATTGGATTTGGCTAGAGTAGAAAACAAGTTAAAGAAGACATTCAAATCATGAGAATCTGAAACATCCCTGGGAGTGAGTAGAGAAAAAGGAAATGATAGGTACTGTTACAGAAGCAAAGGGAAGTGAAGGAGCCTCCTGGAGGAAAACTTACCAGCCATGTTTGCTGATAGGTACTCTAGTAAAGGGTCAGGCCTCTGCCCAGGGATGCCCAGCCATGAGCAAGTATGTGCACCACTTGAGGCCTAGAATGAGAAATCACTGTTTCTCCCATGTTGGTTTCGGGACTCTCATTAGTGAACATCCCAGTGTTCAGACACTCTAATTAGATTGGTTCAAGTTCCTAGTTAAGAGATATGGATTTTAAAAAAACATTTCTTCCCCACCAAAGCTATTACTCTTCAAAAGCCAGAGCAGTGCCAAGACTTACTTCAGAGACATTTCCTGGTCCCTAGGGCCCTAATTAAAGGAAGATCTGAACAAAGAGGAACGCTTTGCCTATCTTCCTGAACACAGGGAGGTGGTGTCCCAGAGAGACTTTCTATAATGGTTAACTCTGCAGCTGCAGTGGGTCTTTCGAGGATCATTTCAACTCTGCCTCCCAACTGTTGCAGTAGAGATATTCAGTTGAGGCTGTCTGGATCAAGGCTGGGTGCTTCAGAGGAGATGTCTCAGTGACTAGGGCTTCATTCAAATCCCACATGAAGAGGGCCCAACAATGGAGTTGATATTTTATCTGGGAAGCCAGCTTGTGCATGACTGGAAGGAATGCAGAACAGAGCAATGGCAGCTCAGTGCTCTATCTCAGAAGCTTGAAAAAGAAACCCTCAGTAATCCTATAGTTTCTAGTAATCCTTTCTAGCTGTATTTAGTAAATTTTGGAATATCTAAGCTTGGAATTAAGTATTTTGTGACTCTCAGAGTTTCTAATTTTACATGTAATGCAGTCAAAGGTGAGTTCCATATGTCAGTGGTTTATCGCTTTCAGTGTTATCAGAATAAATTAAATATCTTTTTATGAGTGCTCAGTGTGAGAAAGTTTATCATTATTTTTCAGGTACAAAATCTAAGGCTTCGAGTAGTTTACAGGTTATACCACTTGTCCCACAGGAAACTAACTGTTAGAACTGGGATTAAAATAAAATAAAACTTAGGTTCTTATAAAATTGCTAATGTTACGTAAAATTTGAGTCACAAGTTCAGCATAAGATATGGTGATGATATATTTTATAATTAAAAAAAGTATTTCCTGATCTTTTCCATTCAAAAGGCTAGAAACAATGATAGCTGAATAGCTTTGAACATCCCCATTGCCTCATATATGGTTTCTTTTTTTTTAATTAATTAATTATTTTTTTACTATTTCTTCATATATGGTTTCTAATATCATTTTAAATTTTTCTAATATCATTACCAATTTTCAAGTAAAAAAGCTAAGGCTTCTTGAAAAAAAAATCTCCAAGAAAAAGGCCGATTTTAGGTCTGAGGTAGGAAAAATACAGGAATATCTTGTCATACCAGGAAGCAAGTACCCTATCTACCCAGATACACAGTATCAAAGTGTTAAAAGGATTCAAAAGCCCATTTCCTTCACTGGTCAAAACTAGGTGATATATGGGCATCAATAAGAATTATAATTAGAACAGATTAAAACACACCAAATAGATTTGAACCCATTATTTCAGAATTCTATTTAAAAATCACCTCATTATTACTTTGGAGGATGCTAAGGAATCTATTCATTATTTTGAAAACTGATAAGTAAAGAGAAAGAATGAAATATTTGTTCTGTTAGTTCAATAAAAACTGAAATTTAAAGTAATAAAATTTTTGAGATTTCTCTTTATAGCATTCTTCCGCCTAGTAAATTAGGAAGACATGAAAAATTATGACCTTTTTAAATGGGCAGACCAAGAAAATATTACCAATGGCAAAAACATCACAAAAAGAGAGACAATTAGACGTCATGTGAATTCTGATGGAGGAACACCTCACAGCCTTTGAAAAAATTTTGTCTAAAACACAGAGTCTTTGTCTCTAGAGTCAACTCTCATTTCATGAGAGATACAGGGAACAATAGCATGAGATAATACAACCAGAAAAATCCAGACTGTCAGAAGCACTAGAGGACAATCTACTTTATTTTTTTTGGAACTAATAAATTACAGGAGGGAAAATGGGGGAAAGGAGGAGATATGTTTGTAAGCAGGAGTGTGACTTGTTACTCTTGACTCCACACTCAGTATTCTTATTCCCTGTCCTCCATAATATTAATATACACTTTTTCAAGTGTTACTAGAAAACTAAAGCATGGCAAGAGTTTATGGCCTATGGTAGAAAATACTACTTTCTCCCCACTTCCCTTAGTTATAGTTTTATATCTAAGCAGACTATACATTGTGGGAGCTTAATACATGTTTATTGAATTAAATCATAACTGGATGTGTGAAGCATACAGAAACTGTACTTGACATCTTAAATATTTATGGAGGACAAACATTAAAAGAGAAAAACCATAAGGCTTTAATTTTAGCCTGAGGATAGTTGCCTTCTTACTGAGAAGTTTTAGGCTAGTTGCTTAGGTTCTCTATGTTCTAGTAGAAACAGTGATTACCTTATAGAGCTTTAGAGAGGCTCCAGTGAGATACTGTAGATGGCTACTTTTTAAAGCTGAAAGGCTCTGCCAGTGTATGGATATTCTTATTGATTAGTGCACAGTTTAAAAGCCATAAGAACTCAGAGAAGGCAGCTATTCTCGGGTTCAGAAGTTTGGAAGATTTTCTTTATGAGAGCACAAGTTGAAACTTGGAGAAAATGCAATGCCTCATTTCATGGAAAGCACACTGCAGAGGAAGAACACAGAGAAAGCCAGAAAAAGTTTAGAATTTAAGGCACAGGGTCATGGAGCCAGAAAATATCAGAGCTGGAAGGGATACTAGCAATTGTCTAGCCTAACTATTGGATTTAAAAGTTAAGAAATCTAAGGCCCAGAGAGAATAAGTGTCTTGCCCAAGATGAAAACAGCTGGTAAGTGCCTGAGACAAGGACTTCAGGCATTACTTTTCTTCCTCCTATGAAAGCGTCCTCTTAATGGTAAAATTTGGCTGACCAGAACTGAGGAGGTTAAGATTGGTTGAGCAGAATAAGGTAATTAGATTTGGGGGGTAGGGTGGGGGAAAGGCTTTAACTTTAGGTTTTGGATGTGATCTCCTGTGCAATTGTGAGCCTTGATACAATTTTTTCAAAGGAGAATTATAGAAAGAATCAGTGGGTTGAGAACAGTATATTTTACACTAGAATGAGTAAAGGTTGGCATAGCAAGGAACTATAGAATGTCATGCAGGTCCTCATGTGATCCCGAGGTATGCTGATGCTTGGGGAGGGGGGTAGGAAAAAAAGGGGGGAAATTCTAAGGAGAATATCAAAAGCCATTGATGACAGGTCTGAAATAATCATATAGGACTACATAGGATTACGAGTAGATTTATAAAATCATAGAATTTTGCATAGACAAAGTATAGAAGATACTATTACATAGCTTCTACAATCAATAGATATTCCAGAAACAAAAGGTGACACTGATAGCAAGTGACAAAGTCAAAATTCAAGTCTACTGCCATTTTTACCATTAAGGTTTCTTAACCTGGGATTCATGGATCCTCAAGGAATTGATGACTGAGTCTTATTTGCTAACCTCTGTGGAGATATGTGCATCGTTTGAATTATTCATATTAATGTGTTTTGTAGAGGAATTAGTGGGAGAATTTAGAGGGGAATTGGGTGGGCAGGGGAGTGATCAGTGGAAACAATGTCCATAACTTGTAATAGATCCCTTCAAGAGAGGGAAGATGGCCGCTGCGTACAGGGGTTGCTGAAGTGTTGAGCGTGGGGCTCTGAGCAGCGGCTTTAATCGAGATTTTAAGTAGCGTGTTAGAACTCCTTTCACCATTAATCTGTAGTGGATCACCTTGCTAAGCAGCAGAAAAAACAAGGAGATCGAAAGAGAGACGCTTTTCTGCTCAGAGCCGTGGGTGCTCTGCGCCCATCTGCTGCCTCTTTCTCTTCGCTACTGGCAGAGGAGCTGAATACGTAATCATCAGCGGATTGTAAGTACCTGACAAAGAAACCTCAGTACAACACCTTTTTTTTTTTTTTTGAATATTTTCTATGCAAAGAGAGTTAGTGGATTGGGATTGTTGGCTGGGCGGTGGTTTCGGGGCCGAAAATCCACTCCGCGGAAGCCGCCATTTGCTTCCTGCTCTGACTACATCGTCCTGCTGCCGCACCTAGAGACGGGAACTGGGCTGTGTGCCGAGTCCTATCCTCTGAAGGCGGGACCACGACTCCGAACGCAGCGGTTGCGTGTTCCCTGCTGCACCTTTGGGCAAAAACGGTTCTGGAGTTGCTTGGCAGTCCCCTGCAAGGGAACCCGCGCTCCGGAGGGAGGGGCTGGAGAGCTGTGGCGGCAGCCGCTTGGACACAGGCACCTAGACAACCGCGGCGCCAGAGCGCGGCCCACAGCCTGCCTGCTCAGGATCACTAGGCAAAGCTGAGCTGACGTGGAGCTAAGGCGTGCAGCCGGGGCCCCTCAGAAAACACACACTGAGCACGAATCAGTGGCATGCAAGCTCTGGTTCGCCTGCTTCTCCTGTCTCAGCACTAACGATCCCACTGAAATAACTAGTCCCACCTGAACTCACAGAGGTAAAAACCAACTGAGCACCATAGCCGGACCCAGGGAATCAGGAGGGACGTGGGACCTGCAGAGCAGAACTCACAGCTATTGCTTTCCACCAGTGCTGACAACAGAGGTCCCTTGCACCAGATACCAGGGGAGTCACTACCTGAGGGCAAACAAGTTCGCTGGGGCCCTCAGCCCCAAGCCATACAAACTTGGGGTCTGAGGGAGGCAAACAGAAAGGGTGTGGCCAGGCATCCATGAAAACAGAGCTCCCAGGAGCAGCAGACCCAGCGTGTAGCCAGTAGTGTGGTAAGCGTCACAGGTGAGCGGGGCCTGGATTGAGGAACCACAAGAGAAGGCTCTAAGTACTCAGGATTGGAGACCCACACAGTCTGGGAAGAAGAGCTGAGGCACAGTGATTGGTTCCTACCTATCAAGAAAAGAAGCCTGGCCCAGTGGGCACAGCTCCACCTACTGGAAGAGAAGTTAACCGAGCTCTATGACTGCATTTATTATTATTATTATTTTTCAATGATTATTATTAGTACTTTTTAAAATTTTTCTATTTTTTTATCTTTTTATTTTTTTATCTTTATTTTTATTTTTTTATTTTATTTTTTTTTACTTTTTGATGTTGATTAGTTGTTGTTCTTTAACTTTCTTATTAATGGTTTCAATTTTTTAAATTCTTTTTATTCTATTATGGTTACTATTATCTTTTAAACTTTAATTTTCATTTTTTATTATCACTATAACTTTTTTTTGTTTTAAAGTCTTAATTTTTTGTTCTTTTCTTTCTTTCTTTTTACTTTTTTCTTCTGTCTTTTCATTTCTTTTCAATTTTCTTACTTCCCCTTTCCTGAACTCTACCTGCCTACACTCATTCTCTTTAGTGACTTCTTCCCTTCCCTTCTATTATCTCTCCTCCCAAGCATCCAATAAATTTATAAGAATAAACATTAACTCAGCAGTCAAACAGAACAAGAAGTAACATGAGCATAAAAAAGCAAGGAAGAAAAGGAGTACAAACAATGAAGGACAGCCTAAATATTCAGGAGGACTTAGAGTCATCAGAAAAATGGCCATATAAAGAACTCAAGGAACACCTTAGACAGATGGAAAAGAATCTTAAAGATCACATTGAAAGTGAATTACAGAAACAGATAAAAGAAGAAGTTAAGCATCTTTATCAGGAAATAGAGATTATTAAAAAAAATCAAAATATAATTCTGGAAATGAAGGAAACGGTAAACCAAATTAAAAACTCTATCGAGAGTATCACCAACAGAGTGGAACAAGTAGAAGCCAGAACGTCAGATAATGAAGACAAAATATATCATCTTGAAAGGAGTCTAGCCAACTCAGATAGGCTGGTAAAAAATCACGAGAAAAACATCCAAGAGATTTGGGATAATATAAAAAAACCAAATTTGCGAGTCATCGGGATAGAAGAAGGCACAGAGATTAATACCAAGGGAATGAGTAACCTGCTGAATGAAATAATTACAGAAAACTTTCCAGAAATAAAAAAGGAAACAGATATACAAATTGTAGATGCATACAGGACACCGAGCACACAAAATCACAGTAGACCAACACCAAGACACATTGTTATGAAGATATCCAACATACAGAACAAAGAGAAAATATTAAAAGCTACAAGAGAAAAGAGGCAGATTACATTTAGGGGTAAACCAATAAGGTTAACAACGGATTTTTCATCACAGACGCTAAAAGCGAGAAGATCCTGGAACAACGTATTTCAAACACTGAAAGACAATGGTTGCCAACCAAGAATTTTGTATCCAGCAAAATTAAGCTTCAGGTACGACAACGAAATAAAAATCTTTCAGGATAAACAAAAACTAAAAGAATTCGTAGCCAGAAAACCAGCATTGCAAAGCGTCTTGAGCAAAACATTACATGAGGAAGAAATGAAAAACAATAACCAAAACCATCAGTGGGAAGTGCCTCTATAAAGCCAGAGGGCGGGGGAAAGCTAAGCTAGGAGAAACAAACTAAAAGAAGATAAATAATCAAACATGACTGGAAGTACAAACCATACATCAATAGTAACTCTAAACGTTAATGGCTTAAACTCTCCAATAAAGCGACATAGGCTGGTAACATGGATTAAAAAAACAAACCCAACAATATGCTGCCTCCAGGAGACGCATCTGATTGGAAAAGACATACACAGGCTGAAGGTGAAAGGTTGGGAAAAAATATACCACGCACACGGACCTCGCAAGCAGGCAGGTGTGGCCATCCTCATATCGAATAAAATCGACTTCAAGACTAAATTAATCAAAAGGGATAAGGAAGGGCATTATATACTGTTAAAAGGAACCATTCACCAACAAGACATAACAATCATCAATATTTATGCACCAAATAATGGGGCTGTGATGTTCATGAAAGAAATTCTCATCAAGTTCAAGAATCAAATAGACCACAATACAATAATTATGGGTGACTTCAACACACCTCTCTCACCATTGGACAGATCTTCCAAACAAAAGTTGAATAAAGAAACTATAGAACTCAATATCACAATCAACAACCTAGACTTAACTGACATATATAGAATATATCATCCAACATCAAGTGGCTATACTTTTTTTTCAACAGCACATGGATCCTTCTCAAAAATAGACCATGTATTATGTCATAGGGCATCCCTCAGTAAATATACAGGGGTGGAGATAATACCATGCATTTTATCTGATCATAATGCAATAAAAATGGAAATCAATGATAAAAGAAGGAAGGAAAAATCCTACATCACATGGAAAATGAACAATATGTTACTGAATGATCAATGGGTTACAGAAGACATAAAGAAGGAAATTAAAAAATTCTTAGAGATAAATGAAAACACAGACACAACATATCGGAATCTATGGGACACAATGAAAGCAGTTTTAAGAGGGAAATTCATCGCCTGGAGGTCATACCTCAAAAAAAGGAAAAACCAACAAATAAATGAGCTCACACTCCATCTCAAAGCCCTAGAAAAGGAAGAGCAAAACAACAGCAAATGTAGCAGAAGGCAAGAAATAATTAAAATCAGAGCGGAAATCAATGAAATTGAAATAAAAGAAACTATTGAAAAAATTAACAAAACTAAAAGTTGGTTCTTTGAAAAAATAAATAAGATTGACAGACCCCTAGCCATGCTAACGAAGAGAAGAAGAGAGAGAACTCAAATTACTAACATACGGGATGAAAAAGGCAATATTACAACAGACACAACAGAAATACAGAAGACAATTAGAAATTATTTTGAAAACCTATATTCCAATAAAATAGAGGATAGTGAAGACATCGATAAATTCCTTAAGTCATATGATTTGCCCAGACTGAGTCAGGAGGATACCCACAACTTAAACAGACCAATATCAATAGATGAAATAGAAGAAGCAATCAAAAGACTTCCAACCAAGAAAAGCCCAGGACCGGATGGGTATACAGCGGAGTTTTACAAAACCTTTAAAGAAGAATTAATACCAATACTTTTCAAGTTATTTCAGGAAATAGAAAAAGAGGGAGCTCTGCCAAATTCATTCTATGAGGCCAACATCACCCTGATTCCGAAACCAGACAAAGACACCTCAAAGAAAGAAAACTACAGACCAATATCCCTGATGAACTTAGATGCAAAAATCCTCAATAAAATTCTGGCGAATCGGATACAAAGGCACATCAAAAAAATTGTACACCATGATCAAGTAGGATTCATCCCTGGGATGCAAGGATGGTTCAATATACGGAAATCAATAAATGTTATTCACCACATCAATCGACTTAAAGATAAGAACCATATGATCATCTCAATAGACACAGAAAAAGCTTTCGACAAAGTACAGCATCCCTTTATGTTCAAAACACTAGAAAAACTAGGGATAACAGGATCTTACCTCGACATTGTAAAAGCTATTTATGCCAAGCCTCAGGCTAGCATCATTCTGAATGGAGAAAAATTAGAGGCATTCCCCCTAAAATCTGGAACAAGACAGGGATGCCCTCTATCACCACTTCTATTCAATATAGTTCTCGAAACACTGGCCAGAGCAATTAGACAGACGAAAGAAATTAAAGGCATAAAAATAGGAAAAGAAGAACTTAAATTATCACTTTTTGCGGACGACATGATTCTATACCTAGAAGAACCAAAAGGGTCCACAAAAAAACTACTAGAACTAATAAATGAATTCAGCAAAGTAGCAGGATATAAAATTAACACGCATAAATCAAAGGCATTTCTGTATATCAAAACTTCTGAAATGGAAATGAGGAAAAACACTCCATTCACAATATCCTCAAAGAAAATAAAATACTTGGGAATCAACCTAACAAAAGAGGTGAAAGATCTATACAATGAAAACTACAAAACCCTAAAGAGAGAAGTAGAAGAAGATCTTAGAAGATGGAAAAATATACCCTGTTCATGGATAGGCAGAACTAACATCATCAAAATGGCGATATTACCAAAAGTTCTCTATAGGTTTAATGCAATCCCAATCAAAATCCCAACGGCATTTCTTGTAGAAATAGATAAAGCAACCAGGAAATTCATATGGAAAAATAAAAGGCCCAGAATAGCAAAAGCAATTCTAAGCAGGAAGTGTGAATCAGGCGGTATAGCGATACCAGATTTCAAACTATATTACAGAGCAATAGTAACAAAGACAGCATGGTACTGGTACCAAAACAGACGGGTGGACCAATGGTACAGAATAGAGGACACAGAGACTAATCCACAAAGCTACAACTATCTTATATTTGATAAAGGAGCTAAAAGCATGCAATGGAGGAAGGATAGCATCTTCAACAAATGGTGCTGGGAAAACTGGAAATCCATTTGCAACAAAATGAATCTGAATCCCCTCCTCTCGCCATGCACAAAAGTTAACTCAAAGTGGATCAAGGAACTAGATATCAAAACAGAGACTCTACGCCTGATAGAGGAAAAAGTTGGCTCCGATCTACATATTGTGGGGTCGGGTTCCAAATTCCTTAACAGGACACCTATAGCACAAGAGTTAATAACAAGAATCAACAAATGGGACTTACTTAAACTGAAAAGTTTTTTCTCAGCAAGAGAAACAATAAGAGAGGTAAATAGGGAGCCTACATCATGGGAACAAATTTTTACTCCTCACACTTCAGATAGAGCCCTAATATCCAGAGTATACAAAGAACTCAAAAAATTAAACAATAAGAAAACAAATAACCCAATCAACAAATGGGCCAAAGACCTAAATAGACACTTCTCAGAGGAGGACATACAATCAATCAACAAATATATGAAAAAATGTTCACCTTCTCTAGCAGTTAGAGAAATGCAAATCAAAACCACCCTAAGATACCACCTCACTCCAGTAAGATTGGCAGCCATTATGAACTCAAACAACAACAAGTGCTGGCGAGGATGTGGGGAAAAGGGTACTCTTGTACATTGCTGGTGGGACTGCAAACTAGTGCAGCCAATTTGGAAAGCAGTATGGAGATTCCTGGGAAAGCTGGGAATGGAACCACCATTTGACCCAGCTATTGCCCTTCTCAGACTATTCCCTGAAGACCTTAAAAGAGCTTATTACAGGGATACTGCCACATCGATGTTCATAGCGGCACAATTCACAATTGCTAGACTGTGGAACCAACCCAGATGCCCTTCAATAGATGAATGGATAAAAAAAATGTGGCATTTATACACCATGGAATATTACGCAGCACTAAAAAATGACAAAATCATGGATTTTGCAGGGAAATGGATGGCACTAGAGCAGATTATGCTTAGTGAAGCTAGCCAATCCCTAAAAAACAAATACCAAATGTCTTCTTTGATATAATGAGAATAACCAGGATCAGAGCAGGGAGGAAGAGCAGGAAGGAAAGATCAACATTAAACAGATACAATAGGTGGGAGGGAAAGGGAGAGAAAAGAGAAATTGCATGGTAATGGAGGGAGAAGCCCATTGTTATACTAAAGCACTCATAAGAGGTTGCGAGGGGAATGGGTAAATAAACAAGGAGAGAAGTGAAATATAGTAGATGGGGTAGAGAGACAAGATGGGAGGGGAGGGGGGGGATAGTAGAGGATAGGAAAGGGAGCAGAATACAACAGATACTAATAGGGCATTATGTAAAAATGTGGATGTGTAACAGATGTGATTCTGCAATCTGTATTTGGGGTAAAAATGGGAGTTCATAACCAACTTGAATCTAATGTATGAAACATGATATGTCAATAGCTTTGTAATGTTTTGAACAACCAATAAAAAATAAATAAAAAAAAAATAAAAAATAAAAAAAAAAAATAAATAAAAAAAAAAAGAAATCTTGAGAATACTATTTTGTCAATTCCCAAGACTTGTGAGTATTGTTAAAAGGAGGACAAAGTCATGCTAAATGCAAATACTATCAGAAAGCACAAGCAATAAATCACATAATATTAAAAAAAAAAAAAAAAAAAAAAAAAAAGATCCCTTCAAAATCAACATGGTCTCCCAAAGGTTAAGAACTTTAAAATGTACACTGATAATTTAAAACAATGTTATTTGGAATAAGTATTTTTATATATTTATCCCCTTAAAGGTTTTTTTTCCCCCTCCTAATTTACCTCAAAGAATACCTAGAAATGGGAGAGAGTTTACATGTCCTGGACCCCATGTAAGTGTCTGTGACCCTGGAGCTCTGCTGGTATCTATGGAAGTATTCCTAGTCTTGATTGGTAGGAGTCATGCTGATATTCACATGTGGAGATTGTGGCTGGTGATGATATCCCCAGCATCTTGTATTGGAATAGTTAGGGCTTAAAGATTTGGTTCATTCTTGCTTCTATTTTTACTTCACTATATCCCCTGCATCCTGGGTCTGTTCTCCATCCAGCCTCTGGCTTAGGCATTATCCTCTGCCCCTACCCTCTGCTCTGTGTTCAACATAGAAGCTGTATGGATAGGTATGGAGACTCTCAGCTGCTGCATGTTGTCCTATATAGAGGGCATGGAAGTATTTTTTTTTTCATGACACATGTCTGCAAAGAATGATTATTGGGTGACATCTCTTATCTACTCTAAATCTAAATGCTCTTTGAAACCACTTTTGTCTTAACTATAGTTACTCTATTTGGCACAGAGCCTCATTTGTCACCCTGTAAAACAGAGACTATGGTAGTAATAGTTAAGTAGGATAATGCTTATGTATGTCTTAGAATTCTTACTGGAATTGAAGGTATTATTATTATTATATTATTATTATTTTACTTTTATTTTTATGTATTAGGTCTTTTTTCCTTTTAGTATTCCTAATACCTAGCACAAAGCTTGGGACGTAATAGGAACTTGGTAAATATTTGATTAATCACTTTAGACAGTGGTCCCTATGTGGTGCTAAAATAACAACAACAAACCAGAAAATCTTAACTAATATATGAGTTTACCTATAATCAGTCCAGAAAATATATGATTTTTGGTATCTCAGAACATGTAAACATCTGTATTACAAAAAATATTCTTGAAAAGTACATACTGTCTGAAGAAACTACATCATATTTCTGAATATGTTTGTCACAAGGTATTTGCTTACCATATGCTGCTGATTTAGGTTCAAAAGACACGCTGTTTTGTATTTTTAAATGCTGTACTATATCCAATTTGGTAGTTCCAAACTTAGATTGAAATTACTTAGAAAGCACACACATTAGGCTGTGATGAACTCTAACTTGGCAGTCAATGAAGTGTTGTCTTTTTTGTTTCTTCCTTTTTACAATCATGGCGTAATGCACTTCACAATTCATCTTTATTATACAACTAGTTCCTTCCTTGTAGTTATGTGGCAGTTCCAAACAATAGAGCAGTTGCCATCTAGTGGGATAATACTGTAATGACATTAAGGACGCCAAATATAAAACTTAAGTCAATAAGATAGGAACAGTGATATATACGCCTAGAAGAAACTTATCAGATCTGTTTATGAGTTTTGTGATAGTGATATTATTTGATGCTAAATCAGTATGTTGTAACTTCATAAAAATATCTCAAAATTTGATTTTTTTTGTATTAAAGCAAACGAATTAAACCACAATGAGATGCTTCTACAGACCTATTAGAATGATTCAACAACAACAACAAACAATAACACCAAAAATTGATGAGGATATGAAGCAAGCAGAGCTTATACACACACTTCTAATGGAATGCAAGTGGCACAATCACCCTGGAAAAAGGTTTGGCAGTTTCTTATACAGTTAAACTTTGCCATAAACCCAGCCAGCAATCACATTTATAGGCATTTATTTAAGAGAAATAAAAATATATTTTCAAACAATATCTCTACACAAATGTTCAAGGAAGCTTTATCTATAATCATCAATAGCTGGAAAACAAATATCCATTGGATAATTAATGAATGAACTGTGGTAAATCCACACAATGAAATACTTGTCTGCGATATGAACAAGTTAATCCTCAATACACAAGACACTGATGACTCACAGATGTATCATGTTAACTGAGAGACATCAGACTACATATTGTATGATTTCATTAGTATGAAATTATAGAAATGGGAAAACTTTAGGGTTAGAAATCAGATCAGTGGTTAACAGGTTCTGAGAGACTGAAGAAGGGGATGGTTCACAAACAGATATGAGAAAACTTAGGGCTGAGGAAAATGGTCCCCATCCTTATTGAATGTTGCAATGGTTACATGAATTTAAAAGTTTACCAAAATATTTCTGATGTACTTAAAAAATTATGCCTCAATAAACAAAAATGGCAGTAAAATACTTTAAAATAATGGATTAAATAACTATGCAGATTTGATCCCTAATCAATGAAAAAGATGAGAAGGGCTATCAGTTATCATGTGATATAGGATCATGAGTCCGGAAATAAGAATTTCAGACAAAGAAGAGAAAGAGCTCTTCACACACAGGCTGCAAAAATTTTAGACTGACTCATCTCAATTCTAATAATTCTAAGAAGGAAAGTTTTTAAAAGTTTTATTTGTTTCTATTCTGTCCTAGTGTTTGTAGATAAGTCTAGTTTTTAATCTCTTTCTTTTATTTCCTGTATACCAATAATCCGTCAACCACTGTACTGGGTAACCAACATATACCAGTGAATAATATCTTAATTATTTTTTTTTTCTACAAAGCATTTCTACTATTATTACACAGACTTGTTAGGCAGGGCAGGCAATTATCCTGGGATCCTTCGCCATCAAATAAGTGAAGCTGTTTTAAAAGTTCATTTCCTTAATTCTAAAACTTTACATTGCTTTTACATTTAATAACCTATGTGGAGTTAAATTGTTGACTTTTCTAAATGCCTCAGAATTAAGGCAAATACAGCAAATGTCATAAGCTACAGGATAAAGTGATGACTCAGACAACAATAGCCACAGATGAGCAATAGTGACATCTTGGTATGGGATGGGTATAGTCTCTGTGTGTGTGTTTTCTTTGTGTGCAACTTTTTTCATATTTACAAATATATGCCCATTGAAGATTTTAAGCTGAGAAAAATCTACACTCTTATTTCACCATGAAAGGGAATTGATAATCTGGGTTACTTTGCCCAACATAACACTGCTGAGAAGTGGCAGGACTTGAGACTCAGAATAATTTACGCCACACCCAGCATCTTCTTCATGAGGCAGGTACAGGCCTTTCCTGCATTGATTGCCCCTGATAATATATGTAGAAGATTTCCTGGCAAGGAAGAATCTGAGGGGAAGGCCAAGAGGAGAGGGAATCGTGTTCTTCAGTACTCCTCATGTGCCAATTGGGGAATGGATTTCTTTAGGTATTGGAGTCCTTTCATGTGGGAATATAAACTAACCACTCTGGGAATCAGCATGCAGCTGTTATTCAAACAACACTCTCTGCTTTTCCAAACATCTCTTTCAAGGATAGCCTTTTGCAAAGGCTATTTCTGTCTAGTGTTTTATTCACCTAAATCTTTCCAATAGAATGAATCATCCTAACTTGTAGGTCAATAAAATAAAAAGTTGATAGTAATCAGGTGATGGATTAGGCAAGAATCTCATTAATCTGGATTTCAGTTTTAAAATGGAAAGTGAAGCCTTTATTATCTGTAACAGAGCTTTGAATCCCCATGTATGAAATCACATTTTGAGCATTTACTATGTAATAAGCATCCTCTTTAATTTAATCCACACAATATGCTTTGTGTAGTTCCAATGTACAGATGAAGAAATGAAAGGTTCAAATATGTTAGATAACATGCTCCAAGACATAGAGCTAGTAAGTTAGGGAATAATGGTTTGCTTCTGAATCTAACTCCCAAGATTTTTTCCTTTCTAATTTGAATTTTTAGTAACTAACAATTTCATTCTTCCTTGGATGAACTTTTATGCCCAGCCAAATTCTACTATTCCAGTTTAAGATACATTGAACTTGTGTATGTGAAAAGGATTAGTCTATAATGAACATCTATTATATATTAGGCTAAATGTATTACAATATACTATTATATTTAAAGCTTACATAGGCTTTGAGGGGTAGGTATCATTACTATTATTTTAAATAAGAAACTGACACAGAAAATGGTTTCATAATTTCCCCAAGGTTATCTAACTAACCAGATCATGCTGTAGCTGAGATTCAGATCCAGCTTTATAGAAAGAATTTCTAAAGCTCAGGCTTTATGTAGTAGATGAACATGGTCTTTGGAATCCAATAGGTCTAATTTTGAATTTCATTTATCCCGCAAAGTCAACCACCATAACTTTTTATTTTCTTCATTGTATAATTATTTATGAAGATGCATATTTCCCATGCTAGACTATAAATATCTTGGAGAGGGATAAGCTATTTCTATTGAACTTTCTATTCTTCTCTTTTCCTTAGTAATTAACCCTAAACAATTAAAATAGTGCCTACTTTATAGCGATCCAATAAAGTGATTGAGTAGGATGTAAGTTTGAATTACCGAATAATTTGAAATTGGATGATGGCTAAGCCTGAGCAGGTGAACTCATTAATTTACCCATATATTCAATCCACAGTTATTTTCTGATGACTTATTATATACTACATCCTATGCCTGGTAGGCTGAGATGATAATATGTTGGTACACAACAATGTGCTATACCAAGAAGTATATAATAACCTGTGCCAGACCAGTTGCTGACTATTTTGAGTATCATCCCAACAAAGTTCCTAGGCTGTGATGATGTGCACACACACAAAAAGATATGATCACTATATTCATGTAAATCTCAAATAAGCAGTAGATATCAGGATCATGTGATCTAATCTAGACTGAAAATAATCTATGACAACAACCAAGAAGAGAAAAATCCAAGAAATTCCTCCAACATAACAAAATCAATTTTCACCTGTGAAGGTTCAAAGGACACTATTATTTTAAGGGAATTAATTGTTTCCTATAAGTAGTACTATTCAATTATTCATCTCCACAGTATTCTTGCATCCTGTGATGGATGTATCAATAATAAGTTAGATGATGCTCAAGTCCTCCACAGAAGGAGTATTGCACTTCATTAAGTGTCTGTAGAAGTGAGCAGAAGGTGTTATGGGAATACTCATTAATGTCCTTTTAAAGAGTAGTCTAATTACTTTGTGAATAAATTCTATAATCTGGGTCAAAAGCTCAGGAAAAAGGGTCACATTTGATATAATAAAATAAACATTTTACTAGTGGGGACAAGCAGAAAATAATAGAAATTCTCTTAAACTGGTAGAAGAAAACAAACTTACAGTCAGAATGGGATGCCAAAGAAGACTGAACACTTTATATTTAATGAGTTATTTTTATCTAGTTGCTTTTGAATTTTTACAAGAAGGATAAGAAGTGAATGGCAACCTGTGTAACTCTACATCATGTACAACCAGATGAGTGAGAAGTTATACTCCATTTATGTATGACATGTCAAAATGCACTGTCATGCACAACTAATAAGAACAAATATATATATGTAATTATATATAATATGAATATGTATATATATTTTTTATTATATATAATTGTATATATATACATATATACGTGTGTGTATATATATATAAATATGTATATATATATATATAAATTTATATATATATATATAAATAAAGAGTGAACGGCCTAATTAGTTAAAGGACTAGCTAAATATGGCAAAATAATTTCTATACATTACTGAGATAATAGTAATACAGTGTTGTTATATGGATCAAATGTGTGTGATGTTTCCCTCTTAGACCTTAAAATTACTCAAAAGATCTTGAAAAGTTAAGAGAAGGGAATGTTAAGGGAAGGGAAGACCATTTCCTTGTGAAGTGCTTTGGAAGGCTGGGTTAGTTATGCCCTTACCCAGGAGAGCTTGCTTAACCTACTACAAATGGAGAATGTCTTTTATGGTAGTAGTTTTTCCTTGTGCTCAGTGTACTAAGATAAAAAGAATTGAGATTTTATAGAAAGGAGTTCTATTCATGTGTAGCAATAGAAACTGATCAATTCAATTTAACAAGCATTTACAGAACACATATAAGTAAAAATTACAGTATGTTCTGGGCATTATGGAGGATGTAAAGACTCAAAAATCAAGTTTGTTGCCCATTTGAAACCTATAATCCTGTAAGTACTCAATATGAATCCATTTTTAATTATTCCATTGTTAATATATGATAAATACTATGAAAAGTTCAAACTACCATGAAATTTGAAGAAGAACAAGATCATTCCCTCTCTGATATTAGAAAGACAAATATAGCTATCTTCTCATTCCCTCTCTTAAAGCTTTCTTGTTTTCTCCACACCTATTGGATCAGTAAAAGTGGCTTAGCATTATGCATGTGATCCTCCATAAACTGATACTGCCTTCATTTTCACTTTAGTTTTAAATGACAGTACTAGTGAATAGCTTTTAGCACCTTCTTCACTTGCTATCCATCAATCCCAGAATTCCAGACTAAGCATAGTGGCTAGCACATAGCCAGCATTCAGAAAATAATTTTGAATAAATTAATGAATAAGTATATCATTGTGTTTTCTGACTTCTTGCCTTTAAGTATGCTGTTCGACTAGTATGGAAGATTGTGCTTTATCTAACACCTCTGAACTCATGTTTCAAAGCTTACCTGCTTGAATACCTAAGCTCATTTTTCTCATCTTTAAATGGGGCTACTAATAATATCTATGCAAGAGGATTGTTGTAAGGATTAAGTCAATTATTATGAAGGGCTTAGAATAGTACTTGGTATAAGATGAGTGCTATATAAATGTTAACTCTTACATTTGGGTGTCCCCTAAATATTTATGGGAACAACTGAAGAACAACTATATGGAGGAGGGAGAATCAATAGTCTTTGTATAAGTGGAAAGACTAGGTAGGGTTTTGGCAAGGAGAGTTGGAGGTAAACTGTACAGAGAAAGTCATTATAGGGGAAGATTGAGTCAAGTAAGGTCTAACACGGGGACATTTATTCCACCCCCCCACACACACACGCACTCTCAACAGAGGGCCAACTGCTAGAAAATGTTTTGGAAAGCATTCCTCCTGCAAATCTAATTTCTTTCTGTTTTATTGTCTCTTAACATCTCCTGTGGGAGGCAATAAACTGATGAAATAAAAAGAAATTGCAGGTTTGTAATGTTGACTAGAAAGGGCATAAACTCCAAGCTCTCTAGGTAGACTCTCCACTAATTGTAAGCCAGGAAAAATTTATAACAAATGCATCTAAGCCAATATCTATAGAAAATATTTTGGAATAAGATGCAAAAACTTCCCTAGCTTGTTGCTATATAGATAGTCCCTGCCCCCATCAAAAACCATAATTCCTCAAATTCTATAAGAGATTTTGAAAAAGGCAAATGATACAAATATAGCTCACAAAATATATGTGAAGCAGATTTTCTAGATTAGGTAACACTCCTACACTGGCTTCCACTGTAAAATTGATGACATTTTAAAACATCATTCTAAAATCCTCAGTTCAGTAGAATGACTGCTATATCCCTGACAGGCATTTGAATGCTTATCTAACATTTCTTCTCCTGAGAGAGAAGGAGTAAATTGAGAGGTATGGTGAATGGGGGAGAGGATATTTCTTATTTATATAGCCTCTGCTGGGGAGGGTGGGAAATGGTGTCTTGGAGGAGATGTTGAGGACAAAGCCAGAATTGTATTGTCAAAATCAGACTGTCAATTATAGAGGATGGACAGAGAATGTGATCAGGAATATGGATCTAAATAAGGGCAACAGATGGAGAAAAAAAAGCAATACCAAGAGTGGGAAATAAACTAATAGGAAAACAGAAGCTGATGTAACTTCAGACATGGGCTGTGAATATAGTTAGGGTTTATAATACAGCCTGATTAGCATGAAGAAGCTAGGTTGGTTTGGGGGAACAGGAAGAGACAGTCCCTGTTAGGAGGGTAAGAAAGTGAAACATTATCAGGAACTAGGAACTAGGAGTTCCCTTAAGGAACTCCTAGTCATGCAAACAAAACAGTTATAATACTTGTGGCTTATTAAATTTTCTTTGCTTTTCAGAATTTTATTGAGCTCCTATATTAGAGCAGGAAGTTTGCTAGTGTAGGAATTGGCAGTGAATTGATGATACTGTCTTTGTTTCCTAAGAGTTAGCTGGATAATGGGATGATAGAGTAGGGTCAGATCAGGACAGGGACAGAATAATCATGGCAGAATAAATAGCATATATATAGTTAGGCAAAAGAGAATTTGTTAAAAAATATTTTCCTCACATTGGCCATTAAATTCAACATTTTCTTCAGGAAATTTTCAATGCAAGCTAGGTTTTGGTCTGATATTTTTTCCCCTACCTACCCACAGGATGCTACTTTTCCCATAATATATTCTATTAGATTGTTCACTTGCTGTGAGCTGATATGGTGCACACCTTTAATCCCAGTGACTCAGGAGACTGAGGCAGGCGCATAAGTTCAAGACTAGGCTGGACAACATAGCAAAACTGTGTCTCAAAGAATTAAGAAAAGCTTGGATATAGCTCAGTAGACCACCTGTTTCAATCCCCCATACCAAAAAGAAAAAGAAAAGTTCTATTCACTTGCTGTCAGAGTTCCCACTGTGAATGCTCCATTGGAAGGAACAAATTCTATCTCTGTTATACTGCAAGTGCCTAGCTCTCTGACTAATACATAGACATTCAACAAATATTTGTTAAATGAATAGATGAATAACTAACTGAATAGATACAGAACCTTTAATAGGATATTTCTTTTGGCATTCAGTACCAGGGTGGTGGAAAGGAATTATAAGAAAGATTAAGACCTCAAAAAGCACTTTTTTGGAGACATTATTTGGACACTTGAAACTGTAAAAATAATATCTAAATTATTTATTGAACTACTGACTTCACTTTTGGTTTTCTACCAAAATAGAATTTTGGATATGCTGGAAGTCTCATCTTGTTATCAAATGTGATTGCTTCTTTATATGAAAACGAGGTGTATTTTTTGTTTAAAGTAACAAAACCCAACTTTTTGCTTAGATCAAACTAAAAGATTTGTATTACATATATATATATATACATATATATATATATATAATGGAACTCAAGGGCATTACTGATCCTCAAAAAAGATCTGGGGAATGAAACATATGTGTATACAAATGTGCTGTATATATACATATATATGTTATACATATAGACACATTTAAGTAATCATTCCAGGCAAAAATTCATTGTGTTGATTTCAAGATCCTAAGAAACAGAATCTGACCAGCTTGGTTCAGTTATGGACTGAGTTTGAATTCTACTAGAAGCAAAGCCTAAGACAGTGATATAAATACAAATGAGTTTTATGAGGAGGTATAAGAAACACCGGTAGGAACATGGGTAAATGTGACAGTGAAGAAAAGGTAGATAATAAAAGATGTATTATCAAGCCAGCTCTTACTCTAAATCCCCAGTAAAATAATACATCTCAGTGTTATCCACTCAATGGGCAAAGGACCAATTAATCATTAACTATTATCATTTATTGGTTGATGGCTTATTATGGAATGCTTGCTGTGTACTTAAGAGAGTAGTCTTCTTCAGCTTTGGACAAAGTCCTCAGGCAAAGAGGTGCTGAGACTAGCAGTTAGATGTTGGTTGTACAACCAGTGCTCTCACCACTTGAACATGTACCAGCAACATCTAACTTACAGCTGAGAAAGAATTATATATTGCCTCTGGTATTAAACACACAATTCTTATTTGTCTAATAATTTTTCAAGGAACACTTATTGAAGTCCATACCCACAGTCAGAAGTACAGGACTGTGGAGAAAAGCAAGTCACCATCCATCCCTGCAACTCATATTATCATAGAAGAGACAAGAGATATATAATTTTTTTTCAATACAGAGTTAAAGGTGTAGTGATGGAGGTATGTTAAAAAATGTTGTGGGAATGTATCCAACTCACTGAGAAAAATGCTGAAAAATAGGTGCAGATTATCACATGCCAATTAGAAGCACAGATTAAAGAGTTGATTGTGTCTGAAACACTTGTTTTCCAGGTTGTTTTTCTCTCCGCTAAGGAGAAGCAAACTTGAGACTATACCAGGTAGTAATGAAGCCAACTTACTAAATGGTTTGTGAAAACTTTTTCTTCTCTTTGTCTTTGCCTTTGGGCGAATCTTCAAAAGTTCAGAAGGCTGGTTAGCCCATTAGAAGAAGCAGGAGTCTGAAGCTAAACCTTTATCAAAACTGATAGTGAGTTTGCATGGCAGCCCTGGATAGAGACAGTGAGAACACCATATATAGAGAGATTTATTAGTCAGAAAATGAAATCCAAGGACAGGAAAGGATAGGAAAGTAAAGCTTTTCTGTTTTTCCTGTTTCCTATGAGCATGAATGAGCTTTTTAGCCACTAATTGATGAGATGCCCAGGATGCTAAACTTAAACATAGAAATGAAAATTAATTTTTAAAACTTACAAAAAACAAAACACATGATTTTTTTTTGAGAGAGAGAGAGAGAGAGAGAGAGAGAGAGAGAGAGAGAGAGAGAGAGAGAGAGAATTTTTTAATATTTATTTTTTTAGTTTTTGGTGGATACAACATCTTTATTTTATTTTTATGTGTCCTGAGGATCGAACCCAGCACCTCGCGTATGCCAGGCAAGCGCACTACCACTTAAGCCACATCCCCAGCCCAAAACCCAGGATTTTTTATGTGAACATTGTATCATAAATGTACTGTACTTGGGTACTTTAGATAGAAAAAAAAATGTGTATTAAAGGTATAATTCCCCAGAAACTATAGTTGCTACAAGGTAAGTCTTAGAAAGTATTTAGAAAATCTACCTAATTTTCTAAATTTACCTAAATATGTATATATTTTTTTCCAAAGGATAATTTTTGCCTTCAACAAACTTACCAGATTTAAAAATTATAACTACTTTCCAGTAATGTAAGGAGAAGTAGTCATATTGCAACAAGGAGAATGTCATCCATCATTATTCCTGCTTCTCTTAAAATAAAATGGATGATGTTTTTACTGTTGGCATTTTTGTTCTTGTGGAAAAAAATTATTTTATTGTGAAAAAGCTTGGTGGTCCATGACTCCCAATAATTGTACCCAAAACATTTGTTTTTAGAAACAGTTTTATGAACTTTTAGAATTGTTTGATTTAAATAAGAAGAGATGGATTATCATAAATACTCAGGTTTTATAATGAAATCTGGTGGAGCAGAAAAAAAGATAGTACTATGATGTTGTTGTGACAATTGTGATATGATTTACAATCACCTGTAGTTCTGATAAATCACTCACATAAGCTATGTTACAAATCCATTCAGGCCACACCAGCCTGTTTTCTTCAGGCTTAATATCCTTCATGCCATTGAATTCATCACACTTATTTGGTATCTCTCTTCTTTTTTAATCTAAAAGCTTTGCTAAGTCAGAGGCAGCATCAGTCTAACTAATTTCCCTATCTTTAAGTCTGGCATTGTTTAGCAGTGGTTACTTAAGTTTATAGATATAAATAAATAAGTTGATTAATTGGTTTGTACATTTTATAGAAAAGCAGACCACTTCGTAAAACCACATGATCTTGTATAATAAGACCTCTAGCATCTCACTGATAGAAAGTGAATATATTCTCCCTTTGATTCATAGAGTTTATGTAAATTAATTAGAATCAGATTATAAAAATATTTTGTAAACTGAACAGTATCACATAGTATTATTATTTGTGAATTAAAAAAAATAGAATTTTGAATCCTTGAAAGGGCCAAAAGGAAAAGTCTATCTATAGGAAAGAAAACAGACAGAATGGATCAATATCAGAAGACAGCATTCCATAGAGTAAAACAGAAAATACAGAAATAAGTTCAACAAACTATTTTTGAGTACTTACCACATGCTTTCACTTGATGTAATCTGAATTATCACAATAGATTATCCTCATTCTACAGACAACATAACTAAGGATAAGTAGCTTGCCTTGGCTCTTACTTAAATATCATACAGGATTCAACCCAAGATCTAACAACTCCATAGATTCCTACATAAAATTCAGAAGCATAACTTGTTGCTGCAAAGAAGAGCAATTTTGCTGTAGTTGTTCTGCATGACTCCACAAAATAGAATTAGGCCCAAAGAAGACAAATTACAGAAGAAAGAATTCACATTAAACTCTGAAAGTCATTACTGGATCATAATACTACCCTGAAGAAGAGAGTAATGCTGAGAGTAGTGAGTTTTTTTTGTCAGGGAGTTGTTCAGGTTTAAAACTAGTGAATAAATTCTTTAGGTATGTTGTGGCAATGACTCAAACATTGGATAAAGAGGGTAGATTATTCATTTGGCACTTTTTCGTCTTGACATTATATGATTTTATCAACTTCTGCTTGTCAGGTTAAATCCTACGACAGAAGAGCAATATACAGGCTCTTGGGGTACAACTTCATAGGTTTGCTGATGTCACCACGTGATCCTCAGATAGCAAGGGAGACAGTTGGCTAACAGAAGGCAGCTTCACTTGGGAAAGCAGTCTAATTTGGAGCAATGTGATTCAGTTAAAAATGTGGAATTTGGAATCAAATAGACCTAGATATAAAGTTACTTTCTAAGTCTCTGAGCTTTTGGTTCTTCATCCTACAAAATGATATAACGACATTAAATTGAAGGATTAAAAGCATTAATGCATGTAAAGAAATCAGCACATAGGAAGCACTCAGGAGCTGTTTGTCACTAAAATCCTCACAATCACCACCATTATCATCTTCACTATCATCTCCTTGATGGAGAATAAATGCCTCTTCAGAGGCCATCAGGCAATATGCACCTCATCTCCCTCTGGAGTCAGTCAGCCTCTGGCAACATACTTGGACAGAGAATATAGTCTTGTAGAATACAAAAGCTGAAGAGATTTTAGACATTGTCCAATGAAATGTTCCTCAAATTACCTGTAGTTAAAAGTGTATGGTGTGTGTGTAAATGTATGTGTGTGTGTGTGGGTTTGTTTTAATTCATAATCTCTTGTAGACCAACACTTGTGAAAATGAAATAAAAATTAACTACTAGAGAAAGAAAATGGGAAACTAAAACCAAAAATACAGAAAGTACAATCCTATTTATTTTCATTTTCTGAAAGATATACACTCTGCCATGTTATTGTAACAGTTTCTAAGTCCTTTCTCTTATCTGCACTACTTAATTTTTTAATTTGTTCTAATTGGTTTTACATGACCGCAGAATAAATTTTGATTCATTGTACACAAATGGAGCACATTTTTCATTTCTCTGGTTGTACATGATATAGTGTCGTACCATATCTGCAATCATATATGTACCTAGGGTAATGAATGTTCATCTCATTCAACCATCTTTCCTATCCCCAAGACCCCCACCCCTTTGCCCAAACAAAGTTCCTCCATTCCCCACCCAACCCCCATTATGGATAAGCACCCACTTATTAGAACATTTGGCCTTTGATTTTTGGGATTGGCTTACTTCACTTAGCATGATATTGTCTAACTCCATCCATTTACCTGCAAATGCCATAATTTTATTCTCTTTTAATGCTGAGTAATGTTCCATTGTGTGTGTGTGTATGTATGTATGTATGTATATATATATATATATATATATATATATATATATATATATATATATATATATCACAGTTTCTTTATCCATTCTGTTGAAGGGCATCTAGATTGGTCCCATGGTTTAGCTATTGTAAATTGAGCTGTTGTGAACATTGATGTGGCTGAATCACTATTGTATACCGATTTGAGTTGTTTGGGTATAGTCCGAGGAGTGGGCTAGCTAGGTCAAATGGTGGTTCCATTCCAAGTATTCTAAGGAATCTGCATATTGCTTTGCAGAGTGGTTGCTCCAATTTACAGTATCACCAGCAATGTACAAGTGTACCTTTCCTCCCACATCCTCACCAACACTTAATATTGCTTGTATTCTTGATAATTGCCATTCTGACGGGAGTGAGATGAAATCTTAGTTTTGATTTGCATTTCTTTAATTACTAGAGAAATTGAACATTTTTTTATATATTTGTTGACTGATTGAATATCTTCTTCTAAGAAATGTCTGTTCAGTTCCTTAGCTCACTTATTGACTGGGTTCTTTATTTTTTTGGTGTTAAGTTTTTTTTTTTAAGGCAACTTTTTAAAATTTTTTTTTATTAGTTGCTCAAAACATTACAATGATCTTGACATATCATACATTTGATTCAAATGGGGTGTGAATTCTTATTTTTTCACGTGTACAGATTACAGTATCCCCTTGGTTATACAGCCACGTTTATACATACAGCTATACTAGTGTCTGTTGTATTCTACTACCCTTCTTATCCCCACCTCCCCTCCCCTCCCCTCCCATCACTTCTCTCTACCCAATCTACTGTGACACATTTCTCTCTCTCCCTTTTTTTCTTCCCCCTTACACCATCTTATATGTAATTTTGCATAACAATGAGGGTCTCCTTCCATCTTCTGTGCAATTCCCCTTCTCTCTCCCATTCCCATGCACTCTCATCCCTATTTAATGGTAGTCTTCTTCTCATGTTCTTCCTCCCTGCTCTGTTTTGAGTTGCCCCCCTTATATTAAAGAAGACATTCAGCATTTGTTTTTTAGGGATTGGCTAACTTCACTTAGCATAATCTGCTCTAATGTCATCCATTTCCCTGCAAATGCCACGATTTTGTTATTTTTTAGTGCTGAATAATATTCCATTATGTATAAATGCCACTTTTTTATCCATTCATCTATTGAAAGGCGTCTGGATTGGTTCCACAGTCTAGCTATTGTGAATTATGCTGCTATGAACATTGATGTAGCTGTATCCCTGTAGTATGCTCTTTTAAGGTCTTTTGGGTACAGTCCAAGAAGGGGAATAGCTGGGTCAAATGGTGGTTCCATTCCCAGCTTTCCAATGAATCTCCATACTGCTTTCCAAATTGGCTGCACCAATTTGCAGTCCCACCAGCAACGTACAAGTATACCCTTTTCCCCACCTCCTTGCCAGCACTTGTTATTGTTTGACTTAATAATGGTTGCCATTCTTACTGGAGTGAGATGGTATCTTAGAGTGGTTTTAATTTGCATTTCTCTGATTGCTAGAGATGGTGAGCATTTTTTTCATGTATTTGTTGATTGATTGTATATCCTCCTCTGAGAAGTGTCTGTTCAGATCCTTGGCCCATTTGTTGATTGGGTTATTTGTTTCTTGTTGTTTAATTTTTTTAGTTCTTTGTATACTCTGGAGATTAGAGCCCTATCTGAAGTGTGAGGGGTAAATATTTGTTCCCAGGATGTAGGCTCCCTATTTACCTCACTTATTGTTTCTCTTGCTGAGAAAAAAACTTTTTAGTTTGAATACATCCCATTTGTTGATTCTTGATTTTAACTCTTGTGCTATAGGTATCCTATTAAGGAATTTGGAGTCCGACCCCAGGAGATGGAGATTAGGGCCAACTTTTTCATCTATTAGACGCAGAGTTTCTGGTTTGATTCCTAGCTCCTGGATCCATTTTGAGTTAACTTTTGTGCAAGGTGAGAGATAGGGATTCAATTTCATTTTGTTTCACATGAATTTCCGGTTCTCCCAGCACCATTTGTTGAAGACGCTATCCTTCTTCCATTGCATGTTTTTAGCAACTTTGTCTAATATAAGGTGGTTGTAATTTTGTGGATTGGTCTCTGGGTCCTCTATTCTGTACCATTGGTCTACCCGCCTGTTTTGGTACCAGTACCATGCTATTTTTGTTATTATTGCTCTGTAGTATAGTTTAAAATCTGGTATCACTATACTGCCAGTTTCACTCTTCCTGCTTAGAATTGCTTTTGCTATTCTAGGTCTTTTATTTTTCCAGATGAATTTCATGATTGCTTTTTCTATTTCTTTGAGGAAGCCGTTGGGATTTTGATTGGCATTGCATTAAACCTAATACCTTTATTTTATTTGTTCTTATTTTTATGTGGTGCTGGGGATTGAACCCAGTGCCTCATGCATGCTAGGTAAGCACTTTACCACTGAGCCACAACCCTGGCCCCTGGTGTTAAGTTTTTTGAGTTCTTTAAATATCCTGGAAATTATGCTATATCTGATGTGCATGTAGTACAGATGTTCTCCCATTCTGTTAGCAATCTCTTCACATTATTGATTGTGTCCTTGCTGAAAAGAAGCTTGAATCCATCTCATTTATTAATTCTTGATTTTATTTCTTGTACTTTAGGAGTCTGGTAAAGGAAGTCAGGATCTAAGCTGATATGATAGAGATTTGGGCCTACTTTTTCTTCTATTAGGTGCAGGATATCTGGTCTAATTTCTAGGTCCTTGATTCACTTTGAGTTGAGTTTTGTGCATAGTGAGAGATACTGGTTTAATTTCATTTTGCTGCATATAGATTTCCAGTTCTCCCAGCACCATCTGTTGAATAGGCTATCTTTTTTTTGCCAATGTATGATTTCAGCACCTTTGTCTAGTGTGAGATAAGTATATTTATGTAGATTTGTCTCTGGGTGTCTTATATTCTGTACCATTGGTCTACATGTCTATTTTGGTGCCAATACCATCCTGTTTTTGTAACTATAGCTTTGTAGCATAGTTTAAAGTCTGGTATTGTGATGCCTTCTGCTTCACTCTTCTTGTTAAGGATTGCTTTGGCTATTCTGAGTCTCTTATTTTTCCAAATAAATTTCATAATTGCTTTTTCTATTTATATGAGAAATGTCATTGAGATTCTAATTGGAATTGCATTAAATCTGTATAACACTTTTGGTAATGGCCATTTTGACAATATCAATTCTTCTTATCCAAGAACATGGGGATCTTTTCATCTTCTAAGGTCTTCTTAAGGTTCTTTCTTTAGTGTTCTGTAGTTTTCATTGTATAGATCTTTCACCTCTTTTGTTATATTGATTCCCAAGATTTTTTTTTAGTCTATTGTGAATGGACTAGTTTTTCTAATTTATCTATACTTTTTTATAGTACAGGTTGGACATCCCTAATCAAAAGATCCAAAATCAGAAACTTTTTCAATGCTGACATGATGCCACAAACAGAAAATTGTACACATGATCTCATGTGACACATCACACTCAAAACACAGGTGCACTAAAAAATATTTTATGAAAATACCTTCAGGCTAAATGGATAAGAAATATACAATGTAAATAAATTCTACATTAAGACTTGAGTCTCAAAATCTCTCATATATGTGAAAATATTCTTAAATCTGGGAAAATCCAAAATCTCAAACAAATTTGATCTCAAGGATAAGGGATACTCAACTTGCAGAAAGAAAACCATTGCCAGAGTAGCATCCATCCAGAGACCACATTCTAAGTAATATTGACCTGGCTCATTCTATCTGTGTACAAGGAGGGGAGGTCCAAAGTGGAGGAAGACCTGCTCATTATTACATAACAAGCACCAGTCCTCTAACTTAGCCTATTATCTTCTAGGACCCCTAAGGATTAGGCATGTCTGCAGAGCAGGTAACTACACACACCAGAAATTGCTATTTTCAGGCATATAGACTAATGCCTCTATTGTCCAGTTATCTTAATTGTAAATTGTGATTGTATCTTTAATAATTATTTTTTAAAGTATTTTTAGTAGAAATTAATGTTTGCTCAGAAAATAGGAAAGAAAAGTAATAACTATTATGTGTCTTCTTTACATGTATTGGGCTTTCCACACAGTGTTTCATTTAATTTTTCACAGCAACTCCCTATGGTAAGTAGCATTATCTTTATTTTTCAAGAATCCAGGAAGATTAAGCAACTATATTGAATGGACACAACTGGAAAGTGGTGGAACTGAGATGCAAGCTGCGTTTGTTTGTCTACAGAATCCTTCTCTTTTCTCTACATCATTGTACAAACATAATCAGTAGCTTGGATTTATTATACTCTCAAAGAAAAGACTCTGTTAATAGTTATTTCCATTTAGAATTTACACAGCATTTTGTGTTTTCAAGAAACTTTACAACCATTTATTACTTCCTTCTCCTATGTTGCTATAACAAAGCATTCTATGGAGTCTAGGAAACAAAGGCATAGGAAGGTATTCTTTAATTACAATCATTAAAAGTTGGTTAGAATTACACATTCCACTTTAGAAATTCATGATGTTTTAAATTTGAAATGATTTTTCATTTTTGAAATTATTTCATGGAGTCCTATATCTTAAACTTTACTTAATGGTCCATATATACCCTGGGAATTGCATATATGTCCTAATTATTTAACAACACTTTTGGAAATAGACATTAATGAAATGTGTCAGTTTATTAAGATATTTTTAAAATTAATATTTCTATCCCAAATTATACTTTTGAAGACAGCAATAAGCTTACACTCTACTATAATGGCTAGTGCACCTTATACTCACATTAAAAATGACCTGTGTTTCATCCTAGCATATAATGAAAATTAGTTTTTGTTTTGGATATTTTTCACCATGATATCTGTTGACCTACTTTAGGTAATCATGGTAAAGTATCAGCTGAAGATCTCAATAACTATGAGATTAAAAAGTCAAACTAAAAACTCATCTAAGAAATTGACATTGGTCATTAGCATATATTCTTTTCAGTAAGGAAAGAATGTAACATTTGGCAAATATTCTGTAAAGATTATCAAAATAAAAAAATATATTTTGTTCTAACAATCAACAAGCAAACATTTACCCAGTCATGTAAATTTCAGCAACTTTTTTTTTCTCCCATGGAATCAAAACTAATGGCACTCAACCACTAAGCTATATTTCTAGTCTCTTCCCTCTCTCTCTCTCTCTCTCTCTCTCTCTCTCTCTCTCTCTCTCTCTCCTAGAGAGAGAGGCTCTTGATAACTTGCCCGATTTGTGATCCTCCTGTTTTAGCTTCCCAAGTAGCTGGGATTACAAATGTGTGCCATCATACTGAGCATCAGGAAACTTAATGAACGCTGTATTAGTGAGCCTTTCACTGCTGTGATCAAAATACCTGACAAGAGCAATTTAGAGGAGGAACAGTTTAAGTTCACAGTTTCACAGATTCAATTCAGGGTCAGCTGACTTCATTACTGTGTGCCTAAGATGAGGCAGAACATCATGGTAGAAGAGTGTGGTGGAGGAAAGTCTCTGAGCTCATGACAGAAAGGAGAGAGAGAGAGGGAAGGGGGGAGAGAGAGAGAGAGAGAGAGAGAGAGAGAGAGAGAGAGAGACAGAGAGACAGAGAGAGAGAGAGACAGAGAGACAGAGAGAGAGAGAGAGAAGGGAAGGGAAGGGAAGGGAAGGGAAGGGAAGGGAAGGGAAGGGAAGGGAGAGGGGAGAGGGGAGAGGGGAGAGGGGAGAGGGGAGAGGGAGAGAGAGAGAGAGAGAGAGAGAGAGAGAGAGAGAGAGAGAGAGAGAGAGAGAAAGGGAGAGGGGGAAGGGGGAGTAGAGAGAGAGAAAGCTGAGATAAGATAAAATCCCAAGGGCACATCCCAGTAACCTACTTTCTCCATTCATGTCCCACCTGCCTCACTTACCACTCAGTAGTCCATTCAAATTATTAATCCACCAAATGAATAATCCACTGGTAAAGTTACACCCCCATGGTTTAATAATTGCCTAAAAGCCCCACCTCTAAACCTTTCTTCACTAAGGATCACTTTTGTTTGTTTTTCTATTTATATCTTTTTTAAAATCTTTTATTGATTTTATTTTTTAAGGATCATGCTTTTGAAACATGAGTTTTTCAGGGGACATTAAAGCTCCAAACCATACAAGTACCTTTTGTAATAAAAGTGCTTTGCAGAACATTTTTAGGATTAAAGTGTTCTTTGAATCAAAATGAATTTGTGATTAACTATGCTTTCCAAAATATTCACTTTGACATTTGAGGTTCTTTCAGTCTTTCCAAACCTATATATTTTTAATTTTATGTTGTTTTAAATCTAGCATGCTGTTATGGCCTTGATTGTAACAGCAAAAAGCATGTTACAGAAGTTGCAAAGATTTTGGATTTTTAGACCAAGAAAATTATCTCCTTATAATGTGTAATGTGCTATCTGAGACACTGATTTTTAGACTTTTTTTAGAGCAGTTTTGGGTTCACAAATAAATTAAGAGGAATGTACAGAGATTTCCTATGTATTCCTGGCCCCTCACCTGTATAGTTCCCCCTCCCATCAACATTCCTTATCAGAGTGGTATATTTGTTACAGTTGATGAACCTACATTGATACATCATAATCACCCAAAGTCCACAGCTTTCATTAGGAATCTTTCTTGTACTTTCTATAGCTTTGAACAAATGTGCAATGACATATCTATCAGTATAGCATCATATACAGTATTTTCACTGCTCTAAAAATTCTCTGTTCTTTGCCTATCCAACACCTCTCCTCCATTGATCTTTTTACTCTCTCCATACTTTTGATGTTTTATTGATTTTTACTATCAAGATCTTAGTGAACAAAATTCTTAAAATAAGTGCTCTGTGAAAAACAGATTTTATTATTTATTTGAAGCCTATTCTAAATTTCAGGACAGTCCTTCAAACTCATAGTATATAATGGCTTCTTATTTGTTTAGTAGGATCCAATATACCAGCTTATCTTATTCAACCAAAAGTATTAGTATACATAAGTAAAACTGAAATTTACTTCAAAACATGCAGACTGAGGTAGGTAAATCCACTGCCTTAAAGTGTCATTTAAAATGTCCCATTTCCTTTCCCTCCCTTCCTTCCTATCACAAAATAACATTATTTGTAGGGTATGTTAGAATTTATAAAGATCTTCTACCTCCGACTCACTTGTTTAATATTTAAAATAATGTTTGCTGCTAAATGTGATTGTCATGTTTATTTACCCTCTCACTTTTTGTGCCCCCTGCTCCATTTAGCAAAGTTCATCAAAGGAGTTGTATATGCTACTGAAATTGCTCCATTTTGTCCTCTCTCATTCTTCCCTGAACTCTATTCAGTTGGGCTTTTCTCCCTCTCTCTCCACAGAAGCAGCTTCAGTCAGTCTGCCTTGATGTCCAGTCTGCAATATGCCCAGCTCAATTCTTAGCCCTTATCTCTCTTCACCTCTTAGCAATATCATACTTAATTAATCACTTACTTTTTTTCTTAAAATGTTTTCTTCACCTGAGTCTAGTGCAGTGAAATCTGATTTACTGCCTATATTGATGTCCACTCTTTCTCGGTCTCTTATTGACTTCTACTACTTTCCCAGTCTCCAAGTATTATTGTTGAACAGGGCTTAGTCTTAGAACCTCTTTTCTCCTCCAGTGGTACTCATTGACTTCATCAAACCAGTTCCATAACTTTAAATAACTTACTTATTATTATGACTCCCAAAAATCTATCTTCAGTTCTGACCTCTTCTCTGATTTCCTGTGTGTATACTTACCTCTGTGTTCAACATTTCTGCTTGGATATTTTGTAGTCACCTCAAACATATATAGAAAGCAAATGCTTCATTCCCTCACTCCCAGCACTTTCCAGGCCCCAAACAGGATTAATCCTTGGCTGCCTGTTTCCCTCATAGTCAAATGAGGCCCAGTCCAGCTCTCAGTGCTGCTACCACTTCTCCTGTGCCTGGGCTTGCAGGCTAATCCTCCACCAGTATTCTTGCCTGAACTATGTCAGCTTTT
Organism: Ictidomys tridecemlineatus; assembly: GCF_052094955.1. Classification (NCBI taxonomy): domain Eukaryota; kingdom Metazoa; phylum Chordata; class Mammalia; order Rodentia; family Sciuridae; genus Ictidomys; species Ictidomys tridecemlineatus. The sequence continues at coordinate 71,984,285 of NC_135480.1, read as the reverse complement.
CTATCTTGACCTCAGCTTTCACTTCTTTCTTAATCTAATCGCATCTCTACCCAGCGGCCAGAAATATTTATTTTAAAAGGGAAATTAGCTTCAGTAGCTTACCAACTCACTCAGAATAACCTTTTTCTCTTTTCTTATTCTAGACAGACTGGCCTTCTTGTTATTTCTCAAATAAGTCAAATTCACAATTGCTTGAGAACTTCATGGTTACCCTACTGTTGACTTATTTGCTCAAAATTTCTCATGGAAACATTTTAAAAAATGTTCTCACCTTTTCAGGTCTCTGCTTAAATAATCATTGCTCAGAAAGGCCTTCTTTGAGTACCTTATCTAAAATAGCCCATACAGGTCCTGACACACTCTTTATTACAGTGCTATAATTAAAAAAAAAAAAACTTCACAGGGGCTGGAGTTGTAGCTCAATGGTGGAGCACTGGGTTTGATCCTCAGCACCACATAAAAATAAATAAAGGTATTGTGCCCATCTACAACTAAAAATAAAAAGCAGGGACTTTGTCCTGTTTACCACTCTATTCTTTGTGCTTAGCCCAGTGTCTAGCAAAGAGCCATTTGAGTGAATGAAGCAAAGTGAAGTAAGGAGTTTAAGTGATATATGCCTAGACAGACAAACAAGCATTAAAGGCTTGAATTCACACCACCTGATTTAAAACCCCATGCTTTCTCTTCTACACCAATCTGCTTTTCTGCTAAACTAGGCCACTGAAAATTTGAGTATTTGAACATGTCCCTCAAATTAGCCATCTCAAATCTTAAGTTACAAAAGCTTTGTAGTTCAGTCAAAATATTGCCTACCACTACTATTCTGGAGGCAAATATAGTGAAAAATACTCCAAAACTTGTTGAAAACAAAGTAGATGAGAGCTACTGCATCCTTCATTCCTGTAGCCTCCCACTCAAATCAAAGAAAGAAAAATCAATTGACCTAATTTTATTTATAAAAGCAGAGTTATTTTTCCTCTTGTATGGCATCCTAATCTCTTCTAAGCAAGTATCCTCTAACAGTGTTGCTACACTTTATTGCATTGTGATCAGTTGTAATTTGTTACTGATGATGAAATACTTGTTTTATTTACTTACAAAACAAATTAGAGTCTATTCAAGAATATCAATAAAATAAAGCTTCATTTATCTTTCTGTGTGCTCTCTTGAATTCTAGTGTTCAGAGAATGCTGCATATTACAGTTCATATTTTGCTATGTTTCAGATCTGGGGTTGGGGGCATGAAAGCATGGCTTTTGAATGCTGTGACTTCCTCCATGTATGTCACAACAAAGAAAAGTGAGGGGTGAAAATACCCATTCCAAAATATGTTTCATTTGTAGGAGAATCCATTAAAGATAAAGTTGCCTAGGCATAGTTTTGTCTTCTTTTAGAATCAGAGCACCTGTTTCAACCCTGCACCTTGTACTTTCTATATGCTCATAAATAAAACCTATAGTTTTCACAATAACAAGCACTGTCACCTTGCTGATTGAAATCTTAAGTTACAAAAGCTTTGTAAACCTTGGTTTATTCTTGTAAATTCACACACACACACACACGTCTCTATCAACACACACATACACACACATATATATATGTGTGTATGTATGTGTCATAATTGTTCTTTTGAGGATTATATGAGACAAAGTACAAATGCTGATTGGAGCAGTGCCTGATCCAGGTGGTTAATTAGTGTTAGTAAGTCCCTCCTCTCCAAAATTCCTTTGATTCATTCTTCTTTGACTTGTCACTTTAAATCTATATACTCTTCCCTCTGGAATGCAGTTATAATATAAAAAATGAAAATGAATTTGCCATCAATTCTTCTAAAAGTGCAAATAAGTCAGCTACCTAATTGTGTTCGTTTTTCTAATTATCTACTTCGTTCTTTTTCCCCCAGTACTATCTCTGCTATCCATTAAATACATTGCCAATAATAAGGAAATGCTGGGCTTAATTAGATATCACAATGCCTGGTTTGAATCTTATTAGCATTGTATTTCTCAATTATTCAGTTCAGAAACTACTGGGAAGTGTTAATTAGGTACTAAAAACAAATTGAGCTACCTTAGGGATCTTCTTAACAACAATTTTACACTCAATCAGGTGGTAAGGCCATAAATTATACATATCCTAATATCCGGTCCAGATGTGATTTGGAACGTTCTTGATGTTCCATGACTTGTTCTATAACTTGTCATTCAACTTTGCATTTTTATAGAATTACTTTGAAGTGTTCTGTATTCTCAGAAAACACCCTGATTGGTGTGATAAAATTGTGTAATAATGATGATTATGATAGCCAGTCTCAGAGATTTATAGTATCTGAACAATTCTGTCATGTGTATAAGAATACAATTTGGTATGTAAGTTTTTTAAATAACATTTTAAAAGTCTGTACTGAGATATGATTTACATATACTATTTAGCTGTGAATAAAGATTTGAAAAACAGTTTCAAAGTTTTGAACAATGATTATTCTCCCTAAACTCAGAAATATAAAGATGTCCACATTGGCCTATGCCAGACCTGTTTCCAAATCTTAATGATGTGATGGGATCTAGAGTCAGAATATTTGAAAAACCTTACTCTTTTCCTTCCTGGCTGTGTTCTTAAAGAATTTGGTTTGGTTGCACAATTTTAAAATGTCACAATTAAATATGAGCTGATTTTCCACAAAAAGTATAATGGTTGAATTTTCAAATCATGACTTTGAGATATGTATTCATTAAACAGAAGACTTTATCTTGGATAGTCTGGTTATAGTTTTTAGAGGTTAGCCCTAAAAAATGTTCCCTGAGAAAATTTGGGCTATATGATTATAATCATCTGTATATCTTTAAAACAACAAAAAAATGTGGTTTGATTAAATACATCTTCATTCAACAATTCATTTAACACATATTTTCTGAAAACTTAGTAAATACTGGGCACCCTTCTTAGATAGTTTTGGATATACTGGTGAGAAAAATCAGGCAATAATCCCTGTCCTTTGAAAATTCTGGCTGACTTTAATATATAATATTGGGACATACATGGTGGAGTTCTAAACATGTAGCAAGAATAAACAGCAGGAGGAATGCAGAGAGACTGAGTGCTTTTAATTCCGGAGAGGAACTCTCTCAAGCCTTAACTTACTTATTTTAATTTATGAATCATACAACTATGTGTATCCCAGGGTTGCTAGATAGTTAAAATCAGGTCTTCTCACTTCAACTGAGAAGTGTGGAAGCCATGTTTACAATATAACCATGTAGAATTTTTTTTTTTAAGTGGCAAGGCTTTGTAGATGGATGAGACAGTGTGTGTAAAAGTCTGGGATCAGGAAAGAGTAGGGTTTACTCAAAGAGCAATAAAAGTTCTAGTTGGCTGAAAGTAGTCAATCTGTGTGGGAGTAGTGGGTTATAAAACTTGAAAGATCATCTCAAGTACCCCCTCTACTATCTCTCCATCAAGCTAATGGAAATCCTACCATATATTCTTCCTAGTTTCCCCCCCAAAGAAGATAATATTTATTTGACTGTCACAACCTTTTTAGAGGACAAGTATTTTGGAGGCGAGAAATTGAGCCAACAGAAGACCTAGCAACCAAGTATGCTATGATGACTTAGTCTCTATAAGCCTTTGCTTTTTCACTACACACCAAGAGCTGTATTAATCCTTTCTCTCAGGAATAACAGGCAGGGGCCTATATTTTTTTAGGCTTCGGATCACTATTAGAAAGGCATACACAAATAAATTAATAAATGAGCAAATTAATATATGGCATAGTCATTTTTATATTTCCTGATAGCACATAGTAAAAGTTCAATAAAAGTTTTTTCAATAAATAAATCTGTCAATGCATGCCTATCCCAGGAGAAAGGAGATGAAGTCTATGAAATTTTACAGTGCTATGCAAATGAAATGTTAATTTTCACTTGGCTTTTCTCAACTTCTCATTTTAGTTTTTGGCATACATGTATTATGGAACATACACAAGTGATAACAAGCTACCTGAGGGAAAGGACCAAATTCCTCATCTGGCTCATTACTGTGCATTATTCAGAAGGACTCTGTGAAGGCCAGTTGGCTTGTTGGGGGCCACAGAAGTTGGTGGGTAGTCTAAGCAGTGGGTTTCCTAAAAGTACCTAGTCTCTAAACAAGAGAGCAGGTTTCCTCATACATCATTTCCTGTCCTGAGATCCAAATGACAGAGCCCTGCAGCTGTGAAGCCTAAGAGCAGATGTTGCCCTGTCAGGTGTCTTTGATTCTACTTGAAAAACCACAGGAAGCTGGTTGCAGACAAATCATCAGCACCATAGGAACAGGGGAATGGCAGCCTACATTGTGTGCTCACAGAGGAGACATGGCACTCAGCCACAATCAGGGGAATGGCTTGGGCTGGTCTCCATGTGTAAAGTAGCGGGGCCTGACTGCTATCTATTTCTACTTTGATACAGAACTCTTTCTACTACGCTTTGTAGTAGAGATGACTACTGAGACATTTGTGTCATTTATTCAAATAGAAACCTTTGGATGACAAGGAATACATTCTAACCAGTTAGAATGGTCAGCATCTAACTTAGTGCACACAAGAAGTTATATGCTGTAAACTATGTTTATGTTTCAATTATTTTACCTGAACTAGAACCTAAGAACAACAGGGTTAGAGGGGGGAAAGGCAGCTAGTGAGAACTAAACTAATATCTATTGAGTACTTTAGTGCAAGGAAGATTATTTTAATATTATATCATTTCATTTTATGGTGATAGCAATTCTGTTTGTAATAATATTCCTACTTTATTGAGAGAGTGTGGAAATGTCTAAATAAATTACCCAAGGTTACTTATCTAATGGGTTGCCAAACCAAAATTCAAATGCATGTTTGTCTAAAAACAGAGGCTGTGCTGCTTCTCTTGCTTCAAAATTACTAGATTGTCTCTTAGAATAACATCTGAAATTTAGTTCTAACATTCTAATGCATTTTTACTGTAACTTCAATCCGCTTATGCACATAAGTTGTGTGAATATGTATGAATAGTTATATCATTTAAATATAATGCCATTATTTCTGGTAATTGGCATGATTTTCTAATAGAAAGGAAAATTGCATTCATCATTATAGCCTTCAAGAACACTTTTGGTTTATTATCAAGCATTCACTTGCTCCCTACCTCATTTCTCACAGAATTTGTTCAAATATTTATTGCTGCATCCACAAAACCCATGTGCTTTAGGAGAAAAATAGCCTATGCCAACTCAAAAAGCTTAGGTTGACTTGTCTAAAGTTAATTCCATCCCACTTGCCAGTGTTTGGTTTTGGACTTGCCATGTGATTTACTTGGAAACTATAAAACGTAAGGAGGATTTGCATGCAGTTGTTAGGAAAAGCTATAATTGATTTTCTAAAGAGATCTTCTGAATGCCAATATCCTTTCTTCCCCACACTGTTGTTCTTAGAATTGGAAGTCTAGAACAGTTACAGCCTCTTGCTACCTGCTGCCTGAGGGTACAATATCTCCTAGAAGAACACCAGACCAAAAGATTAATGAGAAAGTAGACCTGAACCTTTGGATTAAGTTGACATAGTGCTGTGACCAACAAATTTTATTATTGTTTAAACAAGTTTGAATTGGGTTTTCTCTAACTTTCAGCCAAAGCACAAAATATCCTATATGACCAGACTAAGAAATAAAAGATAAATTTGATCTCTTTTGCTAGATCATATAATTGTTTCTTATATAAAATTGTTTTATTATTAGTGACTTTTTGGAATCATTTCTCATTAGATCCTTTTCATTTTCCTTGTTTTACAGTTTAGAAATTGAGTTTCAAGAGTTAAGTGCTGCACGCCTATAATCCCAGTGAGTTGGGAGGCTGAGACAGGAGGATTGAAAGTTCAAAGCCAGACTCAGCAAAAGCAAGGGGCTAAGCGACTATTGACACCCTGTCTCTAAATAATATACAAAATAGGGCTGGGGATGTGACTTAATGGTCCAGAACCCCTGAGTTCAATCCCCAGTATCTGCCCCCCACCATACACACAAAAGAATTAAGTGGCTTGGCCAAGGCCACAGGCCTACTAAGTAACTTGAACCTTGGGTATCTAAATCTAAAATTAAAATTTCAACTTTCTTTTATCTATTCTACCATGAGTTGAGACAAGGACAGAGTTAAGTTCATTACTAATTTCTAATCTAAAATAATAGAATATATTAATTGTTGCCTTTATGAAATAATAAATAATTATTTTTGCCAAATCAGCTTTAGTAATTCAGTAAATAACTAGAATAACCACTAGAATAACCGGATCAGTTCTTTTTTTTTCTTTTTTTTTATTGGTTGTTCAAAATATTACAAAGCTCTTGACATATCATATTTCATACATTAGATTCAAGTGGGTTATGAACTCCCATTTTTACCCCAAATACAGATTGCAGAATCACATCAGTTACACATCCACATTTTTACATAATGCCATATTAGTAACTGTTGTATTCTGCTACCTTTCCTATCCTCTACTATCCTCCCTCCCTTCTCCTCCCATCTTCTTTCTCTACCCCATCTACTGTAATTCATTTCTCTCCTTGTTTATTTTCCCATTTCCCTCACAACCTCTTATATGTAATTTTGTATAACAATGAGGGTCTCCCTCCATTTCCATGCAATTTCCCTTTTCTCTCCCTTTCCCTCCCACCTCATATCTCTGTTTAATGTTAATCTTTTCTTCCTGCTCTTCCTCCCTGCTCTGTTCTTAGTTGCTCTCATTATATCAAAGAAGACATTTGGTATTTGTTTTTTAGGGATTGGCTAGCTTCACTAAGCATAATCTGCTCTAGTGCCATTCATTTCCCTGCAAATTCCATGATTTTGTCATTTTTTAGTGCTGTGTAATACTCCATGGTGTATAAATGCCACATTTTTTTTTTATCCATTCATCTATTGAAGGGCATCTGGGTTGTTTCCACAGTCTAGCACTTGTGAATTGTGCTGCTATGAACATCGATGTGGCAGTATCCCTGTACTATGCTCTTTTAAGATCTTCAGGGAATAGTCCGAGAAGGGCAATAGCTGGGTCAAATGGTGGTTCCATTCCCAGCTTTCCCAGGAATCTCCATACTGCTTTCCAAATTGGCCGCATCAGTTTGCAGTCCCTCCAGCAATGTACAAGAGTACCCCTTTCCCCACATCCTTGCTAGCACTTGTTGTTGTTTGACTTCATAATGGCTGCCAATCTTACTGGAGTGAGATGGAATCTTAGGGTGGTTTTGATTTGCATTTCTCTGACTGCTAGAGATGGTGAACATTTTTTCATGTACTTGTTGATTGATTGTATGTCCTCCTCTGAGAAGTGTCTGTTCAGGTCCTTGGCCCATTTGTTGATTGGGTTATTTGTTGTCTTATTGTCTAATTTTTTGAGTTCTTTGTATACTCTGGATATTAGGGCTCTATCTGAAGTGTGAGGAGTAAAAATTTGTTCCCATGATGTAGACTCCCTATTTACCTCTCTTATTGTTTCTCTTGCTGAGAAAAAACTTTTCAGTTTAAGTAAGTCCCATTTGATTCTTCTTATTAACCCTTGTGCTATGGGTGTCCTATTAAGGAATTTGGAGCCAACTTTTTCTTCTATCAGAGGCAGAGTCTCTGATTTGATATCTAGCTCCTTGATCCACTTTGAGTTAACTTTTGTGCATGGCGAGAGGAGGGGATTCAGTTTCATTTTGTTGCATATGGATTTCCAGTTTTCCCAACACCATTTGTTGAAGATGCTATCTTTCCTCCATTGCATGCTTTTAGCTCCTTTATAGTTGTAGCTTTGTAGATTAGTCTCTGTGTCCTCTATTCTGTACCATTGGTCCACCCGCCTGTTTTGGTACCAGTACCATGCTGTTTTTGTTACTATTGCTCTGTAATATAGTTTGAAATCTGGTATTGCTATACTGCCTGATTCACACTTCCTGCTTAGAATTGCTTTTGCTATTCTGGGTCTTTTATTTTTCCATATGAATTTCATGATTGCTTTATCTATTTCTACAAGAAATTCCATTGGGATTTTGATTGGCATTGCATTAAACCTATAGAGAGATTTTGGTAATATCCCCATCTTGATGATGTTAGTTCTGCCTATCCATGAACAGGGTATATTTTTCCATCTTCTAAGATCTTCTTCTACTTCTCTCTTTAGGGTTCTGTAGTTTTCATTGTATAAGTCTTTCACCTCTTTTGTTAGGTTGATTCCCAAGTATTTTATTTTTTTTTTTGAGGATATTGTGAATGGAGTGTTTTTCCTCATTTCCGTTTCAGAAGTTTTGTTGCTGATATACAGAAATGCCTTTGATTTAGGCGTGTTGATTTTATATGCTGCCACTTTGCTGAATTCCGGATCAGTTCTTGAGTTTTCTTTCTTCACTTCTCTTTTCTTGTTTTTCTTCACAGAAACACATTTCTCCTCAAGACTTGACTAAGTATTCCTCCTCTGCCCACAACTATCAATGCATCAGTCATTTTATCATAATTGTCTGCTTCCTACAATCTAAGCTGCCCAAAAGTAAAAATGATGTCTCGGGCACCCTTGTACACCCCACTGCGGCATTCAGTAATCAGTCAATTCATATTTATAGGCCCAGGATATGTTTCAGCAATCCACCTGGATATTTTGAGGAGAAGTCATTTTTGGATAGCTCTTTTGTAAATTTTTTTTTTCATTTTCTTTTAATTTCAGTACCCAGAGGAAGAAAAACTTCTTTGACTAAAGGATATGACATTATGTTTAGTAGCTCCCTTTCTTGAAAATGCAGGTGGCCTTCCCAGTTTCCTCCCTTCAGACTTATTGATTTGTCTTTATTCAAATTTAATTTCTATTTGAATCTGGCTATGAAAGAAAACTTTTTCAGAAGCTCCATGCATTTCTTTCTTTCTTTTTTTTTTTTTAATTGAAAAGAAGAATGTGCAAACATTAGCTCAGGTGGAAACTTGACTTTGCTTCTGAAAAAAATCTCATTTTAGCTTAGTACTTTGATTTTTAAATAGATTTAAATATGTTTAGCATTTTTATAGAAATGTGCTACCTATTCCTTTTGAGGACACAGAACTGTAAATTCTGTAATTAGTACAGTCAGGACTGAGGAGCTCTTCTTGAAAAGCAGCATTCACACTGGAGGTGTTTGCATAAAGCATTTTCAGTAAAATTTTCAGACTTTCTTTCATGTTGAAAATTGTCACAGCATGGTACATGAGAAAGCTCATTCAAGAAAGTGTCACGAAGCCTATATTTTCCAGCCCCAGCTGCACCTCAAATGTATTGTGCTAGAGTTAAAAGCTTTGCCCAGCCTTAGCTATTTCTAAGTGTAGAAATTATATACTGTCTGATACATAGGAAATGTAAATCAATTCTTACAACAACTTATTTAGCAGCCCATTGAGGATCCCTGGTCCTCTGTCTTTGTTGTTTTTCTTCAGGTTTCATGTGTGTGTGTGTGTGTGTGTGTGTGTGTGTGTGTGGAGAGAGAGAGAGAGAGAGAGAGAGAGAGAGAGAGAGAGAGAGAGAGATACAAAGATACAAAATCTCAATTTCTTAACCAGGATAAAATTTCCCCATCCAATCTCTCCGGTGTCATCACTTCCCATCAAGAGCCTTGTGAGTCAACCATGTGAAACTTTTTCCCTTCCCATGAACACATCCAACTTTCTTGACACATGCTGTTCTCTAGATGAAGCCTACTTTGGCTTACCCACATAGAAAATTCCTTCTCCTTCCCAAATTCCTAATCTAAATTCATCTCACTAAAAGGCTTCCTTGTCCCATTTAGGCTGAATTAATTGCCAATCCCTTTGTTTTCCCACGACATGAATGGGATGTGCTGTATGACTCTACTCACAGGGTCATGTAAGTTTCTGGGCCATGTTTCATCTAGTGCATACGTTTTTTACAGGGAGAACCTTTAGGGAATTTTTAAAAATTCATCTTTGTATCGAAACAATTTACATAGGAGAATTGAATGTGTTTCAGTTGTGCATGACAGTTCACTTCACATATGACTTCTCAACAAAAAATATACTTTTTATTGAGAAAAAATTTTATTAAAAAACATTTGTCAATTATAGGTACCAGAAAACAAAATGCTTTGCAGAACAGAGATTCTAAATAAGTGCTTATTGGGGCAAATGAGATCTTGAAAATTAGCTAGAGGTATCTGCATAGAAAACAGAGCAACCAACCTAAGCACCAGCCTAGGGTTTTAACAGCCAGTATTCTTTGGCTAGGTGGGTCAGGACGGTCATAGTGGGATGAACCAGGCAAGGGAAAACACATGGAAGAAGAAAGAAGAGCCAGGTTATGGGGAATGGTTCGTGTTTGGTTTGATTGTTTGGGGTAGACTGACCGGCTTTATTGGTCAACTGGAGTTCCATCTCTAGGCTTCTTTTCTTTTTGTACCAGTTTCAATGAGATGTAATTCACATGCCATGCAGTTCATGCATTTCAAGCATACCATTTAGTGGTTTTCATTATATTCACAGAGTTATGCAGCAATCACTACAGTCAATTTGAGGACATTTTTAGCACCTCCTAAAGAAACCCTACACTCTTCAGCAGTTGTCCCCACTGCTCCACCATCATTCCAGCCCTGAGCATCGGCCCATCTACTTTTCATCTCCATGGAATTACCTATCTGGACCCTTCACATGAATGGAATTATCCAATGTGTGACCTTTTTTGTCTGATTTCTTTCACTTAGCATAATGTGTTAAATGTTTGCCCAGGACTCTATTCCTTTTTATGGATGAATAATGTTCCATTGTATAGATATACAACTTTTATTTATCCACTTATCTGTGATAGACATTTGGATCATTCCCACTTTTTTGGATATTATGAATAATACTTTTATGAACATTCATATACAAATGTTTGCATGCATATGTGTTTTAATTCTCTTGAGAACTTTCCTAAGGATAGAATTGCTGAATCATACAGTAACTCTGTTGAACCTTTTGAGGAATTGCTTTGTTTCCCAAAGCAAGTGCACCATGTTAAAAACAGAAAAAAAATTGTGCTTTATTCATTTATTCACATATCTGAATGCTTGATTGATTAAAAAAATAATTCTTGAGCATCAACTATATGCCTGGCTTTGAGCTAAATGCATTTTAGGGAGGAGACTTATATAAATAAGAAGTAAAATAAATAAAATTAGCTGGGGTAGGAGTGCAGCACAGCTAGAGTAAATGATGCAGGCTTTAGAACCTTGAAGGTGGCTCTGTATCCTAGCTTTACCTCTCATCAATTATAGAATCCTGGACCAGCATCAAATCTTTCTAATGGTCTGTTTCCACATTGGGAAAATGGCTTCATGAGAATAGGGTACATTTTTTGTTTGCCTCATGTACTATTACATCTCCAGTACCCATATTCCTGCCAAGCCATAGCTTTTTTTCCTAAGTATTATGTAGAAAAACGTTCAAAGTAATTATTTTTGGTAATTTTTCTCAGTCAAACAGAACTCCTCACCACTAAGGTGAGGAGTTCTGTTTGACTGAGAAAAATTACCAAAAGCTTCAAAAGGATGGCATTCAAGTTGATTTTCAAAAATTTAATAGGATTTTCTGCACAATTATGATGTAATGATGATAGTAATCATGACATATATTTTGTCAGATCTGTCTATCTGTAAAACTACTGCCACAACAAAGATACAGATAATTTTTACCCCCTCAAAAGAAATTTCATTCCCCTTTGCAGCCCTTCTCTTCTACTTTAGACCTAGTTAGCATCAATGGATCTGTTTTCTATCACTATATATTAATTTTTATTTTCTGGAATTTTATGTAACTGAAATTATAAAACATGCATTCTTTCTATTAGAATAATGGGTTTTGAGGTCTTACAGTTATACTTTGTTTCATTTTTCAATGCACATACTGATAAATGTAGGTTTATTAGAATTTGGAATATTATGGAAAAAGCTATTATGAACATTTGTGTTCAAGTCTGTGGTGACATATGTCTTCCTTGCTCTTGAGTACCTTGAAACGAAATGGTTGCACTAGAATGGAATTCCTTAACTTTTAAGAAGCCAAACCCTTTTTCAAAGTGTTTATAGCATTTTATATTCCTACCAGCATTATATAAGAGCTTTGATCTTCCACATCCTCACAAATATCTGGAATTGCAACTCTCTTGAATTTTAGCCTTCTGATGTACAACATAGTGGTACTTTATTGTGGTTTAATTTTCATGAAGTTTTTGTCTCTTAATATTTTTAATATTTAAATAATAATAATTTTATAAACTCTTGTAAATGTTATATTTCTATGGAGAAACAAATGAAGCAGAATTCCTAATAAAATTGGCCCTGTGTATCCATGGGCTCTGAATCTGTATCCAAACCAACTCTAGATGAAAAATATTTGGGAAAACAGTCAATCTTTATTGAACACATACAGACTTTATTTCTAGTCATTATTTTTCAAATAATAAAGGTTAACAATCATCTATATAACATTTACATTGTATTAGGTATTATAAATAATCTTTAAAATATTTAGTATTTAAAACATTCAGGAGGATGTATGCAAATTGGTATATGCAAATGCTAGCCATTTTATAAAAGGGACTTGAACACCTTTGGATTTTTATATTTGAAGGGGTTCTGAAAACCAATTCTGTGTGGATAATGAAGGATAACTATCAAAATCAAGGTAGTGGCTAATTGTAAGCACTGTAAATATTGCTTTTGTTATGTCCTTATTTTTTTTTCTGGCTGCAATATTTATTTTATAACACAATCTTGCACCATGTAAGGACCAACTTAGATGGTTTCCACACTCTTGAAGAAGGAGGTATTATGTTGGAGTTAATCAGAGTCAACAGAGTAGTTACTGAGAAAAATAGAGATCCTGAAGTTAAAAAGAAAGAAAGGAAAGAAAAAGGGAAAAAAGAAAATTATTACATACTAGGGTTCTTGAAAATTTAATGCTAGGCAATTTTCTGTTCTCATGCTCTTGGGTTAGATGATATCAAACATTCCCAAGACTTTAATATAACTACTCAAAGACAATTCATAAATATATATTTCTATCTTAGAAATTTACTCTACATTCTAGAAACATGTATCAAACTTAGAGTTATAAAAGGCACAAGTTCAGATTTACCAACAAAACTCAACCCAACAGCCCCAAAACAAGAAACAATGTCTCCCAACCCCCTCATTCTGTTTTACTCCTCTTTAAATGTAACATATCTCAGTGAAAGTCCTTAGAAATTATCCAGTTTTGTAGACCAGAAAACCATGTTGTTTATATCTCCCCCATATAATCCAGCATCATTGCCTATTACTTTTTAAATTTTTTTTAGTTGTTGGTAGACCTTTATTTTATTTACTTATATGTAGTGCTGAGAATCAAACCCAGTGCCTCACATATGGCAGGCAAGTGCGCTACTGCTGAACCACAGCCCCAGCCCATGCCTATTACTTTTACTTTAAGATGTTCTTTGAAATTACCTTTGTTTCTAATTGTAGTATTATAATCTAAATCAATATTATCTATTGCCTGCCCTACTAAAGTGCTTCCTTAGTGGTCTGCTCACTGCCATTATTGTTCCTTTCCAATCCTTTTCCACATACAGCCAGATGATCTTTTGAAATGCAAATGTAAAATCACATCCCCTACTTCTGCTTAAAATCTTTATTCACATCTTTCCCCGCATACATATATGCACACATGCGAACATATACTTTGCTCATACACATAGACATTCATATACCTCAGGCCCAGATGGTTTGGTTCTGGTGAATTCTGTCAAACATTTAAAGAAGAAATAAGACCAGGTTTATACAAACTATTCCAAAATATTGAAGAAGAGGCAGTTCCTTCCAACTCATTCTCAGAGGCCTATGTTGCCTTGATATGAAAAATAGGCAAAGGTATTATAAGAAAAGAATACTATAGACTAATATCTCTCATGAAGCATACATGCAAGAATTCTAAACAAAATTTTTGAATTTTGGAATTCAATAACATTAAAATTTAGATATATCACCACCAAGTGTGATTTATCTCAGAACTACAGGTTTGTTTAACTTTCAAAAATCACCATATTAATTAGATTAAAAAAATCTTCCTGATACAGAAAAATAGTAACCAAATCTAAAATATATTCCCATTTAAATTAAAACAAGACATACATTTAAAAAATTCTGAGTAAAATATAAATAGAAAGGAATTTCTTAAATCTGGTAAGTTACATCTATGAAATACCTACAGCTAACATCATTCTTTATGGTAAAAGACTGAATACTTTCCCCTTAAAATCAGAACAAGACAGGATTATCTTTTCTCATTACTTTTCTGCAAACTGTCCAAGGTGTTCAAGGCAGCACAGTCAAGAAAAAGAAACAAAGGAAGAAAACAATTTTTGTTTACAGATGACATGATCTTATAGAATCAAATTTAAAAGCTAAGTAACTAATAGGTGAATTTAATAAGGTTGCAGGATGTAGATTAAGAGATGAACCTCAATTATGTTTCTATATACTAATAACAAGCAGTCAGAAATTGAAATAAATAAAACAATTCCATTTATAATACCATAAAATATGAGATAACTTGGGGATAAAACTAGATATGTTGAGAGAAAAAAATACTCAGACATACAAGCACATGCTGTATAACTTATGAAATGAGTAAAAAAACTGTACACTGCAAATCAAGGAATATTATTGAAAAAATTAAGAAGAATTTAAAAACGGAGAGAAACCTTGATTATGCATTGGAATGATCAATACTATTAAGAGATTCACTATCTACAAACTGATCTAGAGATTCAACTCAATGTCACTAACATTCCAGTAGAAATTTTTAGAGATAGGTATCAACAAGTTTATTCTAAATTTGTATGGAAATTCAAAGTACCTAAGAGAGTCAAAAGAAAAAGACAGTTTGAGGTCTAATACTATCTGAATTAAAGAACTATTATAAAATTGCATTATACTGTATATAAAAATAATTCAAAATGGATTATAAGTGTAAAAATAAAACTACAAAATTTATGGAAGAAATCAAAGGAAAACATCTTTGTGATCTTGTATTAGGCACAGATCCTAAACATCATAACAAAAATATGAACCATAAATGGAAAAATGGTGAGTTGAAATTCATCAATATTCAAAATTTCTGTTCCAAAAGAACTGCAAACAAATGAAAAGACATTTTCTCATAGACTGGAAAATAGTATATATAACACATCTGATAAAGGACTTGAATCCACACTATATAATGAGCTCTTAAAACTCAAACATAAGAAATAAGCAGCACAATTTCAAAGGTAAGCAAAATATTTAAATGGATACTTTGCTAAAGACAGCAAAAAAAAAAGCACATGAGAAGATGTTAAACACCATTAGTCATTAGGTAAATGCAAATTAAAAGTACCATTTAATATTACCATATATCTATTAGAATAACTAAATTTAAAATGGCCAATAATGCCAACTGTTGGCAAAGATGTGAAGGGACTCCAATTCTCATACACTACTGGTGAGAATGTAAAATGAAACAATCAGTATTAAAAAATAGTTCAATAGTTTCTTTAAAATATAAACATACCTATAATGTGATCAAGCTAACCCTCTCCAATAGAAAAAAAATGTCTATACAAAGACACACAAATATTCATAGAAGTTATATGATGGAAATAAATAAAATGATCATTAACAGAGAGAAGCAAATTATACTACCTCTTTACAACTGATATAACTCCACAATAAAAGAAATAAACAATTGACACATGAAACAGCCTGGGTAAATCTCAAACTAGATATGTTGAGAGAAAAATTACTCAGACATACAAGCACATGCTGTATAACTTCATTTATATAAATTTCTAGAAAAGACAAACTAATTTATTGTTACAAATCTGATATGTGGTTGCTTTGGAATGGAGGAGTGGGAGGCAGAGGTCTCAGAGAGTCACAAAGGGGATAGGTACATTTACAATCTTGGTGGTGCTGAGTTTCAGGGACATATACCTATGTTGAAACATCAAATTTAATATTTTAAATATTTGTACTTTATTGAATGTCAACTGTTCATTAGTAAAGGTGCTTTAAACAATATTGCTCAACTTTCTCTGGACTTTCAGAGTAAAACCAAAAATCTTGAATCTGACTGCATAGTTTAATGCCTACATTCTTCACCCTCTGCTCTTTCAATGTTTCGCCATGTTTCCTGTATTCCAGCTATTCTGATCTCATCTCAGTTCTTCCTATGATCCTCATTTCTTGGCACCAAATGTTTTTTGTATATTTATTTTATTCTCTCTATTTCAGATTCTTTTCCCTCCTTCATTCATCCAGATAATTCCCACTCATCCTTCTAACCTACACTCCATTATTACTTTCCCTGTTGTGCCTCCTTGGACCTCCCTTAGTCACTTACAGGTAAGACTCCCTATGTACTCTTATAGAGCTGGAGAGCTCTTCACAAAGTGCTTATATCCGTCTGCCTTCCTCATTGGTCTATAATCTCCTTGAGACAAAAACTATTTTGTTCTGTACTTAGCATTGCAATCTAAGCTTGGCATAGTGGATAGCTCACAGGAGACCCCTCAAAATATTTTTTGAACAAATAAATGAGTAAATAGCAATTATAAACCTAATGGGGGACATAAAGTATTTAATATGTGTTAGAAATATCCGAGTGCTGCAAGAAATCAGGCATGTGCTCAAAAGTTACTTGGCAAGGCATCTTTACTTCTACAGAAGGATGTGCTACCAGACGGAGTCTGGCAAGCACACAGGTTGGGTAACAAGAAGCTTTTTGTTCCCAAGAGCACCAAGGTTTCTCCCCAGGTTCCTTATTGGCTGAGTGCTATGAGGTGTACAGTCTTCCAAAATGTCACTGAGGTTTTACTGTGACTTATTGGGTTACTTAAATAAATACACTTTCAGTTGTTCCACCTCCCTTTGTTCTCCTGTGTCAGAAAAGCCTTCTTGGGGTGAATGTACTCCAACAGGCATGCAACTCTTACTGCTTTACCTAAGTCACTATTTTTTAATAGAGAGATTTTTATCCCTGTTGGTTAGGCCCATCCCTTTTCCTACCTCTTTCCTACCTGTCAAGAGGCTGTTCAGGTATATGGACTTTGGATCTGCCACATCCATTGGCTATGGTGCTATTGTATAACTTTCCATTCTGCTATATTTGCACCCTGGCTATGTTTCTTAACATCCAATTTTAAATTTAAGGGTAAATACTATATTCTGAAAATGGACTACTGGACTTCCTATTTCTCACATATGCTAGCACTATGACCCAACCAGGGATTTTCCAAAGTCATGTGCAAAAAAATTTTAGAGCTTCTAATGCATTATATTTGACATAGACTGTCCTTATAAAGGAAGAAAACAGGAGTCACTCACACACTGTACCAAAAGTCAGTTTTTCCTCACAATGATCTTGTTTTAAGCAAACAGGAAATGGAAATATGGCTCAGCTTGTAATTGGGTGCCATCAAGGACTTTAACCATCATGCTTGCCATTTATTAAAAGAAAAAGACATAATGTGTCATAATCTTAAATCAGAGGGATCTAGCTGGAAATTAGAAAAGAGATCATCACAGTTTCAGGGGAGTAATTGTTTCATTGAATAACCATTTCACTTAATTTGGATATGATTGGTGAGAGCCCCTGCTTACAATATAATAGAATGGTGTTCTTCTGGATAAGTCACCTCATTTAGTTCATGCAGCTAGACAAGCATCTATTGTTCAGATGAAAGGCAGCTGATAAGGAAAATCTATTTGTAGTAGAGAAGCATAGAGTGGCAATATAAAGCCATTTAAAATGAGCCATGTTTTTTGTCACAGTCTTCGCATGAATTGCTGTTCTCAAAGTTGAACTCTGATTTAGTATTTTTTGACAATGAATAATTTGTCTTTGTTACACAGATGGGCAAGCACAATATAAAAATAGAATTAGTGATTTCACAGAAATTTTGCTGTTGGGTTAACATTCCTTTGAAATAAGTTTCTTGGCTAGTTTTAGAGAATAATAAGATAAATAAGAGAATTAGTGAGTGAATGAATGAATATTATTAAAAATACATTAATCATGTGTGCAAGGCATTTTGACAGGCACTTTTATACAGGATGTTTTACCTAGTCCTCATAGGAATACTGTGAAACAGGTATTATTTAACAACCTCCTCTTCTCTATCCATGGATGAGTAAATTAACTGTCAAAGATGGTAATAGACCAACTGAGACTTATATAGCAGGTATCAAAAATATAACTGGAACCTAAGGCCTAAATCTCATTCTCCAACTCCGAAATCAAATTTGATAAACAATTAAGACCTAAGAATAATTCTGTTTTTATTTTAACTTTGCTGCTAAAGAAATCCTCACAGGTGGTGCTCAGAATAATATCTCAGAGTTGCTTCTTCAACTGCAAAAAAAGAAAATCTGTAAGGGACCATCATGAGAAGTCTCAAGGGCCTTATTAGAACTGAAGACAATAATTCTCTCAATACACTTGTTGCTAAAAGAAAATGCCAAAATTGATTATGATACAACAGGCTGGCATTTCTTCAATAAAGACCACATTCCTTCCAACTAAGAAGCTGGCAGAAGAAGAGGGGTCTGATGCAAAGATCTGCACTAATTCATTCACCTGAGGCCTTGATGGAATGACCGCCTTGACTCATTCATGAATTTGTTTTTTAGTCATTAGTTTATTGACTAATCATTCCACACTACAACTTAACAAGAAAACTATTTCAAGTAAAGGTAAAACATGCTAAGTAGGACTCAAGGCCAACTAGTCACTAAATGTAACTGGTCTAAATGGGTCTATTCCCTGGGACAAGTGAATGGAAACAGACTTAGAAATTAGAGAGAAAACAAAGAGCTGTCGATCACCGGGGAAGCATAGTGGATATCAGAATCAGTTTGTGTGGGACCTGCCAAAATTCTAACTGCAGTTGTATGTTCCTCAGTAAGGGAGCATGGAAGTGGTCAGAAAGAGATGAGGAGAGTCATTGAAAGGGGAAAATAATGAAAAAAGTTAAAGACAGAATTGTTCAGTACAAAGAGATTATATGTATTGGGTGAGTGTAATATTTTATTATTTATTAACTTTTATTTTTTAAAAAATTTGGAAATTTACACAAAATTCTTCCAATCTAAAGAATGCACAGCATAAATCAGATAAAAATGAGAGCCATTTATATATCACTTAAGTCTTATAACAGCCTTATAATATTATCACCTTGTTATAGAACAAGAGATAGTTTACATAAGTAGATTGATCAAGCATTCTTATGGACTTCATGAACATTTGTTAGTAATTAATTATGTATTCCTACTCTTATGAAGAACTATTGCTAGTTCTCATTTCAAAGCAATCTCTTCAATTAATTGTAAAATCATTGATGGCAGAAAAAAATATCATATGACTCTGCCATACACATTTCAGGATCAATGATAGAAGCTTATCTTGGTTTGGTGCCATGGTGCACATTTGTAATCTCAGCCACTTGGGAGGGTGAGGCAAGAGGGGATTGTAAGATTGAGGCCATCCTGAGCAACTTGGTGAGACCTTGTCTGAAAAAACTACAAGGGTTGGGAGTGTAGGTCAGTGGTAGAACACCTCTAGGTTTAATCCCTGCTACCACACATAGGCACACGTGCGTGCACGCGTGTGCACACACACACACACACATACAAAGCAAAGATTAATTTCCAAAATTTATTGATGAATTGCTTTTCTTGAAAATGTCTGTACTAAAGATTAAATGAAAATAGGTGAACTTCAATTTCCAGTGGAATGAAGGAAAAGGAGTGAATATAAAGATTGAAATCACAGTTATTTGTGGCACAATCTAGTGTGTTTTACTGGCTCCAAACTTCATGTGTTTTCTAAATCTACTATGCTTTCTTTGTAAGAGTCAGAGGGAAAAACTCCCTTTAAAGAGTTGCTAAATAACACTCTATTATGCAACGTAGATGAAAAATTGGAATGTGCTAGCTGTAAGTGCCAGGCAGAATGGCCTACTTGTTTAGAGCTTGGGTCTTCAAGCCAGATTGCTTGGCTTCAGATCCCAGTTCTATCACCCAGCTAAGCTATGGTTGATTGTATTATTGTTCCCAATATGCTCTCCTTCCTCCCTCTGAGGAATATCTTTTCCTACCCCACTGGTATCAGATTGACCCCATAAGCATTCCTTAGCTAATAATATATGAGCAGAATTTTTTTTTTTTACTGTCAGAACAGAAGTTTTAAGAGCCACTGCATATCTAGCCATTGATCATTTTCCCTTCTGGCATGAGAAGAACATCATGTCCCTGAGAGAGGCTGCTCTTCTGTCCATGAAACAAAAATCGACTAAAGTAACAGGCTATGAAGGACATCTGACATGAGAAAGAAACATCTGTGCTTGAAAGTCATGAAAATGTTTTTTGAGGATTCATTTAGCTGACCAGCATACTAGTTTTGTTACCTTGGACAAATTACATAACCTCTCTCTCTCTCTCTCTCTCTCTCTCTCTCTCTCTCTCTCTCTCTCTCTCTCTGTGATCAGGTTTCTTTTTTGGTAAGATGGAGTTGTTATAATGATTAATTAAGTTTTGTGGTTAAACTGTGAAGACCAATGCTATATCAGTAAAATTTTCTCTGAAGAAAAATGTCCTAATTTATAGTATAAGTGCCAATTTACATTGTATAAATATCATATCATAACGGATTCAAAGCAAACAACATAATGTCACTGAGTGGGGAGTTAGGACACGTCTCAGACAATCAGCCCTAAAGGACAGGATCTGACTCTAGCATATTGCTGAATTTAGAACAGTGTACACAGCCAGCACTCTATTAGTACATATCAAGTAATACACACTACAGAAGGGTTTATTTTCTGAAAATAAGTGACTGAGCAAAATGGTTTTTCAAGTTTCCTTTACATTCTTAAGAACCTACATCGGGAAGGCCACTCAGGCAACTTCAGCATCAGAAATAAACTTAGAGATGACCTGGTATTGCCACTGCATCTTAACAGTCAAGGGAAGTGAGGCTCAGGGAGGCCAAATGGCTTGCTGGAAGTCACTGGCTGTAGAAAGAAGCACCATGGCACTTAGTGTCTGGTCTAAACTTTTCCTTTCCCATATAAACAAACACTATTTAAAAACTGCTATGGAACTGGGTAGGGTGGCACAGGTCTGTAAACTCAGTCACTTTAGAAGCTAAGGCAGGAGGATAATAAGTCCAAGGTCAGCCTTAGCAATCTCTTAAGACCCTGTCTCAAAATTAAAAATTAAAGAGCTGAGTATATAGTGCAGTGGTAGAATGCCTCTGGGCTCAGTCACAGTACTGGGAAGGAAAAAAAGAAAGTAAAAACAAAAATGATAAAATTGCTATGGAAAGGATCAGCAAAGAAAGAAAAAAACAAGTATCTGGCCTCTTTATCCCAATTTCAGATTAGGAATAATAATAACAATAAAATAATAACAATAGAAGAATAAAACCAAACTCTGGTCACATTTATTGATAATGCTGTTTTTGTGATTATGGCTCCATTGTGAGGAAAATTGTCATTGGATAAAATGTTTAACAGTATTTTATAAAAGTGATGACATTAGGAAGAACTGTAAATGTTACCAATCATTTAAATGTCTAAGTAAGGGTAGTTATTTTGACTATTAGAACAAATGCATCATCTCCTGGCATTCCCTAGTAATATCTACTCCTAAAAATATTACAGTACACCCCCATGCAGTATACTCCAAAATTAGTGCTTTTGAGACCAATAATGCAATGTGTTCATATCTTAAGGTAACAGTGACTCACTTTTGTAACCAGAGAGAGTGGTTACTGGCATATGGAATGCATTGTCATGGATGCCACTTCGCCCCTCTTATCTCCTCTCTTCAATGCACCCTAGGGCTATTATTGAGAGATAATTATAAGGAAAATCACTTTTATCGTGTACATATAAACAAATTACAGATATAAATATGTATATAAGAAGAAATATATACATAAATGACACAGATAAATCAACTTTCATTGGTTAAAATTAAGCATAAATATCAAGGACATGAAATATACATTTTGCTTTATGTTTTGTCACTTGGCTCTATCAATCTGAACCAGCACAAACTATAAAATGGGAAATAACTTGAACATAACAGCCTTTCATGCTGCCCTAGAATAGGAGGTCAGCCTTAGCTTGGATAATTCATTAGGGAAAGACTGTGTTAGATATTATTGGAACATCACAATATAGAGCATACAATACTTTTGGGGTGTTTGAAATCCAAATTATAGGCTAATGAATAAGGGAAATATTGTACAACTTTTTTAGAATCTATTCTCCTTTGGAGAAACAGCCATAATTATAGACATTCTGTAGGTGGAAGCACTCACACAATCACACATTTTATGGTAACATGAAGGCACAAAATGCTAAGGGATACACTTAATCTGTAAACGTGACCTTAAGATTCCACAGAATGCTTCAGGCCAGAGTTCTCCTAAAAATTGATTTAGTACATTTAAGAGCAAGTATGCTGTGTACTGTGCATGCAGTGCATGCGTGCGTGCACACGTGTGCGCGCAACACACACACAAACACAGACACACAATACATCAAACCTTCTGAGTCCCAGCAGCCCCAGGACATTCACTAGATTGAACTAAGCCTGATTTCTTACAGATGGAACAACTAGGTGAGGACTCCAGTGCTTAGTGTAAGAATCCTAAAGCCTAAGTCATGGCTGCCCTCTTCAGTTAGAACCAGTTTTAATTCAAATGACAGTCTTTCCATGCTGATTTTTGTTGTTAACTTTGTTCCATTCTGATTTCCCTTCATAGAGGTCCTACTTTCATAGACAGGACTATATTCCTCTCACAAAGGGGTTGATTACAAATGTAGATTCCTTGACCTCTTCCTAACCTGACAAAGAGCTGGACCTGAGAATCCAAAGTTTTTTTTTTTAACAAGCATCCTAGGAAAGCTAACACAATCAGATTTAACTTGGTATAGGAGGGTAGTGGATTTTCAATACTAGTATATAAAAGAAAGTATATAGGGTACTGCATTTAACTTGAAAATTTCCAAATTGTTTCACTCTTTTTTTCTTACTGGAACATTTAAATTTTATAAGAATGGAACACATAGTGATATTGGAACTCATTAACATAGAGTGTAAGTGCCCTGGTATTCTGAAGGAACTACATCAGGAGGACATGATTCTGGCAAATTTTGCTTTGGATATTTTGGACCATGTTGTTGCTTCTGATGGGATCTCAGTTTAGTGCCTGGCTTGAGAGACTTGAAATTACCACATTCATGTCAATATGATAGGCCTAAATAAATCTGTAGACTTCAGAACATCCTTTACAGAAATGTTCAAGGTTTACAGTGATGTTGCTTCTTAAACTATCTTCAGTTACTTCTCTTTGAATCTCACCTTCATGGCTTACTGATTATATGATACAGGGAAGTGATACAATCCTCAAGTCCTCAGTTTCTTCCACTAGTAAATTATATCCAATAACCTCAGAGACTGGAAGGGAGACAAGGTTTGTAAGTAAAGAGCAGCTGCCATATACTGAAGCATACCTCTGTAGTGTGTGGTTTAATAGCCTCACTTTATAGATAAGTAACAAGGATTCTGATAATATAAGTGATTTACACAAAATCCCACTAACACCAGAGCCAGAGGCTGACTCCAAACCCTGATATCTTGCTCTCTTTTCATCAACCATCTGTGAGGCATAGTGCCAGGCACCCAGGTGGCACTGAAAGAGTGCTAGATTTACCCACTTCCTGCCCTACACATTTCTTATCACACTTAAAAAAAAAATCTCCAATAAGAGATTTTGCAGCTGTGCGATGCACATGCTGATTTCTTGGTCTTTTTGCAATTTTGACAGTCTCAGTTAAAAAGAAACAAACAAATCGATCTCCCTCAACAAAACAATAAAGCATCCATCCGTCTTGCCATTCATACTCACTTGCAGAACAACATAAATACTTCTGGAGGCTTCTGGAGCCTCTAAGACAAGATGGGGGAGAAGATAAACTCTACCTTTTTGAGTCTGAAAAATGTTATCATCAGCTGAAGCTTTGGTTCTGAGGCCATTTCAACCACCCAGGAAAAGAGTAGGCTCCCTGACCCAGAAGTCAAGGGCTGAAGCCACTAGCGAAACCCTTTCCAGTCCATTTCTGTACTATTCTCCTCCTGGCCACTTTCCCTCCCCCCCCCCCCCAACCTCACGCAGTTGTCTGTGGGCCCGGAGCATGCTCCCTGCAGGGCTCAGCACAGGCCTCCCTACCCAGGAACTCAGTCTCCCAGGTTGTCTACACTCTGGCGGTAATAGTGATTGGGGCATAGTGTGGTATCAGGGTTACATCAGTGGAGGGAGGCCCGCAAGCCTATGCCAGGGACGCCTAGGTGGCACCGAGCGCGCCCGCGGGCTGGGCTGGGCTAGGCTGGCGAACGCCAAGCTCCATCCCTCTCTCCGCCCCTCCCTCCCACCCCACTTGCCCGGCCAGCGCTCCCCACGGTGACTCTGGATTGCAGCAAGCCACTGGCTTTTTACCAAATCGGGAGCTGCATTACGTCCCCCAGCCACCCCCTACGGAGGGAATAATTTCAGCCCCCTTAGGCTCGCATGGCAATCTTGTGTGACTGGGGCGAGTAGGCGGGCACATCCTTTTACATGCTAATACTGCCCCACCTCCTTTGAACCCTCCTCTAAGCGCCTCGCTTCCTTTTATTTTTATGGGATTTTTTTTTCTTTTTCTTTTCTTTTTTTTTCTTCTTTCTTTCTCTTCCTTCTTATTTTTCTTTTTCTTTTTTCTTTCTTTCTTTCTTTCTTTTTTTTTTTTAAATTTTACCTTCCGGAAATTAATAGGGGGAGAAATCCTTCTTGCTGTCCCTCCCCCTCCCCCCACGACTTATTCCCCAGGGAAGGGAGACCCCAAGACGCTTAGTACTTGCCCGCAGCATTGCTTCCACCTGAGCTCCAGGATGGCTGCGCCGGGCGCAGGGGGCAGCGACCGAAGCGGCCGCTTGGTCTAGGCTCTCGCTCCATGTGCTGGGCGAGCACCGTGTGCGGGTCCCCCAGCGAGCTGCCACTGTCGCAGCCCGGAAGGAATGTGCCCTGTTGTTAAGGACCCTGACTGTTTTACACCAATGATTTGCCACTGCAAAGTTGCTTGCACCAACAACACTCTGTCGTTGATGTTTGGATGCAAGGTAGGACGAGGGGTTCGTGTCTTTTTAATGCATGCTGCCTCCCATGGGGAAGCAAACAATTCCTTTTGTTGTTTATTTCTGTGTCTGGCTGTTGGGAGAATGACAGAAGCTTCGCTGCGTTGTCCTCGCAGGAGCCGGCTGGGTTTGGGAACCTGGAGAACCCAATGATTTTTCATCGTCCAATGTAGGGATGATGACCCGGTGGTGACGGTACCCTGTCTCTTACAGAGGCTGTGAGAGCAGATACTCCTTGGAAAGGGGGCGCCTTAGGTGTCTCTTCTCTTGGGATCTCCTTATACATTTAGCTAGTGCCTGAGCTCCTAGACGCTGATTTGAAAGCTAAACTCATCACAGATCACCACCACCTGGAGCCAGCCCACAGGCAAGAGTAACTGAGATGGTAGATGTAGTCCAGATGAAATTCAACACATCAGTTTGGGATTTAGCACTTTTAAAGATGTTGAGTTTATTTCTGTTTTAAATGAAAATCTGTAGCTAAGATCATGGTTAGCCCTAATTGATTGTCCATTTGAAATAAACAAAAATTTTATCAAGAGGTGCCACAGTTCCTAGTAAAGTTTGTACCAAATAACTGTCCTACCCTGAGTTTTTGCAAAGGGGATTGGTATTCACAAGGAAATGAGGTTTGAAGTTTTTTGAAGCAAGTTACCATTCATTGCTCCTTCTCTAAAATATGTTAATAGAGCTTTCTTGTTGCACCTGAGGATGCACTCTCTGAAAAAGATGCACCAAACTTGCCATTTGAAAAGTCAGTCCATGAGTAGACTGAGTACATATCCCTTGCTCCTAGGTAGAAGTCTTTACTTCTTATTTTGGAAAGCTATTATGTTCCTTCAGCTTGTTTATATAGAACATTTCTTGTGGCTATTATGATAACTCTCTAAGGTGCGGTGGGGGGAGATAGAGGGAGAGCTCTTCATCTGAAATAACTAAAAATTCACTTCCATAAGTGAATAAAAGTCACACAATTCCCATTGTTCTGAAAGATAACACCAGAGTCTGAATTGGACAGCTGGTAAGCACCTTAGGCAGGAAAGTTAATGAAACATACACATTCAACTTCTCGGCTAGTGCTCAGAGAAGGTGTAGGCTTAATGGAAAAATTGTGAGTCCGGATTGTCTTGTACCTACTGTGCCTAGAGAATTTTCTCTTCTCTTGGGGCCTGAGGTTTAGGAGGTGATTTCTGAGACCCTTTTAGGTTAACATTCTTTGATGAAGTCTTTTATAAAATCCTTTAATGGTAAAAGTTATTGCCAAATATTTATATAAGTTTTACTCATTATGACATTTTTCACCTTATCTTCAGCTTAAAAACTATTACTCATGGACTGGGGTTGTAGTTCAGTTGTAGAATTTTTGCCCAGCATTTATGAGGCCTTGGGTTAAATCCCCAACACAGAAAAAAAAAAAATCCTACTAAAGAGAAGCTAGATAATTCTTTTGAAACCCTCAAAGAGATCTTAGAATTGCTGAAGGTTCATGTATTAGTCACTGTCAGCAAGATGTACATGAATGAACAGCACCAATAACGAACTCCCTATTCAACTTGCCACTCCTCCCACACTCTTCTATGCACTCTCTTTTCTAATTGCACTTAGAGAAGCATAAGCGATGGCTACTGTGTAAAATCCATTCCCATGAATTTATGGGAATTTTTTTGCAGGCCTAAATGCTTAGTAACAAATTTCTAGGGAAATTAAACACAAGCTAATAATCAAATAAGATAAACTGTTGGTATGGAGAATGTTGTTAAATATACATTTAACTCTTTTAAGTTCATTTTAAAATAAGTTTTTATTTTAATAAGTTTTATT
Organism: Ictidomys tridecemlineatus; assembly: GCF_052094955.1. Lineage (NCBI taxonomy): Eukaryota > Metazoa > Chordata > Mammalia > Rodentia > Sciuridae > Ictidomys > Ictidomys tridecemlineatus. The sequence continues at coordinate 71,957,202 of NC_135480.1, read as the reverse complement.
TAATAAGTTTATATTTTCCCCTGACTTTCAAACCATACTGGAGCAAATTGGTACAATTATTAGCATGCACTTTTTTTTTTTTTAAGAAGCTAGGTAGTTTAACTTCTTTTTAGTTCTCTTGCTTTTAGAGTGGTTTTTTTTTGTTTTTTGTTTTTTTTTTTTGTTTTTGTTTGAAATAAGGGGAACTCAACCACTTGAACCACATTTCCAGTCCTTTTTTTGTATTTGACTTTTAGATAGAGTCTCACTGAGTTGCTTAGTGCCTTACTGAGGCTGGCTTTGAACTCGCTATTCTCCTACTTAGCCTCTGGAGCCACTGGGATTTCAGGCATGTGCCACCATGCCTGGCTTGCTTTTAGTTTTCTGGTTTAACAAATTCATTTTCTGTGAGAGATTCATGTCAGTAGGATGAAACATCTAAGTAGAGTATGTTGGTTGACACTGAACTTTGCAAAGCAAATTAATTCTAAGAAAAAAAATTATTTTAAGAGGTTCTAGCCAAGTATTTGGTATGATAATTCTTAAAATCATTATGTAATGGTATCAATTAAAATAACCATAATTTCCAGATGGTTAATTATGAACTGGTTAATGAAAGGCTTCTTCCTTAGAATCTTAAATATGAAAATAGTACTAGAAATTTCTACTCTAGCTTTTCTCTAGTGAAGTTTTTTTTAACACTATATGTCAGAAGCAACAAAATATAATGTAGAAAACTTGCTCATGCAAAATGTGACATAACATTTCAAAAGTAGATTTCACATTTTCTAAGTATGTGATTTCTCTTAAGTCTCAGTTTCTTCGTATATAAAATGGCCACGGTGATAACTACTTTCTTACATATTATTTTGTTATTATGAGGCTGAAAATTTAAATGAGGTACATGCAGTGCTTAGAATATATTAATTTATTAAGTGATTGGTGCTTTTATATAAGCCATGGTTATTTTCATAGCTCTACTAAGGGGCTTATCACTTCTGAGAGGAACCTAGAATATTAAAATAAATACATGTTCAAAACTAAACAGCTATTTTAGAATCCCTAAAATAGTTGTTTTGAGAAGTTTTTCACCTTTGCTATGAGCTGAACCATTTTTCTTAAAGTTGCTTTTCTTTATTCTAGTCTGACTATTCATATGGATACATATTACATATTAGTAGAACATTTACAAAATGAAGTATATTTATTAGAATCATGCAAAACTGACACTGTTGTTCCACTCAGTCAATAAATATTCACAAAAAGCCAGACACTGGTATCATGACCATAACTGGCCTTGTTCTCTATGATTTCAAAGTTAAATGATATGGCAGATGGCTATATTATTTGCAATACTGATTTAAAGAAAAATAAATCATAATGACTTCAACCAAATCTTTAAGCTATATGACAATAAGGAGCTTCCAAAAACTTACATTCCTTGCATTATTTCCCTAGGAAGCGTTGAAATGAGATTATTATGAAGGATATTTATTTTCTTTCATATAAGATACTTAGCATGGCAAAGTCTAAAACCTTGTTTATGTGTAGGTCAGTCTGTTTCAAAAATACAAAAACTGTTTGTTCTTATTATCCCAAACCTATTAATGGTTTGAAGGATGCTCAGCAATTTGAACATTCAAAGTAGAACCCCCAAATTAGTTTGTCACTTGTTATCTCTAGGGCCCTTCTTGCTGCATGTTGGCTATGATTCTGTTTAGTTAACTGACTATATGACTTGTGACTAAATATGCAGTGTCTTTCTCTGCTAGTCTATCTCCTAGGCACTGTGATAAATGTTACAGATGCAAATGTAAATATGTCACCATTCCTTTCTTCCAGAAACTCTGAGTCTATTGATGGAAGCAATTTCACTTTTTTTTCCCTAAAGTACAGAGTACCCACAGCAACCTGGCTTTAAGTCTCTTAAGAAAAGCTAAAATATCTTGGTTCTAAAGAGTTTTCCCATTATAGCAATCCCTTTTTCCCCCAGTCCATTGCTATTATTAAACATCACAATTTATGGAAATGAACTTTCCATGGAAAAGGAGGATTTCTAAAAGGCTACTTTTTTTCCTTTCATAGTAATTTATGTGTCCATGATCAGAAAACAGACATCAGCTTTACCTTCACCTGTTTTCTTCACCTATGGAGATTCATATTCTAAATGTAATTTTAAGTTCCAGCCTTTATATCATTTCTCTTTTCTTTATCTTGTGCATAGCTGCATGACTAAGATTAGTAGTCCCTGTGTGTCCTTCTGCTCTTACCCTCCACTTCTAGTCATCAACATATCCAGGCAAAAAGAACAGAAAAGGAAGGATATTATAATTTTTCTTAATATACTAAAAGTAATTTTTAAAGTTTCTCTACAATGATTTGTTTGCTTTCTTGATTTAAAAGAAAGGTGTAATTGAAATATAGTTCAGGCTAAAAATGGACAAATGACCAGAGTAGAAATTTCTTGAAAAAGGATACATGGCAAAATGCTGAACATCATTAGACTTCAGAGAAATGCAAATCAAAACCACAATAAGCTATGACCTCATATCTGTCAGGATGACTATCCAAAAAGATAAGCAACAACAAGTGTTGATAAGGGTGTGGAGACAAAGGAAATCTTGTACACTGTTGGTAGTGATGTAAATATGTGTAGCCATTATTTTAAAAAAATGTAAGGAAGATGAGTGTGGTGACAAACATCTGTAATTCCAGCAACTGGGAAGGTTGAGGCAGGAGGATTATAAGTTTGAGGCTAGCCTAAGCAAAGTAGCAATGTCATAAGCAACTTAACGGGAACCTGTCTCAAAATAAAGAAATAAAAAAGGGCAGAGGTGAAGGTATAACTCAGCTGTAGAGTGCTCCTTGTTTCAATCCCCCGTACTGGAAAAAAATAATAGAGTATGGAAGTTTCTTATAGTACAAACTTTGAACTACCAATTATCTATCAATCCTTCTTCCAGACATATATTCAAAGGAAGTGGAAGTGGCACCTCATAGAGATATCTGCCCCCCTCATGTTAATTGCACAGTGTTCCTCATTGCCAAGACATGGAATCAATCTATGGGTCCATAAACAGATATATAAAGAAGTTGTGTTGTGTGCCTGTGTGTACACATATGTATATGTGCACACATGTATATACATGTATGTTTTTATATGCTCTTATACAAGGTAACTAACTGTAAGATAATAGAAATGTTTATTGTATTGACTGTAGTAATCACTTCAGTAGGTATAACAAAGCATATTGTATACCTTTTGTCTATAATATAAATATGCACACACATACAATTTTTTTAAAAAAGATATGGTTTAAACTTTAGGTAACCTCTCTTTGTTTCCCAATAGCCATTTGTTAATATAATAGTTCAAACCATTAAATCAAACTACTAAGCCCCTAGGCCAAATCATTTGCCTTTAATATCCTCTTTGATGTATTAATATAGAGAAAAGTTTTGAAAATATCGTAAAATCCTATAATCTACTTTTTTCAGTGAATGTTTGGACATCTCAAACTTCTCTACTCAAAGGAAAGAAATCATATTGTAGAAAACAACTTTGCTTTTTCTACATAGTGACTCCTCAAAAGGAAGAGGAAGAGTAAGGAGAAAGTTAAAATGGACAAAAATAGGAAAAAGAAGAAGGAATTGAAAAAAGATGAGTCCAGCTACTACAGAGGTAAAGGGAAGGAAGGAGAAAAATAATTTGGTTTGATCAAATACCTAAGCACTATTTTAGGTGCTTTACACGTGTATTTGTTCCAATCTCCATAGTTTTTAGGCAAGCAGAGAAAGGAGATAGGGGAGCAGGGAGAATAGCATAGGATGATGTGAAGAGAAAGGAGAAAGAAGGGGCAGTGGGTTGTGGGTTCCTAACTCTAGAGGGTGCTCTTACACTCACCCAAGAACAGAGAGACTGTCAGCACCTCCCTGGTGGACAGTTCCCTGAAACCTTCTGGTTTCCTGCACCTCTTCCAGATGTGCTTTTCCTGCTTAGGAAGTTTGCACAGAGAAGTGGTTTTGTTTGCTCCTTCCTTTATTTGAATAAGACCAACATTGTTGTAAAAGTTATGGTTCTAGAAGATTCATCAATTGATATATCAGTGTGTGTATTTCTGCTATTGGTAGGACACATTTCCTCTCAGTATTTTGAATATTGAAACATGAATTTTTGGATTATTCTTTGTTTTTACTTTATAGTAATATATGTTGTTGAAATAATTAGAAAAACAAATTCAAAAAGAAAACAAATTTTAGAAAACACATATAGTCCCAGAGGATTAGATATAAAATTGGTAATATTTTTATGTATAGTTTTTGTTCTTCTTGACCTATATATATATATATATATATATATATATATATATATATATATATATAGGTTATTTGAGAAATGTAGTTGTTATTACATTGGCTTTGCATATGAATATATTAATTTATGTTAGCCTTTGCAAACATATTTTAATAGCTCTATGATAGTTAGCTGTTCTTATCTTTGGATATTTAGTTTTCTCCCACATTTTCTGCTGTTAAAAATAAATCAAAATTACCAAGTTAAGGAATAAATCCTTTTTGAACTTGAAATTTATTTTGGATAGGATAGAATAAATAAAATTACTGTCAATATTCTTTAATTTTGCTTGATGATTGGTATTGCTATATTTATTTTAAAGATGACTGTATAAATTTGCACTGCATTCTCAAGCTTTAAATTGTTTCATTCTATATCATAAGGATTTATTAATAAAAGACAATCTAGCTTATTCTCCTGTATATAGGATTAAAACTTTGTTAAACTGTATATTAATAGAAGTCTCATGACTGTATTGATGTGTCTCATCTTAAATTCTTCAGTCCAGTATTCAGTGCTGGGTGCAGCGGCATACATCTATAATCCCAGCCTCTCAGAAAGCTGCAGCAGGCAGAATGTAAGTTTCAGGCCAGCCTGGAATAGAATACCCCTGAATTCAATTGCCAGTATGCAGGTTGGGAAAGCAGAATATCTAATATTCAAAAATTCCAAATGTTCAAAATGGATACATTAAAGGAACTTCTATTTACATTATGGAAGCATTCGTCTCTATACTAACACACATGCTGACTTGTTATCATTTACCAGATAATTTTCCATGCTTTACAAATGTCACCTCAATTATCCTCACAGTAACCCTTTGAGATGAGTATATTAGTTATCCTGATGATATCTGTGGGGGAAACTGAACCATGAATCTCTGCTGAAATTGTCAACATTTCCAAAGTCACACAACTCTTAAGTAATGAAGCCAAAATTCAAGCCTGAGTGGTTCAGATCAATAGCCTATGCTTATTTCCAGAATAAATGTAGTTCTCTTTCAAATAATAGGTTCCTTCTTACAACTTGCAAAAATATCATTTACACTCACATTTCTGGGAAGATACCTGAATTTGAATGCAAGGCACACTTATCAGTGAATTCAGCCTTGTTGGACAAGCTATTTCTTCTTAGAGAAATTTGATGCAGCACACCATTTTTCATAGTATTTATGCTCTCATTTTCCACATGAGGTTACTAAATCATATAGACAGGAGGTGCCTTACTCAAGGTCACACAGCAAGTCATAGCTATAACTAGGTCTCCTAATTTCTAACTCAATGTCCTTCTTTCTATGTCATGTACTCTAACTAAGAACTAGAAGTTCTGAGAGTCAAGATAATGAAAGAATTTTACATGTTTCATGTCTAGGAAGCAGGAAAAATAACACCCTCCCTGAAGGACTATTAAAAGAATTAAGTGAGATACTACATATGGAAGCATTTAGCACAATGTCTGTCTGTGGTGAATACTTAATGTGTGTTTCTTTCCTTTGCCTTTCATAAGCCACTATGCATGCTGGTGAAGAAAGTGGAAATTGTCAATAGAATAGTGTTCAGTAAAGTAACTTGAAATTTATCCATCAGTAAATGAGGTAGATTTTGATCTATCTACATGTTATTAAAGTGTTTCAATGTTCTAAAAGGGAGAATCCAGAAGTTTACATAATTTATACCCGCCCCCAAATATTCCTAGATTAAAATTGACCCAGAAGGAGAAAATGAAAAATGAGCTTATGAGTGAAACAGGTGCTTTGCTAGTCTCGAACAAGTAGGCTACATGGGCCTTGTGTCACTTTTGATAAAGTATTCTTGCCAGTTCAAGTTCTTTTAAAGCTTATCATAAGTAAAAAAAAAAAATGAGGATAAAAAACTAAATATTAAAATTAAGAAGGGTTTACTGTTATGCTACCATTAAAATATGTTCATAAAAACGAGTGTTGAGTCATCAAAATCAGGATCCTGAAAATGCTCACACATTTTATGGAGCCTTTTGCCTTGTAGTCACTCATGGATACCAGGTCATAATCCAAGGCCCATTTAGTGAAATCACCACAGTCCCTCCTGAACTAAAAATCACCTCTGGACTCCTATGGTACCTCCTACTTAATGCTTGCACTTTAATTGTACTATTCATTTTAAGTTCTATTTACTTGTCTGTTTGCCCATCTGAACTGTGAGCTCATCAGAACCAGAGACTATATATCATAATATTTAGAAGAGTTCCTTAAAAATCTAGCAAGTAGAGCTGTTTCTGTTCCACAAAAAGATAATCAATGAATATTTGCTGAATGAATGTGTGAGAAATAGATTTGTCCATAAATGTTTACTGAATGAATGTGTGAAAAAAATAAAGGTTGCATATTTTGTTATTGTTCTTTTATCATTTTCCCTTAACAGTTTGCCTCAGAGGACCTCTTATGTTATTAAACTTCCAAGAGATCATGTTCTCTGAAATATGTAGAATATGTCTAACCCTGGTATGGTGGATCATTTTTTTTGTCAACTTGATAGGGCCATGGGGTGACTAGAGATCTGGTCAAATATTACTATGACAATTAAAAGTTGCTTCTGAATGAGATTAAAATTTGAATTGGTAGATTGAATAAAACAGATTGCCCTCCCTAATATGTATGGAAGTTATTCAACCAATTAAAGACCTGAGTAGAACAGAGAGACTGAACAAGAGGAAATTTCTCCTGCCTGTGTTGAGTTGGAGCACAGGTGTTTTCTTGCCTTTGAACTTGAAGTGAAGCATTATCTTGGGTTTTGATCCTGGAGTCTTTCAGACTGGTATTTATACCACCAGCTTTACTGATTCTCAGGTCTTTGTACTGGTGCTAGAACTGCATATTGGCTCTCTTGGGTCTCCAGCTTGCTGACTACAGATCTTAGGACTTTGCCTTGCATAATAATGGGAACCAGTTCAGACACGGGTAATATTAGTCAGGTTTCTCCACAGAAACAAAACCAAGCTACATATTTCTATGTATTGCTTCTCTTCATCTTTTTCAAGGTGACTAAATGTAATCTGGGCTTTCTAAATTATTATTCTAGGTCAGAAAGGAAAACGAGTTGGCTTTGGAGTCAAATCTACCATTGAGCTCTATGGTTCAACTTTTTTTTTTTTTTGGAAATGTTGAAAGAAAAAGATATCAGAAAGTAGTGGCATGACATAGAATGTGCTCTTTTTCCTTGGACAGAAGTGGGAAGGGACAATGGAAACAGAGAAGGGAACATTAGATTATATTCTGCTCTGTCCTATCTACACCAAGCAGAGATACTGGTTAAGTCTGGAGTCTTGGACAGGTAAACAGAAGTAGGTCTCAAGTCCTGAAGGTAGAGATTGGTATTATCTCTGACCTTAGGGAAGCTCTTTTGCCTGAGTTTCAGTTTTCTCATCTATAAAATGGAGATAATATATAGTTAGTGGGTTTGTTACACCAGACAAATAAGAAAGCAACAAATACAATATCTGTTATATACTATCTATTAAATAAATTCTAGTTTTATTTCTCTCTGTCTCCTCACGGTTCCTTTCCATTTTACTTTTATTTGTGTTGGGATAGTATGAAATAGTCCACAAAACTTTTTCACTTTGATATGTATGACTCAGGAGCATGAAAGAAGAGAGTTCAGTATGTGAATCAGATCTGATATTAACTGTATCCTTCACTGAGTATGTACCAACTGCCTTCACTTTGCTAAGGAAGATTTTATATATCATTCTTAACATATTATGGATATATCCCATTTTCTCTTGTTTGAAGTAGTGCTGACATAACTTTCCTTGCCCTATGATTTCATCTCAGAATCTATGAGAAGATCCTTCTGGCCCCCAGAGTGCCTTCCAGGTGAGCACACACTCAGAATCATGTGTGTTGTTATAGCTTTGTTACCAGAGATGTTCATGCCTGAAGAAATCTAAGTAGCTAATTCTTTTTCTAACATCTGCCTGAAAAAATTTAATTTTAAATATCAGTAAACCTTATTTTCTTTATTTAAAAGGCCAAATGATCATCCAAAAGAAATAGTCTTTGGAATTCTTCAGGCTTCCTAATTCCCAAATAAACTCTTTGTGAGTTCTATAAAATGAAAACATTTTTTTCTCTCTGTGCTTGAGCCTTGTTCATTGCCCTTTGCTGGAGCTATTTCCCCAGCAAATTGCTGTGGTTGGTCTCTTAAGCCAGAGGGAAGAAAAAAGGTTTTATAATGAAAATGCTGACAGGTTCTTATCTACGGCAGTATGAGTGGGGATGCTATGATCTCATTTATTGTAGAAACCGGATGCCTGTTTTGGCTGAAGGGAGAGAAGGCATCCTTCAAAGCTCTAAGGTTTTAAATTTTTATCTTGAAAAAGTTTGTGAGGAGGAAAAAAATAGCTCTGCGGAAATAGGAAATTATGACTACACAAACTGTACCTTTGTTCATCCAATAAAGTCGTAAGTTGAATTTCAACAACTAGATTTCAAAAGCCTAGACCTTAGATCTCAAATGAAGGTGGTCGTAGAGTTTCAGAGGCTGTAAATGGGGGTTGTCTATTTTCTTGCTGCAGAGAGGACTTACCTTTTGTCATGTCTGTATATGACTAGCTAGAAAGAACCCCCAATCTTGATTTTGTTCATATTTAAAATAATGTCTATCATTTTCACTTATATAGCATTCTGAAACAAGTGAATCTTTTGTTCTTCAATAGCTCTAGGAGGACGATATTTTACAAATGAGGAAACTAAATCACATTGAGTTGAAAATTCTCTTCACTAGAGGCATTCAAGTCTCAGGTTAAAGTCCACTTCTCCAGGATATTCAGGTGATCAGATAACTAATTGGGACTTGACTGGCTGTCCTTTGAAGTTCCTTTAATAGACATCCTATAGCATGAAATCCTGCTTAAGTTCACATAGTCTATAGTGGTGGCACTGAAGTTCAGTCTAGAATTTAGAGTACAAGCTCATGAAGATTCCTCCTTTTTCTTGTTTGTTCCCCGTTAAGCATTTCCTAGGGACTGACCAGGCTTCCAAAGCACAGAACCAAAATATATGATACAAAGAGAAGTGGAAAGAGCTGATGCTTGTCCCATAACACTGACTGATGTGATCAAAGTTAAGTGTGTATTATGGAGGTGAATCTGGAAGAGTGAAGGGTACATGGTGCTAGGGCCTCAGAGAATGCATACCAGTCAAGTGAAGTTGCTCCTGTCAAGAAAGACAGATGTGCATTTCAGACAGTAAAGGCAGAAGTAGTGAATGACTTCAGGGTATTAGTTCCTTCTTTCCTTTGGTTTCTAACCTCTTATAGGCAACTTCTAACTTGGAAATATAGTGTTTGCTGTTCTCCTGGGAAAGATAGAAGTATTTGTTGGGCTTGCTGAAGGCACTGATGGATTTATCTTTTATTCTTTACAACTCACTTCAGGAGTCCAGGACCTGGATATTCACTTCCTACTTTCAGTCAAATCAGTTTCACGCGAGCTTTCACTATTTCACTATCAGTTATTTATACTTTTAAATTTTAATGTCATGCCAAGAACCTCAGTGATTTTCAAGTGTCATATGTCTTTCCCTGAAAAATGAAAATCTTTGTTGTAAAAATGGCCTATGGGTTAGATATTTGTTGTTCTGATTTCACTCAGCTTTCTACTAACAACCAAAGTCTAGATATTTCCTTGTGGGACTACATTCGCTAGGGCCTGGTTAATTTTTAGATATTACCTGACTCCTATGCACTTTTTTGTTCTATTCATGTGGACACAGAAATATAATTCCTATTTTTTTGACCAAAAAAGACACCTCAAAATGTGTTTTAAACTAACAGAGTTAGGTGTTGTGCCATTTTGAATGAACATTTGGCTTTGATGTATGTTAGTCTTCTGTATAAACATCTTTAGGGAAGAGAACTATCTGGGAAACCCTAAACTTTCTCTCCTAGTTGTTTAGTAGTTTTTTCCCTTTACATTTAATTGATGATGTTTTATTTTACTTAGTTTCTCTCTTAAGCAGTTTAGGAAAACTGTGCAGCAACTTTTATTCTGATGTAACTGAATTTTTAGTAAATTAAGAGATAATAAATGAACTTAAATAGATTTGCAGAGGTTCAGCTTTTTATTTTTTTTTCCAAGCTGGTTAAATATCTAGAATGCTTTCTTACTTCCTGTCTGAAGAAGCAGATTTGCTAATATGATTTTCTTTAGTCCCAGAATATTAATGATAAGGATTTGGTGTTGTGTCTCATAGATGATGGTGGCTTTGAAGATCTTTATTAACCATCGAAGACTCAGTTCTATTTAATCAGATTCCATGTTAAATTGTAGTGAATCTATCAAGATGTTTTGGTATGCTGTTCAGAAGGTATTAATGGAATGGTGTACTCAGTGTATCTGCATTCGAATACTTTCAAATAAATAGTCTTGACATTCTGACAGTCTAAAGTTCCTCCCTGGAATCATTGACTATTCAGAGCCCCGAAAGCACACTCTGTGTAACTGCTTTTGGCTCTGAATCATCTATCACTTTGTACTGTTATTTAATTATTTCATATAAACATTCTACTTGCCAGCAAGAACACTATTGATTTATTTAGCAAATAAATTAAGTATTGCCTTCTACATTTATTTGCCCAATAGCTTATGATGGTATGAACTTTTTCCAAGGAGGGAGGTCAAAGAAATTTTAATAGTGTCCATGCCTATCCTTCAGGATTTAGTTTATGTCATCCCCTCATGGCAGGCATTGCTGGCCACCATGTCCTCTCTGCTCCCATAGAGCCATGAACTTCTTTCTATCATATTGAGCTAAATTGTCAGAAGGCTCTAAATATTACTAGCTATCAGAGTCAGGGACTTATCTTGAACATTAGTACTGCAAGGTACTAATGTAGTGCTTGCAGCATACTAAATGCTCAATGTATTATGTTTATTGAATGACTGGTTTTTGTAATTTTTAAATTACATAAGCAATTGAAACCCAGTGTTATCTTCAAAGAAGAAAGACCTGACTTTCTGTTAAATTTTCCATGCCTCCTCTATGATTCTGAATATACTTCATTTTTAGGGTGTTTTTAGCTGCAAATAATTTATGTTGAATTCTACTTCATAAGACCAGAAGGAAAAAAATAAGATGTTTGATAAATATACATGGAATGAACAAATAAATGAATCTCCTCAATCCTTAAGACTGAGATCTACAAGTTGGTAGGGACTTGATGAGGGAATAGATGGATACATGACAAACTGTAAACATAACTTTCACTGTAAACTATATTTTGTGAGTTGGTTTACATCCATATTAAAACAATTTATAATTTTCTAGAAGCTGGAAGGGATTTGCTGTTTTTATTGCTTATAAGATGATAAAAGATTTTTTCTATCAGACAGCTTCAGTATCCAGGTGTTGTCCAGTGTCTTTAGGAGAACCAAATGATTTGCAGTTGAATTTATAAGGGGAGTTGCTCTGCTACTTCATAGGATGAAGTTTAGCTCTAGTATGACCCCAGGTCTCTGGGCCTTACTGCTCCAGTTTCCTGGATTTACTATAAACATGTAGCCACAAAATGGTCCAAGGAAACGAGATCTCAGAAAATTCCCCAGAGTCTAGTGAGCTTCTCAACACCACTATATTATCCATACCTACTAGAGTTACCAATTTCTGTAACATTCTCTGGAATTATTTCTGCTTAAACCTCATTTGTTTTCCATTTATTAGCTAAACTACTTTGAATGTTTTATTCTCATCAAGAAATTCTTCTGGCCAGCTAGGCAGAACTGTTAGACTGTTGCTAAAAGCAACCAGCTAAAAAGTTCTTAAATTAACTAACAAGCCACATCAAATTCTTTCTAGAAGCGAGAATGTGCATGTGTGTATGTGTTCATATGTCTACTTCAATAAAAAATGTACAGGTAAATGAATAAAACAGTAATTATCTATAGATTCAGGTTAAGCAGGGCTTCTGTCTAGAAGAACCAATCAAATAGAGGGACATGAGAGTGATTTGTGAAAATAAGAAAATGAATGAATTGGTAAAAGCTCTGATCAATGGTGGTTGAGCAATTTGAATATTAAAATACTCCACACTTTAAAATTATTATACTGGTATGAATTCTGGGCCACCTGTAGAAAATTTAGGTTGTATATATACTACATGAGGGCCAAGACCTGCTCTTATTTATGTATTATTCTACCACTAATGTTCAGCATGATACCTAGCACATAGTAAGTGCTTATGAATATTTGCTGTATATATGAAAGAAAGATGGTCTAGGTAGTAATTTTCTTTTGTCACTAGGGAAATGGAGATCCAGGGAAATAGATATCATTCCATTTATTTACGAGAGAAATGAGCTAAATTCGTTCTCAAACCCAGGTCTGCCTAACTTTGAGAAATGTACTCTGAAGTGAATGTTGTTTTTTTCTTTTAAATTCTTTGCAGGAAAAAGGAAATAAAACTTTGAAGAACCTAGGTTTGGAAACTCATTACCTAGGAACTGATCCCTGTGAAGATAGTGTAGCACAGAGACAGGGAAGCATATTTTACAAATTTGACATATTAAAAACTCAACTTCTACCATTTATTAGCAGTGGAGAAATAGGAAAAATGTTTTAAATTTCTAATTACTAGCCTTCAAGTGCAAATGGAAATACTAATGATTTGTTAAAACACATAAGAATTAAATGAAATTATAAAATCAAACAAGCATTTTTATATAGTATATACTAAAAAATATGGGCTACTATAATTACCATTGTTTAAAGCAGAGGAGAAAACAATGAGATAATGTACTACTTTAGATAATATATTCCACCAAAATAAGTACATATATACATACATGTCTCACATCATTAAATACTGATAATAATGTTTTAATACATTTTTAATCTTTAATGGAACTAAAAACATAACTTAGGAACTCTAAAGATATTCTTAGTTTAAAAGACTATTTTCATTTTCTTATTTAAACTTACTTATTCAAAGTTGAATACTTGGATAATTTGCTTCTGTTAATTGTCAACAAATTTAATTTCTAAAACAATTTTACCTCAGCCCCTAAAACTGGACTATCTGATTATACATTAATGTTTTGAGAAAACTGTCATTTTGGGTATGTTATTTTGTCTGAGGGGGGCTACATTTGTGAAAGAAGACTGCTTGAATCGTGCTTATGTGAGTGGTAAACATTTACTTCCTTCATTTATGGAACAACTTGCTTCAGCCCCTATAGTTTATCTGGGTAGAAACCACCTGCTTCAATTTTTGTGGCTTAGCTCAAATTTAATCTGAGGGAAGAAAGGTCAATGATTTAGAACAAATAAGGGCCTGGAGATATTCCTCAGAGAAATCAAGTGACCCCTACTGCCATGAACACGGTTAAAACTGATTCATGTAAACCGTGGCACTGCACAGTCTTTCTTATAAAGACCGTACACTCATTTTTTTTTTTCCAAAAGAAAGATGACTCAGTGAACCTAAGCCTAGGAACACCTCATTCAGCAGGCATAATGTGGGGGAAATTATGGGTTCTGCTTAAGCACATTTTCTTCAAAAAGTAAGTCCCCTTCAAGTGTGGGAAACATTTTAATTTCAAGCATTTTTGGCGAAGTACTTTAGAGGTATAGTATAAATGCCCCTGTTTCAATGATACTGTGAGGACCAAAATAAATCAGATATGAAAGCTTTTTGGGGAAAAGTTGATTATCTCAATTAATAAGAATTAATCCATTTCATAGTTAATCTGTATGTATGTATCTGCAGGTAGAGAGAAACAGGTTGAAAATTTCTATTTTGAGAGGTACACAGTAGAGGAAGTGTAGCAAAGATGACCAAGAGACTTAGTACTACAGAAATAAAGTGAGGAGAGAATCTCAAGATTAAGGGAGCTGATGTTACTAATGATTCATTCATTATCCACTTAGCAAATATAAGACATTTTGGATGGTATATTCCAGATTCTCACTAGGCAGATGAGGCACCAAAATTACCATAGTAGACACTGGGCATAGCAGAGAAGAACAGTTATTGAATAAAAAATGGCATTAGGCATGCATTTTACCATCATATATAACTAATTAGAGTAAATTAAAAGTAGCATTTGGTAATGCCATTAGAATAGAAATGAAAACAAAATTGTAGTTAGTTCTAGGGAGAATGAATAGAAGAAGGATAGAGGTCATTGCCAAGTGTTATATGAAGAAACATTTAGAGAAAGATAGAAGAAAAAGGGTGTATGATCTGGATAGGTCTGTAGGGTCTCGTGAAAGCTCTTTTCATATTCTTAGGCAAAGCCACAGAGAGAAAAGACAAGGAGGACACGCATATGAGGGAAACTGCCCAGTATTAGGACTTTTAAGACTTAGACTCCACAATCGGCTCTATTGTTTTCTGGGACTCAGTTTGATCATCAGTTAGGAAAAAAAAAAAAAAAGTGTACATGAGGGGTTGGAGAGTGGAGGAACTCAAACACTACTGAAGTCCCTTTCAGTTTTCGCTTTCTAAGAGTCCAAGAGAAGGAATATTGACATAAGAGACAAGCTCCACAGATGGTGGTCAGGGTTCAGGTCCTAAAGTACTAAGTATTGAGTTAGGAGCTATGCTAGACGGTTTTCTTCAAACTGTCTCTTGGAAGTAAACATCCGGATTTTCTTTATAAGGAACAGAAACCTCAGAGACAGAGAATGAGTGACTTATCTACAGTTTTAAGTTAATGAGAAGAGCTGAAATTCAGATTCAGACATGAAAATAAAAGGAGTCTTCTCTCTTCTCTTTTCTCCACAACAGAAAAGGATGGATGTATGAGAATAAGCAAAGGGCTTGAGAACAAGAACTTGTGAGTTCTGGAGAAGGTCCAGGGTCAACCAGGGTTGGGACTGAATCACAGAGACAGATGAGAGGCCCCCACTCAAGTGACTGTGCCCTAGTCTGCAGTGTAGACTCAGCCCTGTTACTGGTGTGTGTACAGCAGACTGTCTTATAGCCTGAGCACCAGAATGAGAAGTAGGAACTGGAGATGATCCAGGATCCAGGACAGGTACATATGTCTGGGTGCAAGTTTAAGTGGGAGACTGGAGTGTGATGTTAGGGTCTCCATCACTGACAGACTTGAGGCTTCTGGCTGGGCTTAGACTCACAGTGGTCAGAAGTTGATCCTGTGGGTGCCTCTGCCTTTCCTTGCCCAAGTTAACTTGTTTGTCTTTTGTAATAGCCAAAGAGGCAAACAAAAGGAGGGGGCTTGGAATAAAGCAGCCCAACGTTCAAATTCAGACATTGCTCCTATTCAAAGAATGATCTTGAACACTAAATCTCTATGTCTGTTTTCTCCTTTGCAATTTGGGGCTATTAATGTTAACCTTGTACATTTTTGCAGATCTTATCTGAAGTAAACTATATGATATGGCTTAAAAGTAATAATTTTAACCTTATTGTGTTGTTATCAGCATTGTTTCAGAGGGTCTGATTTTTGTGGAAATTTTTATCTTGATAGTTAAGTTAACCATATTCGATCAGATTTTTCTCACAGAGTAACTTCATTTTCTAACTTCAGAATCTCTCTCATCTTATAAAAAGAATTCTCAAAATGTCTCAGTACAAATTAATTTTTACATAATACCCATGAAAATGAAGACAGATTTTTTTGTTGCCTTTTTTATACTTAGTATCCATTTATAGATTCTGAGATTGGCTTCATTGGATACTTCTCTGTTTGATTTCAGTGTACTCCATATTATCTTTAGTGTTTTCTCTTAACACAGTAATGCATATGGTAAATATTATTAATTCATTCTATATATTATCACCACATGTTAAAAGACACTATTAATGGTAAGATAACATCTTTAATAAACATTGTAAGATTTCACCAGCTTTCATTTCTTCTTGCTGAGTTAGATGTTAACAACAAAGAAAGTGAAGAAAGCAGCTTTTATTTTAAGCCTACTACATGTGAGAACTGTCCTAAGTGTTTAATGCCAAATGTATTTAATTCTCAAATGAACATATGAGATAGTTATTAGCTCATTTTACATATGAGGAAATAGGCTTGGGTGGATTAAGTAACCTTTTTCATGTCATATTGCTAGGAAGTGGTACAGCCCACTTGACCCAAAGGTGTTCATGTACCTCCTCAAATATAGACCATCACTTCTATTATTAGTATATGAGACTTTTCTTCTAGTATTTTGGAAGCCAGCCTGTATGAAGTCCCTTTGTCCTATCACCTCAAAAAAAATGGGTAAAAGAAAGAAGGGGTTCTTTAGAATTGCATATCTCAAACAGGAAAGGCACTGAGTCAGAGCCTAACCTGTTAGGAAAGCAAGCAAGCTAGATGGTAAGGATGCAAGAGTGGAATGCAAATGTTTTTTTGAGCAACTTCCTTATACTAGACTCTAAGCTTGACATCAGAACCTACATTAGAGCCAAACCTGGTGAAAATTCTTCAGGAATGTTGGAATAAGAAGAATTTCTGCTGCCATCCATTATTTTCCTTGAATTTATGATTGGTCTCACTATACTCCTTTTTAAGTTCTTTTAGTGACAGAATGGTTGTTCCCTTACCAGAAAACTTACTCTGTTGTTGGGTAGGCTTCTTAATGTGAAGCAAAATTAAAGCCAACAGTTAATGTAGTTCCCCTGTGCCCTAGGTACATTGTTGACATTGTTACTAATCCTTACCCTAGTTCTTCAAGTAAAGTAAATTCCTACATCACAAACATTTGGAGAAATTCAGGGGAATGCCCCTAGCTCTTACAGTCAATTTAACAGTCAAATATATTTCTCTTTGATTTTTTTTTCATGACACCAATCTGATTGCCTACAAAATGTATCCTTTGATACTTTTCCCAAGAAAAAACCCAGGATATAGAAGTGCAACTGAGGTCAGCAGGAATTTAGAAATTCTGAATTTGGGGCAATGAGATTAGAAGAGAAAGGAGCTGGGGGTGGGGCACAGAAGGTTATGTCAAGGAGAAGTCATAGTAAATTGCCCCTTGACTATGAGATCTTATCTACAGAACAATGGCTGGAAATCATGAGTTATAGAAAGAGTAGTGCAACAGAGATCAGTGACTGTTCCATGCTATATATATGAGAAGATAGAATTTTATTTTTAATCTTGGAATAATAAAGTATTTTCAGAACCATCTAGCATGTATGTAGGGATTCAAAACTAATGTATTATGGCAGAAAAAAATCCAACAGTATTTCACCTGACTTTTAGAAACCAATTCTGTCATACTTTTTAAAGCAATGTACATTTAAAGGGATTCTTGTTTATGTCAGTAATTCCAGATATCTTATTGCTTATGTTAAAAGATGTTAAATTTTTTTCAGGTACACATCTTGGGATATAAATATAAAAAGAATAGTTATATAATATAAAATAATAGTTAAATTAGAGTGTAGTCACACAAGACATATGAGACAGTAGATAGATTGTACAGAGTCTTTTACAATTACTTAGAATGAAAAGAATCCATTGTATTTTATTACCTAAATGATTGAGGTTTGAATATTTGCTCATTCCTGTGTGGCCGTGAGCATATAGCTTAATCTGACTGCATCTTGGTTTTCTCATTTCAGACATAATTTTAAATCTACTGTATTGCACTACTGTGAGGATTAAATTACATACTTGCAAAGTATCTAAAACAATGTCAGCATGTAATCTGACATCAGAACAGATAAAATGAGTCAATTTTATTTGTGAAAGAAAAAAAATCTCATGATTTTAGAGGTTTGGAGCAAAAGACTCTGTTGGAGAGTCATTGGTAGTCATCAATAGTCAGTGATTATTGGCTCATTGCCTTCAAAGTACCTTTCTTTGTAGCACCTGTTTAGTGAGTTACCACAAAGGTCTCATTCAAACACTATTGGGTGTTTTATTATAAAGCAAAAAGAATCTGCCACTATTTAGAGTATAAGAATTCCAATTGGAATATGTTTAGCATTTACAGATGTTTCTTTGGTGATAGACATTAAATAAAATATCTAATTGAACTGAATAATTGAATTTTCACAGCAGTTTAGTGATAGAAATCTAGTACAAAAAGTCATTATATTTCTATCAAAGGACATCCTGGCTGAACACATTGCTTTTTATGGTGGAAAACAAATATACCTTGTGCTTCTGAATCATGCTAGGTCTATCTAGCTGTAACCCAATTGATATGTGCTTGATTAATATACACTTAAAATAATTCTGAAAATAATCTTTAAAAGGGTAACTGTGAAAACATGTGGTAATGAAATATATTTTTGAGCCAAAGTAGTTTGCATTTGAATATTCATTCTTCTTTAAAAATGATTTTGAATAAATAAATTCATTAAGCCTTGGTTTCTTTATCTGAAAAATAGAGATAATAGTACCAACTCATGGAATTGTGATAATTAAATGAGATAATACAGGGAAATAGTCTGGCACATTGCATGGCTCAATGCATAAGCATTTGAGGTGTGGTGTATTCCAAATTCATATAATTGCACTGGAATGACTATACAAAGACAATTTTATTATATTTTTCTAACAAAATCTGTTTTTACAAAAGCAAATAACCATTGCCTGCTTGTGTTGTATTAATCTGAATAATTACAGATGAATTTGATTAAAACCAAGTTCACCTGCTTTACATTGTTTTGTATTCAAAATGAGTTTATACTTAGAAATGGAGATACTGATTAGGCTGGGAATGAGCAGGCTTATTCTGTAAGATGTTGGCTTGTCATATTGGATTCCTTGTGATTTCACTGCCTTAGGGAATCTAGCTGTAGTCACACAATCAGAAAAAAAACAGTGCCATGTTCCTTTCCAGCAATGGCCCATCAAGTTTTTTTAAAACAAAACCTTAGTAACTGATTAGGTTTCTACACTGTGCCTTTCCTCCTGTTCTTGTGATATGTTAGTTTGCCTAATTATAAGAACAGGCAAAGGGAAAGGTAATTTTTATTTCCCAGTTACCTAAGCTAAAATTTTAGAATTTATTCTCCATTCTTCTATTTCCCTCAGTCCCAGCATCTACTCAGATGTTTAGTTTGCTGATGCAATCTCTTTTACATTTTGAAGCTAGTCCCTCCTAATTATCTACATGGACACAAACTCAGGCCCAGTTTAGGTTCTTACTTGAACCCTTATGACTCATCTACTGCCTCAAATTTCATCTCTTTTCTCTATGAAATAACCACAAGGAATTTTCTAAACTAGAAATCTGATAAAATTGCTTTTTGGCTTACTAACTTCCACAGTGCTTGCAAGAGTAAAAAAAAAAATGTCAACTTATTAAATATGGAATCCAAGACCCTTGTGGTCTTGCTCCTGCCTCTTCAGATAAAAGTTGAGAGCCAGGCTCTGGAGTCAAGACACTTAGTCTTTAATTCTGGCTCTACCAAATATTAGGTAAGCTACTTAATCTCTTTTTGCTTCAGTTTTCTTATATGTAAAATTGGAATAATTTTGTAATAATAATAGCATTTATGTGAGTTGGCTATTTCAAGGATTAAATAAGATAATATTTACAAATTTACTTACCAGTGTGGCACGTGGTAAGAGGTCTAGAATGTAGGGTTCTTAGTATTATTTCCCGTTCCTTTCTCTATATGTACTCCTACACAGTAGACATAACAAAAAAGACATCAATTTGCCCAACAAGTGGCATTTTCTTGTTTTTGTCTCTATGATTTCATGTTCACTATTTTCTCTGTCCAGTTTGCTCACCACCTATCCCTGTTCTCAATCTGTTTGTTTCCCTGTGGCATACTTGCCCCTCCCCCCTTACAGACAGAGCTCAAGGAACACTTATTGTTGGAACACCCTCTGAGCTCCCTATTGATGGGCAGTGCAGCCTTCTCTGCACTCCATTAGCAGGTAAAGGTCATGGGAGTGCTTTCAGGATTCTGCTTGGATTCAAACATTTACTAGCTTGTGTGGCCTTGGGCAAAATATTCAAATCCTCAAAGTCTCAATTTCATCTTATGAATCATAAGGCATATTTAATGGAGTTACATAGGATTAAATGAGACAACCTATGTAAGTGCTTAGCATAGTACATAATACATAGTAAAGACTGGAAAATCATGATTCAAGAACACCAATAAGTAGCATAGAATTTCTTCTACTGAGAGAGCACACATTACATTACCGTAGTCTTATTTCCAATTTTACACTTACCAGGCTGTTAATTTCTCCCATACCTTTCCTATTCATTTAGCCTTGTGTTCCTTGTATCTACTTTGGTAATTGCCTATTATAGACAATCATTGTATGTCTAGTGAAGGAAAAAATGGATGAATATTTCAATTGGTGGTAGTCTCATTTGAAAACTGGTAGGATTTTTCCCTGTCTTAACACTACTTGTGGAACAGATGGCCTCGTATATTGTAAAACATTTCATTTCAAACAATCCCCAATAAGATACAGTCTCCTTGAGGATGAGACAAATGTCTTGTCAGTCTCTGTGCCTCCAAAATATCTACATCTATTGCTGAATGTATATTATTTTTTGAATTTATACTATGTGTGTTGACTTCCCTTACTAAACTGTGAGTATAAACATATCTGTTCTTCCTGCCAGTAACACCATTTATATGATAAGTGTGCCATTATTTCTAAATATTTTGTTTTAACTATAGTCCTTTGTAGGTAAAGGCTCTGTTAAAAATGTTATCATAAAACCATTCTTTGAAAAATCTTGAAATCTCACTCCATACTTTCTGACAAAGCAATTATCATTTTTCTATAATACTGATTATTTTAGTAATTTTATTGCTTTTAGTGATAACTTCCGTTCTGTCTCTAGTTTGTAAAAATATATGCTGTATTTAATTTGGGGGCCATAATATTCTCAAGGTGAGCATTTAAGATTATTATGATTCAGAGGTACTCCCAACTTTGTGTTTGCAATTACAAAAAGCAGTGCAAGTAGAAAGGTTAAGGTTCAGATCTTACCTCTGTTAGCAGTGCAATCTGGACATGCTTTTAGTTTCCTTTTCTGTAGAATGGGCCTGAGAAGGCCTAGGCCCATCTGTAGGACTTTGCAAAGGTTTCTAATGAACATATGGTGCTTGGAACACAATAGTAGTTCATTGTGATCTTAAACAAAGGAAGGAGAACCATTTTATAAAGCATCTTTACTTTTATAGATGCATTTGTCCATTAAAAATTTCATTCATAGGCATCAGTGTACTTATAAGGTACCACAAAGCTCAAGGGTAATGGGGTAAACAATTTAACTATGTTCTACATGTTAACTGTTGATACATTGCAACGAAAGACAATTTGAACCACATAAAATATTCTGTTCTTTGAAACCATTCCTAACTTAACAATAGCTAAATCCATCTGGTCTCCTGGAGTATCATTTGTATTACCCCCACTCTGTCATTTGCATTATCCCCACTCATTAAAAACCCACATTTGTACTTTATTGATTTAGAAATAATATCCAGCTTATTGTCTAGAAATTGAAATAGAAGAGGGTCCAACTGAGATCAGCTGACATATCCATTAATGTTTACTCTATTTTTTTCTAAGTCAAGGATTTTAGAAGAAATAATTTTTAAAAGTATAGGTCCTTCTCTGAAAAAGTAGAGTAAGGGAACAAAACTGTTTATAGAATTTATGTTGTAGAATCAGGTAGAGAAGCAATGAGGCTAGTATTGTCATTCTATTAATATGCCTTAGTTTCTCAATCACAGGAAAGGTACAACCAAAATGCCTATCTCATAATGATGAGGATATTATTTGAATCAATGAGACTGATACATTGAAATGCTTAGGAAATAGAACTTCTGTCTGCCTATATTGTAACAAAGCTCAGTTCTCAGATATCTTAAGACCATAAAATTGATTCATTCAGGTGCTCACTTGAGCTCTTTGCACTTCTGTAACATTATGTCTACATCATAATATAAACACAGCTCTCTTAGGAAAAATGGTTTTCTTTTCTTTCTTTCTTTTTTTCTGTTTTATTTTTTTAATGTGTTGGGGAGTGGTTTAGGAGGGTTACCAAGGATTGAACTCAGGGGCACTCAACCACTGAGCCACATCCCCAGCCCTATTTTGTATTTTATTTAGAGACAGGGTCTCACTGAGTTGCTTAATTCACTTTTGCTGAGGCTGGCTTTGAACTTGTGATCCTCTTTCCTCAGCCTCCCAAGCACTGGAGTTGCAGGCTTGTGCCACCATATCCAGCAGGGGAAATAGTTTTTTTTTGTTTGTTTGTTTTTTTTTTTTTTTTTTTTTTTTTTTATGAGAACACTCCTAAGGATGACTGAATTGTCCCTCTTATTTCCCCTCATCCATCTCTTCTATTTTCTTTCCTTCCTTTGTCTAAGATTTGTTTGAACTTTCTGATATGATAGGCCTGTGACACCAATAAATGATATGATCCAGAGATAAATAAGGGACAAGAAAAGACAATGTGCAACAAAAGACCATTTGAACCACACAAAATATCCTGTCCTTAGCAGGCTTGTGGTTTATCTGAAATCACCAAGCAGTTACATGTAATATGACAAGGGTATCAATGATGGGTGCATAAACAAATGAGCCATGGGAGCAAAGTGAAGAGTTGACTTAAGTTTCTAGTTCTAATTTGGGAATGTCTTGGAGTCAAAGACTTGCACATATCTTATATCTTTTAAGAAAAAAAAGATATAGTTTTCCCATGAGTACTCAAAAAAAACTGGGTCAGTAAATTAGAGGCAGAGTTTTGAAGTTGTGTGGATTCATTGGAGAATATGATAAAGACTCATTTGGCATAGATGCAATGTTCAGGAAGAGGAGTAGAGGAAAGCAATGCAAGGAGACAATAGAGGTCAGACTATATAAGCCACATGTGGGAATTTGGGCTTTATTCTTTAGGCAGTGCAAGCCAATCCACTTCTTTTACTCTGGGAGAATCTAAGCTTGGTTTTAGAAATAATTTTAATACTTTTTGCTTTTTCTATGGCATGTGGACTTTGAAGATGTTATTATGAAAAGACATGGATAATAAGAGTCTATTACAAAAGTACAGCAGGGAAAATAATGTTCACCATAAGTTTCAGGTTTTTGAATGCTCTCTTGGGTCAGTTTGGCCATGATGGCTCAAATCTGACTTTATGACACATCATTACATGACAATACTTCAGGATGTTCCGATGAGCTGAGTCAGAAACAGAATCATCCAATTAATATAGAGCATGACTATATCTAAATATTAATCATAGAAACAAGCAAGAAATTGTTTTTTTGTTATAATAAAAGGGGAACTTGTATCTAAGTTATATCTACATGAATACAAGTTAAAAATTTGTCTTTATATATGAAAACATGAAGATAGTAATGCCATCTAAAAAGATGTTTTGAGGACTTCCTATATGGATACTTAAAAGATGTTCTTAAAAATTTGACTCACAGGTCATTTGAGAAACTATGTAAGCTACCCCAATATAGGTCCTTAACATAGTGTTTAAGAGCATAGGATCTGAGTCAAACAGTTCTGGATTAATTTTGCTGTTTAAGCACTTACTAGGTAGGTGGTTTTGAGCAATT
Organism: Ictidomys tridecemlineatus; assembly: GCF_052094955.1. Classification (NCBI taxonomy): domain Eukaryota; kingdom Metazoa; phylum Chordata; class Mammalia; order Rodentia; family Sciuridae; genus Ictidomys; species Ictidomys tridecemlineatus. The sequence goes on along the minus strand of NC_135480.1, from coordinate 71,933,360 downwards.
TACATAATTTCTGTATCAATTTACTCATTGAGTAATTTTGAAAGTTAGATAAAATAATACCTTACATAAGTATCTTTAGAAAATTTTATTGTCATTATTATCATTATTTTATATCATATAACATAAAATTTTGGGTGATCTGAGCTACTTATAGATGCAGTATACTAGCTAGTGAAGTCTGATTAACATGAGTATGAAAACTCCTTGCATAGTGACATATTGGATTTTGATGGTTCTTAATAAATGTTTAATTTAAGTTTCAATTACCCATAATAAATCCTTCATTTATATATCTAATTATTTATGCAATTGACTTGGGCCAAAAAGTCAATTGATTTTAGATGAATATGTTTATAACAATATTTTTCCCAATCTATTTGACATCTAAAGTAATATACCAAGTATAAACTAGAAGAAATCAAAGCAAAACCTTTTTCTTTTTAGATTTGAAAAATCTGTGGTTAGAGGCAACAAAATAAAGTTATGCATCTCTAGCTACAAGGAGGCATATAATGGATAGATCCATATTGCCAGAATTTCCAAAAGAATTCAGTTAATGACCAATTATGATTAATTATGGAGATAGTTGTAATTTTACAGCTTGAAAAGGTAATGTGCTTTGCATAACATACAAAAGTTAAAGCTTGCTTAAAAGAGCAGGATGTAGGAAAGGAAGGCTTGCACTTTTTTAAATATCTAAGTGAGTCCTGAGCTTTCAGAATTTTAAGTAGGCTCACATTCACTAATTCATCTGTTGAGCGCCTACACAGGCTGCATGCTGAACATGATGCTATTCACTGAGGCTAAAATGGGGTTCCTAGTCTGGTGGTGGAGATGAGCATGCAATTTATGCCAACAGAGGTGTTTTAAAAACTGCTGCGTGTGGAGAGAGGCAGCCAGAAAAGAGAGGTAAAACGCAGAGATATAGAAAGAATAGCATGGTCAGGGACTGTTAGGAATTTGTTTTGAACATCATGGATCCTAAGGGAGGAGAAAGTTATAGGAAATGAGTCCAAAAAGGGAGTCAGGACTGAAGTATAGGATGATCTTATATGCCACACTAAGCTGATTGGATCTCCAGAAATAATATTAATTTATCTAGTGGTGATAATTAATAATAACTACCCAGTTTAATTTCCTGTACTGGAATATTATACATACAAAAATAACATGTGTGCATGATATTCTCATGCTGTGGTTGCCTGTGTAGTTAGCTATATTCATTTGAACCAAGAGGGAAAGCTAAACAAAATAAATGAGAACATAGAACAAACTATCATTTATTTGTGCATTAGTTTATGTAAGATATAAGATTAATTATGTTTTGACAAATAGTGATACCTGAAGTCCTACTTTAATTATTGTATGAGAATAACTTTTAACTACAGACTAAATATGTGAGTGTACAGAAATGCTTTAACATAGTTTGTTTTCTAGTTATTAATATTTTTTTAGTGTTTTCCTTTTCATTTAACATAGTCATATTTTCGTAGGTAGTTCAGGGTAAAATGAGAGCCTGTAAAAAGTTTATATCATGTCTGAATTATTGCCAGTTCTAAACACGTATGGATGCTTTGTGAGCAAATAGACCCTTTCATGGTTTGGGCACAGATCACTGCCTCATGAAGCATGAACCACTGAAGAGGAAACAATATGTTCTAATCAAAACAAAGTTAAGAGGTAACCAGAAAAATAGTGTGGCAGTTCAAAAATTGGAGGAATTACTTTCAGCTGAATATTATTGTGGAGAACTTAAAGAAGGTGACATTTGAGCTGGACCCAACAGAGATACATAGAATTTATGCATTTGGAAAGGTGTTAGAGGTGAAAGGACAAACATCTTTAAAAGGAACAGATATGGGAAACTGTTCTGTGAACATGAATGACACTTTATCATGTGGTAGGAAGGCATTTATTTGTCAGTGTTGAAGAATTCTCATATGGAGGGAAGGCATCATATAAGCCCTGGTAAAAATGGCACCTGTCAAGTTTATTTACTCTTATTGTCACAGAGGACAATGGATAAATGTGAGACTCTTGGAATCAGATGACTCTGGTTGGAATATCAACTCTATTATTAGGTATGTGATTTGGGGCAAATCATGTAAGCTCTTAGAAACAGTTTTCTTCAATGAAATGGTGGAGATTATAACATTAAACTCACATAAGGGATACATAAGGACTAAAGGAGATACTACTGCTGTAGTTGACATTAGTAATTGTTCAATAAATTACTGCTGCTAACTTGGATGTAGATTTTGGAAAAGAAAGTGACTTTAATTTTTTTTCTCATGTTCTACATTCTTTTCAGTAAGAGAAGGAATGGGGAGATGGACACAGTTGGTTCTCTCTCTCTCTCTCCCTAAATCTTCCAATCTAAGTATTTTTAAGATAAACATTTTAAATTGACAATAATCATTGTGTATGTTGATGTGGTACAATGAAATGTTTATTCTATGTGTATATTTTATAAAAATTAAAACAAGCTAATCAGCTTATTTATCACCTCAGCAAATTACCACTTTTTGTGGTGAAAACATTAAAAACATTCATGTATTGCATATCTCAACAATTTTGAGATATGCAATACATGTAGTCACCATATAGTGCAAGAGATCACCAAAACTTATTCCTCCACTCTAACTGAAACTTTACAACCTTTGATCAACTTCTTCCCTTTCCCTACCTTCCTCCATGCATCCCAACTTTGGATAAATTCCTTTCTGTTCTCTGTTCCTATGAGATTTTTTTAATTGCACATATAAGAGATAAGGTAATATTTATCATTCTGTGGTGGGCATAATGTTTTCCAATTCTGTCCATGTTGCAGATAACACAATCTTCATATTTTTAAAGGCTACATAGTATTCCATTATATACATAAACACATTACATTTGCTTTATTCATCAATGATGAGCATTTAGATAGTTTCCATATCTTGGCTATCATGAGTAATTCTGAAATGAACATAGAAGTATAGATGCCTCTCTGACATATCTGTTTTATGAGATCTTAGTGTGAGTGAAAGAATCAAAGCACTCCAAAGTTCTTGCTCTTTGTTTTCTTATTCTCTTTGATACACCACATTTGCCTATACACTTGATCTAAGAAATATGTTTTGGGTGCTTTTTATTTAAATGACTCCATTAAAAGTTTGGATTTAATCATCTTCTTAACCTCTACAGCTTTACTATTCACATATTCCTGTTAAATTAGGCATCATGATGGTCGCACTGAGATTTTAAACCTGGTTCCCTGTTTTATTCCCTTGTGGTTATAATGATAAGAAACATGATGCATGACTGCTTGTACCTATAGGACAATGGGGAAAATCAAATTAATTCCAAGAAAGGTGAAGTCAATGGCTTTCATAGGTAACTATTTATATGTATAGCAGTTACCTAGTAACCTGTTCATTCTCATGCTTATATTTAATTGTAACAAAGTGAGTCATGTCTTCATTATTCATGGTTCACCAGCTGCTAAAGCTAAGTATTCTATCTAGGAGGAGGGGTGATTTTACAGTACATCTCATCTACTTCTTCTTGAAATATTAGTCATTTCTCAATGGACACATTCATTAATAAATTTAAAGTATCCAGAATAGAGTACTGCTTTATTATATCCCACTCTTGATGTTGGTTCTGTCTCAAGAGGATGACTTAAAAAACAAGATCTCACATTTCTCTGGAAGTACCAGTTAAAGTCACAAAATAAAAATTTTATGCTTATTAAGAAGTTCAGAACATTATGCCAATTATCTTTTCTTGATGCCATGCATGCAGTTTTCATGTCATATGTCATTATTAAAAAAAGGTTTGAAGTTGAAAATCTAGCTTCTAATAATAAGAGCTATTATTTAATGAGTAATTGTGATATATGTCAGCTACTCTGCTAGCATCATACACACATAATCTCTAATCTGCTTAATGTCACTATGAGAACTGAAGTTCAGGGCCACTGATTTCTGTATAGTTAAGTATACACAGAAATTTTTTAGAGATGATAAACTGTTGATTTTTCTTTTGAAGATCTTAGAGTCCACCAGAGAGATGGTTGGGGATGCAAGATACTCCTAAAAATGTACATCAAGTGCATTGAGGAGTTGGGAATGGTCACATATGAGCTGACTTTTTCTGAGGTCTGTTCCCCAGTGGAATGGGGTAGAATGGACAGTCTGGGACAAGGGAGCAGTATATGTGAGTATTAAATGTAGAAAAGACTACCACAAATTAGAACTTGCATTTGTATTTTTTTCCTTGTGGTTGTTCACTGAATTATAGTCACACATCCAAACAGCCTGACGTATGTTGCCTTTTTAGGATGATATAATGTTATTAATATTGATATTTTTTGTTTTGTGCAGGCTCAGATAGTTATAAAGCAACTAATAGAAAGGTTTCTACTGAACCTTTTGGAACAAACTAGAAGAAGGCCTGGCCCAGGCAACTCTGTGCTATGGTGAATTGTCTTGAAAATGCTTCTTCTGACTGATGGATTGGTACAATGTTTACAGAGAAAAACATGATTTCTCTCTAGAATATCTTCTTATAAAGCATTAGCTGTGGACTTGGGAAAATGTAATAAAAAATAGAAAGTTAACTTCTACCTCTGGTCCATGTGTAAGCCTGAATTGGATTGTTTAAAAATTTGGATTGTTAGAAACAGAAGTTGTTTTAGAGATACGCATGTAGTCTCCTACCCTTAAGAGAGATTTCTCTAGAGAGACCCATTCAGAAGAAACAGGTCAGGTGTCTTGCCACAGATCCAGGTGAATGGAAGATTCTTGAACCCAGAGGTTGGACTTCCTGTCCACTGCTTTTTGCTGTATAAAACTCTATCTACACTTTGAGGAAATAAAAATTTAATGTAGAATTATTTTACCTGGTGTCATGATTCCCTCAAAATTCACCTGTGAATGTCCTAAACCCCAGTCCCTTAGGATGTGACTATATTTGGAGATAGGGCCTTTAAAAGAAGTAAGATTAAATGAGGTGGTAAAGTTGGACCCTCATCCAGTTATGACTGGTTTCCTCGTAAGTGGAGAGGACAAAGAAGCAGACAAGATATAATGATGTGCTTGCACAAAGGAGCATTCCTGGGAAGAGGCAGCAAGAGGGCAGCTCTCTGCAAACCAAAGAATGACCTCACAGGAAAGCTACTCTGCTGGTCTTGGTACATTAGTTTTAGACTTCCAGGTTCCAGAATTGTGAGGGGGAAAAAAAATCTAGTCTGCGGTATTTTGTCATGACAGCTCTACTAGCTAATTAAAATATCTGGTATATTTTCACATTAATAAGAGAAATACACTGACCTCATTTTTTTATTATATGCTAAATTTTAACTATGCATAATATATCCTGGCACTTCCCCATAATATTTATTTAGCATTCTCTGCTATAGCAGAGTTCTTCTCTCTTTAATGGCAAGAACTGTTGTAGTTGTCGTTATTTCCCCAATACCTAAGACAGTGCTTCGAATGGAACAAATGCTTAATGTCTATACAAATTAATGAATGAAAGGAATGAGATCTTTACATGCAAAACTGTCTTACAACTGAGTCATATGCTTCGATGCCAAGCCTTTAAAAAGTTAGCTACTCTTTTATAAGAAACTATCTTTCTTAAGTTACAACTTCTTTTCCCCTTAATTTCAATATAAGTGATTTATTTTGTATACATTTTGCGTGTGAAAATTTGGGGCAGTGGTTGAGACCTTAACACTTTTGTGCAGTAAAGTTCAAGGGACTATTGATAGTTATTTCCTGCTCTGTCAAAAGGACTTGTCCAGTTCTTTTCACTGCTATGATGCTTAGGAGGTGTCCCAACATATTTTTTTTTTTTTTTGCTGTGTTTGATAATGTTGCTTAATGTAAGGCTGTTTCCTATTCCTCAGTGATTTCCTTTTTAGCTAAGGACTGGGGACCATAGTTGAATCTTCTCTGCTACCCAAACATCCTTGACCATGGCATCTGATTGTGCTTGCTGGTAGAAAATGTTACTTCTGTGAAGTTCAGTACCTACCTGCAGTACTGTGACACCCACCTGGTTCAGTATTTATCTGCACCTGCAAGCTTTTCATTCCTTAGTTGTTCATTTGTGGGGCAGAGCTGTAGCAAACACTTTCTCCAGATTATACATCTTTCTAATTTAATAACACAGTTGCTTTTTTCCTTTATTTCTTTTTCTTTAGTTTTGGCATCTAATATGTATATGTATGAGTTGGGGAAAATTAATAGCAACTATAGTTCTAATCCTCAAGAGATTTACTCAAATGAAACCTGATCTGTGAAAACCAGGGTGATATTAGTCATTTAAAATGTTTCAGAGGTACAGGGTGACCTGGTACATTTTGAATACCTAGAGACTATAGTGTGAATGAATCATGAGAATGAAACAGAGATCATTTAAGAAGACAAGGAGGTTTGACAAAATTCATAATATAGATTGGAGAAAAGAAGAGAGGGTTTTATTTTTCCCCTGTGTAAGTGTAAATGACACTAATTGAGTTATCCATGTCAGAATTAGAAAATTTTACATAAGAATATATATTGAAAGTTGAGTAAATGAAATTAAGGTGTTTTTATCAAGGATTTCAAGAAATGAGTTTTGAGAAATAAAACTAGTATTTATTAGACACTATGCACTAAGGATTAATATTTATTCATATTCTTATTTAATCTCCACAACAACCTTAAAAATGAGTTATATCATTATAAGAGATTATAAAACTGAAGACTGAGTCAGGCAAGGCAATTTAATCTAGCTGATGTTAGAATTTGGATCATGTACGTCTGGCTTGTATTTGCTATTTCACATAATATTGTTTGGATGGCAAAGATAAACAGAACATGTATCAATCAGTTAGGGTCTAACCAGAAAAGAGAAATAATTCTTCTTATTGCAAATAGAAGGAATGTAACAATCTGGACAAGTTACACAATTCACAGAAGAGATGAGAAACAGGATATGGCCAGGCTACCTGGAGATTAACCACAGCAGGAGAAACCTCCCACCTCTGAACGGGAGCATCAAGGGAAGGGGCCAGGTCAACCACTAGGAAGCTAGAGCCATTGTAGAACTATTCAGCAGAGCAGGGCCAAGGAGGAGGTGTCACACTGCTGGGGATGGAATCCAGGGACAAGTTCCTTGGCTTACCTCTTACTTCTGTATCCCTGAGCTTTTTCATGGATGCAAGAAAGACTGTGGTTTTTAATATGAGCATCAGGAATTACTGTCAATTTAGAGAATTCCCATTGATGAAGATTTTCAGGTAATGCAGTTTAGAAAAGCCTCAAGTCCAGTTATTAAATCTGGATTGGGAGAGTTTGGTTATAAGGTGAGATAAAACAGTTCAGTTTCCTAATCACTTAGTTTTTCACCATTTTAATACTGTTTAACCTTCGAGGTTGGAAAGAACCATGAGACTCCATTGACTAGTACTGTTCTTTTATAGGAAAACAGACTACTTGAGAAAATTCTAGCATATGAGAAACAAAAACATGTCCAGGTTTTTTGGACTCTGGAGGATTCCTTATTTGGGATGTGCAGGCATAAAGCATGAACGGAAGCTTATTTTCTACATGCCACAAATTGATGTTAACAAGGGAGCTGGGTAGTGATTCAGGAGGAATCACACTGGGTTTTCTGATGAAGTTCTTTACCTCAGAAGACAACATGGATTTAACAGCTTTTTCTGGGGAGCTGCTTCCGCAGGCAGCATTCATGTCTGACCTTAGGCAAGCAGGCAGAGCTGCAGTCAGAAGGCAGACTGAGTGCTGCCCATATGCTGTCAGGCTCCCGCTACATTTTCTGTTCATAAAAGTGATGGACAGACCCACTGGGCACTGCTCTTAAAGGAGAATCACTCTTCAATGTTTTGCACCTTGTAAATGAGCGAAGAGACTCCCTCAGGCGTCAGATTCTGGGTATAGAAGTGGCCATTGCTATTAATGCTTCCAAAAACGGCACTCATTTAGTCATCAAAGATTTGTTGCATCTCCTGTATGCCAGAAATGTGGCCATACATGAAGGACACACACATGAAAAGGCCAAGGGCTGCTTTCTAGAAACTCAAAGGAGCTCTTAAAGTAGGTTGGATGGTATGATGGGTAGATTGTCAGAAACAGGGGTAGCACTGGCTTTCCTGCAAACTGGCTGTGTTATCTCAAACAAGTCACTTCTCCAATCTGGGCCTCAGTTTTTGTGTACCTCAAACAGGAATAACTGGATTCTTATGAAATCCTCATGGGATTATTTTGAAGACACAAAGATACAATGCTTGGGTAAGAATCATAAAGTTATAAAATGCCAAAAATGAACACAGTACACAGTCTTAATCACTTTAATAGCTTCAAAATCTTATATATTCATTCTCTAGAAATTTTATCCTCTGAATTCTCAAAGCCAAACACTATATCCTGATTAATTCTGTATGAAAAAAGTTATCATTATTAAGTGATAAGGAAGAAAAATAAGTAGTAATTATTAAGCTGTGGGAAAAAATGATTATATGCTGAGCCTTGCACATGATGATTTATTAATGTGTTATTATAGGACTCTCTTGGGACATGGGACTTATCCCTATTTTACAGAAGAGAAAGTAGGTCCAGTGAGGCTACTTTTAAGACTGTCAAAGTCACATGGCTTGAAAATGACTGAATTGGGATTTGAAACCAGATCTGACCCATATGTTGACTCTCATTACACTTCATACCAACTGAACCCTGAGGGCAGTGTTGGTGCAGAGTTGGAGCTGCCTTGGGTAAGAGGGTGGGAGCCTTTCAACAAACATGTTCTATGGCATTGTGTGTGACAGGCCCTAGACATATGCATTGGAGTGTTGGTGATTGGGGTGGTGAACATAAAAAAAGAAAATAGTATAAAATAAGTAATAAAAAATAAGCTAAGACACTGGCAATAGATCTGGATGGAAGAGTTTGGTTACAAGGTGAGATGAAACAGTTCAATGTCTTAATCACTTATTTTTTTTTTTTTTTACCATTTTAATACCATGAAACTTGAGAGATTGGAAAGACCATGAGATGTCATTGACTAGTCTGGGGTTCAAGAAAAACAAACTAGATGGAGATGAAACCAGGAATAAAATTAACATTCAAAGAAAGACTAAAAAGGATACACATGTGAAATGCCACAGGGAATTTATCTCCTACTTCTCAGCTTGTCATTTCATATCTGCCAATACTTTTTTTTTGAGTTCTGAATTGTATAGCCAATGTGGAAAATAAATATGTATTTCACTTATTCTATGCTTGGAGTCAGATGAAATAGCCAAGATGCAATAAAACCATAGTTTCTAGAACATCTTTTATTCCCAAGACAATCTCAACATTGAAACAAATCACTTAAGGGACTAAAAAAACTATATTCGTGCTGATGAGATCAGATGCTTTCTATCTGAAATTTCAAACTTCAGGATGCTTTGTTCCCACTTTTGTTGGTATAGATGTTTTCTGAAACCTGACTAAAAAGTCAGTCAACATTTATAGCTGGGATATTTCTCCCTGTAAAAAACAGTCAAGAGGTTTCTTGTTGATATACATCAAGGACCTTCTCTTTCTCCCTTGTTCTCTTTCTCTTCTTTAGTGATGGGACATGGCGGAGCTAGGTTTTACAATAAAATTGCTTCTCAACACCCTTCCTCCCTTCTAGAAGCCCTGTCTCACTGACTTAATTGGTGCTCTCAGTGCACCTGCAGATACTGGCAGTAGGCGGCAACTTCAGTCGTTTCCTCCCAGCTGCATGTGCTCATCTGAGAGTTCCAAAGCCCTTCCGTGGCTGTGTCATTTGAAGGCTGATGAACTTTGTGTAGAAAGCTTTACACTAGTCTATGTTCCTTGGAGGCTTGTATTTTCAGCAACAATTATAGCAGGGGCAGTTGTTTCTTCTAAAAACCTTATAATACTTGTTTTTGTAATTCTTGATTTGAAGAGAAACATTTGGCTCATGATTCTTAAGCTTTTCTACTGGTGTTCATCTCTACAGCAGGGATGGATTTACAGGTTCATTGAGTCAAAATTTAGCCTTGCACAGCAGAATTCTCTGTTACAACCTTACCAGCATAGGAGAGTCCAGAAGGACGAGGAGAGCCCTAAGAAAACCAAGGAGGACTTAAAGTTCATTTGAATTCTCCTAGTTGGTCATAACATGGAAGCACATTTTTAACATGATTCCTAATGTGTCTTTTTTTTCTTCTCCTGCTTCTGCTCAGTCACAACACCATGTGGACTCATCTCTGCTTCTTGAGTTCCTAGAGCTCGCTCTTCTGCCAGAAATCCTCATCCCTCCTTTTCTCCTGGATGACTTCCACTTTTCCTTCAGTCCTTAGCTTAAATGTTACTTAAATATCCTCAGAGACCCCATCACAAATCCCCTGAACTAATTTGCTCTTCAGCAGCTATTTATCTGTGCACTGCAATAAAGGGAAAACTGAGGTTTAGAAATGGGCACTGCTTATTTACAAGGCAGGTCTGAAATTAGAATCCACATTCACAGAATTCTGCAGCCCATACCTTCTCTGTACAGCTCTGACCCACTAGAAGGATAGGGGGTGTGAAATCAGAGCACAGAGCAGATGGCCAGCTGGCTATTTTGACTCCTGTGTCACTGAGTTATTGAATAAGGTCTCTCTAGAATCTTCTGATTAACTTTAGATGGATTCTAAGTCTGAGGTGGGGCTGAGGCTGCAGGGTCTTGTCCCAAAGTTTCAGACATAGGGATCAAAGGACTTTGGGCAGGGAGGTTGATATAGTCCTCCAATGACAGAACTTTCACAGCTCTCTCAGGACAGTTGGCCATGGCTCTAGTCAGCAACCTTATCCACTGGTTAGTGCTAACTACACAGGTGAGCCATGGAAGAGCACAGAGCACAGACTTCTCTTCAGGACCCTTCTCTTGGCCGCTACCACACAGAGCCCCTGTTGAGAGAGAACTGAAGTATTCCTTGTGTTTATGTTTTATAGAACTGTGCTCAAAGCCCTTTTCCATGGTAACTTCATTTGACCCTCACAACGGCTCTCTGATTTCAGCAGACCATCTTTCAAACAGAGTCACCTGGAGGTTAAGTGATTGACTCAGTGTCACATAGCCAGCAAATGACTGCTGGGACTGAAGCTCCAGGCCCCTGGTTAATGCTTCAGTGCATTCTTCTCTGCATCACACAATCTTATAAGCAGAATGGCAGCAGCCTTCTTCCATCGTCTGCCTGCTTGATCAGAAGAGCATATTATCTCAGCAGCAGGGAGAATGAACCAATCTTCTCTGCATACATTACCCTCACAGAGACCACCACAACAGAATGAGTCCCGCCCTGCTTTGGCTCAACTCTGGAGTCAGACTGCCTGACTTCAAATTTCAGCCTTTCTCCTTCTGGCTCTGTGATTTGGGACATATTTCTTAACTTCTCTGTGTCTCAGTTTCATAGCAGTGAGATAAAGATAATAGTAATAATAATGATAATGCCTACTACATAGGACCATAGGAGAATTGAGTTAATTACACAATTTATAAAGGATAGTGCCTGACACAGATGAAGTAGTCAAATACTGGTTAGTACTAGTTGTACGGTTTCAGTAGATCCCTCATTTGGGGACCTGTATCATTTTAAACAAAACCCATTTCCTGAGCTTGTCCTACACAGTCTTAATTATCAGTTATTTTCCCTTTGGACCTTGGATTTTATGATGTCTCTGTGTATAGTATACTGTGACATAAAGAGCATTTCTTGGAATTTTCAGGTTTCTACTGTAGTGTAGAAGGACTTAAAAACAGCATTCTACAGGGACACAGCCACATCAATGTTTATAGCAGCACAATTCACAATAGCTAAACTTTGGAAACAGCCTAGATGCCCTTCAACAGATGAATGGATTAAAAAAAGTGACATATATACACAATGGAATATTACTCAACAATAAAAGAGAATAAAATCATGGCATTTGCAGGTAAATGGATGTATTGGTGGAGAAGATAATACTAAGTGAAGTTAGCCAGTCCCCCCCAAAAAAACAAATGCCAAATGTTTTCTTTGATATAAGAAGGCTGATTCATAGTGGGATAGGGAAGGGGTTCAGGGGAGGAATAGACAAACTCTAGATAGGGCAGAAGGGTTGGACGGGAAGGGAGGGGGCAGGGGTAATTAATGATGGTGGAATGTGATGATCATTATTATTCAAAGTACAGGTATGAAGACAGGAGTGAATACACTATGTATACAACAAGAGCTATGAAAAATTGTGCTCTATATATGTAAAAAAAGAATTTAAAATAAAATAAGAACCTTAAAAAAAGAAGGTTAATAAATGACAAAGCTGTCTTTCTGTTGGATGTTCTCCCTAACTCTGTTTCTACTTTGAGTTCATTTGCTGTGTAGACACAATTGGCATGCTACAATTTCAGGCATTACCAATCTTCATACCGTTCAAGAGATCAGCCCAGCCTCTCCTTAATAATCAAACCTACTATTGTGTCAGCTCTCTACCTTCATGAGAATTGGCTCCTAAGTAGGTTCATTTTGTAGGAACAATATTTCTTAAATGCTTATCAAAAAAAAAAAAAAAAAAAAAACCTCAGGCCTAAGGGTCAGCAAAGGAAAGGGTAGGGCTCTTCTACATGGTTCTGTTTTCTTTTCCACACTGGTCCCTGCTTTTTCCTTCAAGTGAGCAGCAAGAATCACAGAGTCTTAATCTCAGCAGGGGCATGCCTTTAATTGCCCTGACTAGCCAGGAGTCTAAGACAGTGAAGTGGAGTGATTGCTGGCTGCAGATGGATTGTCTCAATTACAGATTCTCACCTGCAGAGATCCAGGGCATTAATTGAAAGCATTTAAAGGTGATGGTTGGAAGAACCAGAATTTCCTCTTTGCTGTGTTTTAAAGTTTTATTCTGCTATTAAGAGACCTTGGAACTGCTCACTGTGAATATAAACCTCATCTTCAAATCCTCAAGCCATATCCCCACTCCCTAAAGTATACCCTCCTTGATTCTACATTTTGAAGTCATAAACCAGCAGTGTGCTTCAAGCAGTTAGACGGATCTGGCTTAGGAATTTGTGGCCTTCCTCAAGTCGTCTAAGCTTTCTGAACTCCAGGTTGTGCATCTGTGAATTTTCTGTTTCACAGGATTTTCAAAAAATTAAATCATAGAAGATCATGTAGCATGAAGATATGTGAATGTTTTCTAATATACAAACTGTAGAGAGGAATGGACAGTTTGAAGTGGTCCTCATGAAAATCACTGTTTCCCAGTATAATTATTAAATACATTTGCTTCTATATTTAAAGAAAATTGAGGCTCTGGCAACTATGCAAAGCCAATTAAATAGTAAAGAACTCATTCTTAAATCCTATACTTTGAGAGGAAGCATAGTTGTAATAGATATTTATGGACCTTGTTAGTCACTCCATCCCAGTATCCAGTGCTTGATATCATGGTTTGAATATTAGGTGCCCCCACCAAAAGCTCATGTGTGAAACACTGCAAGAAGGTGTAGAGGTGAAATGATTGGGTTAACCCAATCACTGAATTAATACCCTGACAGGGATTACCTGGGTGGTAATATAGGCAGTAGGGTGTGGCTGGAGGAGATGATTTTCTGGGGGCATGCTTTGGGGCATACATATTTGTTTTATATATAAGCTTTTTCTTCTAAAATTGTTCTTATCAGGCTTTTTAGTCATATCAGTGAAAAAACTGATTAAAACACTTGGTATATAGTAGATGCTTTATAAAAAATTTGTTGAGGGGTTGAGATTGTGGCTCAGGGGTAGAGTACTCACCTAGAATGTCTGAGGCCCTGGGTTTTATCCATAACAACACATAAAAATAAATGAAATAAAGGTATTGTGACCAACTACAACTAAAAAATAAATATTTTTAAAAAATGTTGAATAAATCAATGAGTGAAAAATGCCTATAATGATCCAAGGGAGCACTTAAATGTGACAGATTGGCCAGCCTATAGTTTGATCCATGTATTCAATTTGACTTCTATCACTTACAGATCCACAGACTGAGAATCCTATTTACAACCTCTAGAAGACAATTGGCCTGAAAGTAGAGCATCACATGCAAACATGTTCACCATAATTTTGCAAGTTATAATATTTGCTTCTGCTCTATGGAGAGATTGGATTTGTCCAGAGTAACAAAGGAAGTAGAAGAGCAGAAATCTAAATCTAAGCACATCTTGCTCCAAAGCCATTGTTTATTTCACCACATCAGATTAGTTAAATTTTAGACAAATATTTATGAAAGACTTGAACTGAAATAATGCCAACTTCTCTATTCTTCATTGAAATAATAATCTGGATTCCATGATCAGTTCAAATAGTAAAAAGAATGTCCTAAGAAGATGAGCACTTTATGAAGAGGAAGATTCACTTAGAATTATGAGGAGGTGAGGAGGCAGGGTGTTGGTTAAAACAAGGGGTGAAAATGGACCTTTAAAGACACAGTCATTATCTTTGTACCCATACACAGTGCACAGGCAAATTACTATAGTCCCTGTGTGGCCTAGAGTTTGTTCATCAAGAAGCAGAGTTTTTCTAGGGTCAAAGGGACTGTTTGGAACTAATGGTAACAACTTTGAGAAAGGTTTAAAGATGATTGGGGTGTTTTTCTTAGAGGAAGTCTGGTAAGGAGGAGGAAATAGGTTAACCATAGTTAGAAGACTACTTAGTGACCATATGCTGCAATAGAGAGAAGGGGCACAGTGAAAGATGTTACTAACATATAGAAAGGAGAAGAGAGTTGAAAATGACTTTAAGATTGCATATTTGGAAATCTATGAACCTAGTTTTGTTGGACAACCACAATATGTTCTTGTTAAGCATAACCAGTTGGGTAAATAATGTAGCTCAATCACAAGCTTTATTAAAACAGAAACTATATTAAATGTTATTTACATGAATAAATACTGCCAAACCCAACTTTTTTGTCTTGACATAAGAGTCTAGGTTCTGAATCCAGACTGTTCAAGTCCTGATTATACAACTTACTGTATTTACAACTGGGTCTCACTTTCCTCATCCATGAAATATAGATCACAATCACACTACCTCTTAGACTAAGTGTGAAAATTAAATAACTTTAGTAAATGAAAAGCCTTTAAAATAGGCCAGGGCATATTGTAAACTCTAAAGAAATGTTATCTAATATTAGAAACTACCTTTTTCTTCATCCTCTAATTTGATATCACTGTTCATAACTCTTGGGAATCTTTCTGAGATAACTTTCTCTCCCATGTATAACTTTCTCTCTTTATTTATTCACATTTTTTCTTGCCCTCTTATTTCTTCCCTAATTTCTTTTATTCTTGCTCATAACCCCAGGAAAACCTGTCTCTGTTTTCTTTAGCATCAACAATAGACAAAAAAAAACATTGTCACTGTATTATTTTCTTTGTTCGATTTTGTCTAGTTATTGTTATTTGGTTGTTTGTAACATTTTTTTTCCATTGCAAACGTATGGCATCTAAGCTGCACTTGAAGTGAATGCACTGTTGTGGGCTAGCCTGTGAGCTTAATTGCTATTGTAACATGATTTCTATGAGAATGTATTATTTATCCTAAACAACTGACTCATTTTGCATGGAGTCCCATACTTTATGTAGCCATACATTACCTTATTTAGTACTCCAAACTTACTTATGTAATAATTATTATTTCTATATCACAAATAAAACAATTATTGTTTCAAAATTTAAATAACTTACCTAATCCTTGTGACTAACACTATGGGGGAAGGAACTAGAGACCATTTCTGTTCATTCCAGTTCAAGAGAATTTCCACAACACTACTCCTCTTGCCACACACACTCCTTGTATTCATTCGAGGTATAAATGCATATTTATAAATGAGAAGTTAGCTGGCTATTAAGTGATGAAGATAACAATGGTAGAAGTTACAAATTTTTCAAGGATAAGAATATACCAAGTATCATCTTAATGTATAATCTTAGTGAAACATAGTAATATGATAAGATATTGGTCTTATCCTTATTTACAAATGTAGAAATGGAAAATCCTAGAACAGAAATCAAAGGTCACATTACAGGCAAGTAGCAGGCTTTGAACTTAAATTCAAATTTGTTTGACTCCAAATTCTTTGCTCTTCTTACTTCCACATACTACTTCCTTACCGGCTAGATGAGATGTGCACCTCCCATCCCTGGGTGCCACATTAAGTCATGGACATACTACAGTGAAAGAGGCTCCTGTCACTCTTGATGAGCAAAGCAACCCCCACTCAGAAAAGTCAGAACTAAAACAGAGAAAATGTGGTCTCCTGAGTTTATAGCTGATTCACAAACCCTTGTGAACATATGACATTGTCCACAGTCTGGGAGAAAAGAACAGGAAGTCAGCTATGGAACCCTGGGTTGGCTCTTGCCATCTGGTTGGGGACAGAGGAATAAGTGATTGGATGACAGAGGCTACTTTTCCAGAGAGTATTTTAATGAACCCTCAGGGAGAAAAATTGTTACAAGTGAGCTTTTGCAACTCATTAATTGCCTTGAAACTTAATGATATTCTTGCAGACCTGAAATTCCCTTTTCATTCCCTGAAGAATTTAGTTCCTATGAATGTTAGATTAATATTGTTTTGTATGCAGTGTTTGTACACTCTGAGGCAGTAGACGTTTTTAATGGTTGGACTGAAATGATGTCTTAGCAGTGTGTCAGATTTTAATGAAGCTGTGTAAAATTGTTGTCATAAGGAAGGATTTATAAGTATTTTTAATTTCCAGGTAATAAGAGATCTTTGCTCCAGTTTGGTCACTAGAGAAATATGACTTTTGTTTTTCACTTTTCTTTTTTTTTTTTATAATAATACCTTTGCCTGGCTTATAAGGAGCTACCAACTTAGTTAACAGCTCTCAAAATCACTTATAATTAGAAGGACAATTCTACACTGTGAAATTTTAAACCACTTCCATAAACAGATATAAGTGAAAATACTGCAGTGCCATGAAATGCACTCATCTTGGGGATGCTCTGATTAATTGACACAATTTATAAAGAAATTCTACCGGGTTTGTTGTCTCACATTCATAACAACCTACTTTAATGATTACCTTAACCAAAATTACCAATCCTTGCCTTCTTAAAATGTAGGTAGGAATCTATTTTTTTTCCTTGAATTGCCAAAGTATTAGCATAGCTTTTCAACAGACACACCTGATTATGCCACCTTACTCAATGAATTCCTGTCATTCTTGGGATAAAACTTGACTTACACAGACCTTCACCAGCTGTCCATTCTCACCTCTCCACCTCTATTTCCTATCACTATCCTATCCCAATTTCTTTGTAAGGGGCCTTTCCTATTCCAGGCTTTTCCCAGACATTGCTCCACCCACCTATCCCTGATCTCTGCCCACCCCCATTCTAATTTTCTCCAACCCTGCAAACTCTTACTATCATCTGTCATAATAGTCTATGCTTCTTTAAACCCATATTGCATTATAATTAAATGATTATTTGCTAATCAATATATTATGATTATGGCAATCAACTCTTACTAGAATGTAAGAATAGAAGTCACTTCTGATGTTCATGCCTGTATTTGCAGCAGGGAGTACAGAATCAGGTTTATGTTGGTAAAAGCCAAATGTTCTATGAGTTAATATATCAAGAAACGTAGAAGGGTAACTGGCACAGAGTAAATCCTCTGTATGTTTTGACTACTTTAATTGTTTTTTTTATCATTTGTATTGCTTTTACTTTTCCTTTATTAATAGATTTTATTTATCCTTTATTAATAGATGTTGATAAAATAGTCATGGGCCATGATATAGGGTTTTCTCGGTGGAAGTTCTGCTAGGTGATCTTTGGAAAGTCAGTTAACATTTCTATGCATTAGGTTTCTTATCTTTACAGGCATTCCTTAAGAAATTTTATTTTAAAAATATAGATCCCCTTTAAAGCCAAAGGGAAAGGAAAAGAAATAACTGGCTAATTATGAAGTTGATGTTTTTCTTTAGTTTTTCAGGCTTTCTCTCTGAAGTACTCTCCACATGTAGGGCAACCCTTCATTTCCTAGACATAAGCAGCCACCCCATCGTCATGTTTGCCATTATGAAGACTTTCTTGTATGTCCTTTGTTAGGCTCTGTAAGTAGTTCTCATCTCACCTTTGTGGGTTCTGGATCAATGGAGAAGCGAGTCAGCAGGAGGGGAACTGTAATGTCACTCTTGTATTGACAAGGACCAGTATGGAGTCTGTATCTCCATATGAGATGCAACTGGACCTGCCATTCTACCCTCCAACTAGAGAGGGGAACAACACAGTTTGTTATGGTTTGGATATGAGATGTCCCTCAGAAGCTCACGTGTGAGATAATGCAAGGTTTGGAGGAGAAATCATTAGTTTAAGGTTATAGCCTTAAACTAATCAGTGAATTAGTTCCTTATGGAATTAACTGATAACTAGAGGCAGCTGGGATGTGGCTAGAGGAAGCTGTTGTGGGGGTGCGTGGCTATGGGTTATATATTTTGTATCTGGATTGTGGACTCTCTCTGCGCTTCTGATCGCCATATGAGCTGCTTCCCTCTGCCAAGCTCTTCTGCCATGATGTTCTGCCTCACCTCAAGCCCTGAGGAATAGCATTGGTGTCTATGGATTGAGACCTCTGAAACTGTGAGCCCCCAAATAGCTTCCTCTTCTACAATTGTGCTGGTCAGGTCTTTTAGTTACAGTAATGAAAAAAACTGACTAATATACCAGTCAACAGACAGTATGAGTTTTCAAAGGAGATACACATGCCAAGGAATTCACCTGCCAGTTTGAGAAGAGAAAGAGGCCAAATTTCCTGTGCACAAAACATTTGGCAATTAACTATTGGGAATTAACAATTAGGAAAGGTGGACCAATGTACTCAATCTTCCTTTGTAGAAAGGTATAAGAAGTGGGACAATGGACTTAGACTGTTTGGTTACAAATAAGGGGTAAAATATAAATCATTTTAATGTCAATTTTCTAGTGAATTTCAATAGGGTACAGGCAGTTTCTGGCAATAAAGGGAAACTGTCTCAGGAAGTTGTTATTATGAAAACCAGAAATTGTATGAAAACATTTCATTGTTGCATTCATCTCCTCCTCTTCCTCCTCCTCCTCCTCTTCCCTTTATTTTGTAAATCAGAACAAATAAATCATAGCCCAGGAGTCACCAGGATTTTTGAGCTATAACAAGCAATGATTTTTCTGGGACATTTGGATTTTGAACCTGAATTCCATTTGCAGAGTTCAGGCTTTGTTTTATTATTTTTTTTAAAGACATCTTGGAATATCTGGTGGGAAAAAAAATTATCATGGAGAGCTTTCCTGTAGCCTCTAAGAAAGAAACCCTTCTTTTAAGAGCCATTGCTGCACTTTTATTTTCTCTTTCCTAATTTCTTTTTATCCTAGGTTTTTGTCTCAATAGTCTTATTTTCATAATGAGTTTCATTAAAGCAATGACATCCAGGTGGTGTTTCTGAGGCAGATTCCCTTAATATTGGAAGTCTTTTGAGACTCTGCATATGTATTGGTGTATCTATATATTAGTGTATACATATATTCATTTATAGCTACTCAGGTATATATACATAAAAAGAGGGCCATATATCTCTGTGTGTTAATTCAGGGAGATTTTAGCCAATAGGCATGCTATATCTTCAGCCTCCTGAATAGCAAAGAGGAGAAGGGAAGACAATGATAGCAGGGTCTAAGGCAGCTGTCTGAATCAGTTCCAAAGACGAAGGTCAACTTCTCCACTGGAAGAATACAAAAGGACACAATTAATTTGACATCATTGTCTACAGAGCTCTAATCAAAGGGGTGGGGGTGGTTACCCAAGGAGTCTGTCACAAATACTTAAATTTAGGTAGTTTATTAATTAATCCACCTGTTAAAAATTAGATCCCAGGCAAGTGTTACAAATCTAGACAGAACAATGAAGACCGTGGATGGAGGGGCTGTGTTGTTTTACTGAATCAAAGTTTCTACCTAGCTAGCCAGGTTATTTCAGGCATGTTGTTGTAAGTTTGTGCAAAGAGAGATGTGCACAGAGCCAGATGTTATGTGCTGGGTTTATGTAGTGGGCATCAAAGGAAAATTCCCCCCCTTACTTTTTAACTTTCCACTTATAGGGACCCTCTATAAATCCAGGAGATTCCCACAACACAAAATTGGTGGCAATACAATTAATTTCAATGAGTTCATAAGGGAAAATCACTAATTAATGGACAGCCATACTCAGAATTGGCTTAAGGGTTGTGATGGAACCTAAAATCATTGATTTTTAGAGGTTAGAAATGACCTCACTTAAGTACGGTAAACATACATATATGAATGAGTATGCACACAGTCTGATTTATGGACTCATATTTACCTATTACCTTCATGCAGCTGAATTGATTATTGTCTATAGTCAAGGGCTAAAAGAAGATCAATGAGGAGTTGTAATGTATTTTTATTAGTCTTAATGATCTCCATATTCCATCCAAAGTGATTAAAGCATGTCACAGTAGTCAATGGGGGTATCATACTTGAAACCCTCCTTTTTTATGTAAAATATTATACAAAGATATCTTGTCCTATAGCTTAATAGGGAGGTGAAGTTTGAATATACAGTTGAAGGAATGTGTAAATCTACAGTTAACAGGAAAGAGGATCTCCAAATTAGAAAGCAGAATAGACTATCGCTGTGCCTGCTACTTGTTGAGAATCAGCAAACATTTTTAACTGACTTACACTCTGTCCATCCATGTAGTTTCACAATCATGATGAGTAGCCTGGAAGCAAAAAGTCTTCTGATGATTTACTTAATTGAAGTTTTTTAATCAAGTGGACTGTGTAAAGAACTGTTACCAATTAGAAAGTGACCTGAGGTCAAATTGTTTCCCCAGTTGCATATTGCAGCACTGTGAACAAATAGTCTAGTCTTCATGAAAAATAATTAAGAAATATGAAAAATTATATTTATTATTACAGTATTATATTATTTTCAGTACTGGAGATTGAATGTAGGGGCATTCTACCACTGAACTACAGCCTCAGCTCTTTTTATTTTTTGAGACAGGATCTTCCTAAGTTGCTCAGGCTGGCCTCAAACTTGGGACCCTCCTGCCTTAGCTTCCTGAGTTTTTAGTATTATAGACATGCACCACCATGCCTGGTAAAAATGAAGAAATTCAGAGGCACACTTCCACTCTGTCACTGTTGATATTATGCACAACTCTGTTTTTAACTTTCAGTTCTAGAGGTGATTTCTTAAGAGTGCAGCACAGAACCCTGCATGTGTGTCTTACAACATTGTCCTGCACTTCTGGTGGATCTGGACCCATTGTCGCTGAGAAGAATTGATGATTTAGTGTCTGAGCCTAAGGCCAAAGTTAGTGAACTCTCAAAGTAAGTGGAAGCTGTCACCCATGGTCTTCAGAACAGAGCAGATCAACATTTGTCTTTGTTTGCTCTTCTTGTACTGAGGCACTGATGCTCTAGTTGTGATAAATTGCAGGTAGCATGATTTGCAGTGATTGACAGGTATGGAATGATGATTGAGAACATGCCCATAAGTTACCTCTTTTTACTGTCTTGAAGACTGCTATGTTGGTTAAGGGAGTGCACTTAATTTGAAATGTTTATAATTCAGTAATTTCTCCTAATCCTTATGTTTTCTTTCAGTTTTTCCCCAGCAGATTTTTGATACTTGTCATAGTCTTTGCTGCTTTAGTGGATGATTTTTAAGATCTAGGGTTTTGGATATTTTTTATTTGTTAATTTAAGGTTACTTTTTAACTTTCCACTTAAACCAGATGGTAATTAAACAATTTATTGATCACTTGCCATATACTAGACACTTATTCATAATATCTATAAGGTACTTCCCTCCCTGTAATAGAAATCCCAATTTAGTAGGAAGAAACACAACTTATGTTTGGCAGAACCAGAATTTAAATCCAGATTTGGTTTCAAAGTTTATACCTTTTCTTGATCTATGCTACACTAACTTTTAGAATTAGTAAAAATTTAGTCACATATAATATAAATTTTTCATTCTTAAATGAAAGAAGTTCAGAGGAAGGCAGATCCATGATAGGCTTTTTCTTCATCTGTTTTATTATTCTAGTCTGTGCTTTCCATCTCTAAGGTCATGACATGTCCCAAGATGGCTTTTCAAGCTACAGTTATCGTATCCACATTCCAGGTAGCAAAGAAGCAATAGAGTGGAAGGCAAAAGTGGTGCTTCAAGTGTCCACCTCCATTGTAAAGAGGCTTTCTGTAAGCCCTGCCACTCAATTTCCATTTACATGTTATATGACATTCATGTACAAGAGATTCCCATAGTAGAAGAGATGCTGACACAATGGATAGGTGAAAATGAGTGAATATCAGACTTAAATTTGTCTTAAGCCTGAGGCATACTTAACTTCTCTGTTAAATATACCTCAATCATGTTGATATTTCATGGACTTTTAAAAAATTATTCACCAGATCTGCCTAGCTCCTCCCTTTCCCTACTTCCTTTCCTCCTGACTTTCCTCCCTTTCTATCTCCCTCCCTTGCTTCATTCTTTACCCCTTTGCTTGTGGCATGCTGCTATCTTCTCTCCCTTCTCAATATAAAGGTATGTCATGACTCATTCCAGCTCATCTTTTAGGTTTCCACTCACTCAGAACTCTTTTGGAAAAGTTTCTCTGTCCTTATGAAAGGTAGAAATAGACTGCGCTTCTATATGGGCTGACATTCCATCCTCCAGAGAGTTCTACCAAAACAGTTTCCACACTGTTAGTTATGATGCTAGGAAGTGCTCGTGGTTAGGACCCCAGGTAGTTTATCTTCTGTCATCAACACAACAGGTCTGCAACCTGCAATACAATTGTGCACAAAAAGACCAGTTAAAAGAATGTTTGATGCTCAAATGAGGTTTTGGGTTATTAATAGATTTGTTCAAAGTCTGAGGCAAGTCTATTGTCCATCAAGGGTGGGAGAGTGGCAAAGATCCACCCCCCCCCCAGGAAGGAAGGAAGGAAGGAAGGAAGGGAGGGAGGGAAGGAGGGAGGGAGGAAGGAAGGAAGGAAGGAAGGAAAGGTCTCTTCACAAATATGTGAAATGAGTTTTTCACTCATTTCCCCTAATCATTTTGCAGTCTATTCTCAGAGCAGTGACTGACTCAGATTAATTTTCAGCAGCCAGTATTAAACCCAGGGGAGAAGTGTATACCAGTCATAAAAAGTTGGAAAACTTGACAGATGTACTGCAAAAGAATTTCCAATTCTTTTGTGCAAGCCATTTTTTAAAAAAATTTTATCTCTTTTTCTATGCTAAGAACTTGTACATGGGCAATGACAGAGATAAAAGTCATTTCTGTTTGACAGAAACAGGGATTGTCAGTAGTGTTTATATACAACAGGTCCCCAGAGCAGAAGGCTATACAACTAGTCTCTTCCCAGACTGTCATCTTCCTCCTCCAGCTATAGGATTGTAAACTCTTCAGGGTCATTGCTATCTCATGAACAACAATAGTAGCACCCCAGGTATATCCCTCAAGACTGGAAGGAGGTTGGGGGTACTGCCTGATGAGATGTTTGGCTTTATAATCTATGAGGCAATCACTATGGGCATGCATGGCTGAATTTCTGAAGCATAAAGCCCAGGATAATCGTGGCAAGTCATGTTTATTAAAGACTTCTGGGAAAAGTTAAAAATTTATATATTTTTTCTTGTAATTAATTTCAAACATAAAAGTAATATTTTTTAAAAAAGTAACTGTACTAAGAGAAAACTATGTTCATAGGAATTCTTAAGATAACATGTAAATATCACTTTGGACTAGATGCCAAAGGCTTTCTAGAAACACACCAGTAAAGCTTCTGTGATGTTAGGGCTATTAGTGATGTGGGTTTTGGATTCAAATTTTGGATTCAATCTGTTCAGTAGTTGTATGACATTAGCTCTTAGAATCTGTTTCCTCATTTGTAAATAGGTTAACAGCATTGTCTGGGTAGCTGTCTTATAATTAGTAATAAGGTATATAAAGTGTACAGTACATGTTCAATCAGTAGCAGTTTGTATCATTGAATTTTTATGTTATAAGAGACAATGGACACAGAATTGTGAATTGTGGTGAGCCTGTTGTGCATTTTGCCACCACTTGTAGGTTCCATAGCTTCTGGTAGACACATTAGCATCCATCATAAGAACCTTGTTCTTTCATCTCCTCCAGTTCTAGGAAAAGGGTGCATATAATACATATAATACATCTCTAAGGATTTTATTTTGAATCATGCACCAAAACCTTGAATATCAAGAGTGTTTTCCTGGGCTGGGGATGTGGCTCAAGTGGTAGCGCGTTTGCCTGGCATGCATGCGGCTCGGGTTCGATCCTCAGCACCACATACAAACAAAAATGTTGTGTCCGCTGAGAACTAATGAATAAATATTAAAATTCTCTCTTTCCTTATTTATTTTCCCATTCCCTTCACAACCTCTTATATGTAATTTTGTATAACAATGAGGATCTTTCTCCATTTCTATGCAATTTCCCTTTTCTTTCCCTTTCCCTGGCACCTCATGTCTCTGTTTAATGTTAATCTTTTCTTCCTGCTCTTCCTCCCTGCTCTGTTCTTAGTTGCTCTCATAAAGAAGACATTTGGTATTTGTTTTTTAGATGGGGTAGAGAGAGAAGATGGGAGGGGAGGGGAGGGGGGATAGTAGAGGATAGAAAAGGTAGCAGAATACAACCGTTACTAATATGGCATTATGTAAAAATGTGGATGTGTAACCGATGTGATTCTGCAATCTGTATTTGGGGTAAAAATGGGAGTTCATAACCCACTTGAATCTAATGTATGAAATATGATATGTCAAGAGCTTTGTAATGTTTTGAACAACCAATAAAAAAAAGACCTCAAAAAAATTCTCTCTCTCTCTCTCTCTGTCTCTCTCTCTGTCTCTCTCTCTCTCTCTCTCTCTCTCTCTCTCTATATATATATATATATATATATATATATATATGCTTTGAATGCAAAAATTTATGTTTTAAAAACTATATATATATATATATATATATATATATATATATATATATATAGAGAGAGAGAGAGAGAGAGAGAGTGTGTGTGTTTTTCTAATTGAAAGATGAAAAATGCTTTGAATGCAAAAATTTATGTTTTAAAAACCACACTGGAAGGAGAGAGAGTATGCACACCTGTCCTCTAAGAATTTACAGGACTCTTGAGAAAATGGACATCCTATTAGTGAGAAAGACAGTGAATGGCAAAGAAGCACAAGGAAGTGTATAGTGGTGTCAGTTAGATCAGGAGAACAGTCAGAATTGAGCTGGCCCTGCTATTTCCCTTTCTGTCTCACTCAAGGTGAATTCTTACCTCCTTTAGATACTCTGCAGGGCCTCTAAGGTCTGATCCTTACCTGTCCATCTTAACATCATCCCTATTCACCCTACTCTCCAGTGTAGAGAGTTTTTTATAGTTCTCATGACAGTCTCTGTTTTGTTGAGCCTTAGTGTCCTTGAATGTGCTGGTTTTTCTGTGAAGGATACTTTTCTCTTACCTTTCTTTGTGAGGGTAATGCTACCTTTGCTTCAAGTCCTGACAGAACCTTTACCTCTTTGTAGAAATCTTCACCAATACTTCCAAAATGTGAATTGAGGAGCTCATCCTCATTCACAAGGGTCTGTATACTTCACTTATTGAGTTGTTTATTAGCCATATCATAAATGCCTCTTTTTTTCCTGCTAAAAGATAAAACTGCGTGGTGGTTGCTATAGAAAATCCCAGTGTTTTACTACAATAAGGTTTGTTTCTCTCCCTTTACAGTGTTGGTCTGTATAGTGGCTGGAAGGGGAGGCAAAAGGAAGGTGTGACCCACATAAATATTAAAAGGTCTCAGATCCTTCCTTCTAAATATCTCCAGGCATTTCCAGAACATAAGAGTTCACTGGATCTATCCAGAAGATGAGGAAAGAGAGAGATCATGGAGGATATAAAGAAGCACTGGGGTGGGGGATGGGTAGGACTAAAGATAGGGTGCATCACTCCTGACATTCTGTTTCATCAAGAAATTGTCAGGGGTCTCTACCTGACTGCTAGGGATGTTGAGAAATGTAGTCAAATTGTTCAGCAGGGAAAGAAATAGGGTTTGATGAATCTTTGCCACGTTATTTGCAGGCATAGTGTTTATCCCTACAAATATAATACCTTACACCATAGATGTTAACACTTTGTCAAAATAAGTGAAAATCTCTATAGATAAATTGCAAAAAGGAAATATATGATGAGTGGAATATGAGAAGTGATAGTAGTATATCCGCTCCTGGGAATACTTGTCATTTTCCTACTGTGGTAACATAGTCCTCATGACTGGTGAATGTCTTCCTCAGGAGCTGGCATCTGGTACCCCTCCATTGCCATCTTCAGCCACTCTCTCCTTTGTTTCAGCTTTTTTTTTTTTTTGCCATATTTCAACACCCCAAACATGCTCATGCTCCCATCTCAGGGCCTGCAGTGTTATCGCCTCTCTTTGAAATGCCTGTACCACCCCCACAAGCCACATTCTTGTTCTTTATCTTTAGATCTTACCTCACATACTGTATTCTTTGTGGACTTCTTTGGCCACCCAGACTACCTGACTATCTGTTCCTCTCCCCTGTGCTATTTTTCCCCATCACATTTATCATAACCAGTTATACTATAAGCTTCCTTACTTGATCATATAACTGTGAGGTCTGGGAATTTTGACTATTTTTTTTCTATTGCCAACACCTAGAGTAGTTCCTTGTGCATTATAGATGTTCAAGTATTTTCTAAATGAATGACTATCTTATTTTTTCACAATGCTTTATATCTTCTTTGTGAGAAAATGACACAGTAACAATTGAACATAAAAATATCGTCAAAAATATTTGACAACCAGAAGTAGAAGTGGGGAAACAGAGAAGATAGAAATTATTAGTAAATGGTAGTGGTTACTTAATTCACAAACTCAGCATAAAATGTTATTGCTTTAAGAAGACATGCCTAAAACCACTATGGAATATTGTGAAAAGCATTTCAGTATTTCTTTCCAGAATTCTGATTTTGATGGCATCCAATACTTAATGGATGCAGCTTGAAGGGATAACCTGAAGGACTGAGTAAACCTAACTTAAACCATAAACCATTTTAATTTTGTCTTATCAGAAAGGTCATTCTGATCACAGCCATTCTCTTTGCAGAAATAGTATCTGGAAAGCTGGTCTCTTTCTATTTTCTTAGTCAAGGGTTTGCTTGAGATGGAGGGAACATTTGACAAAACCTATCTTTAAAATTCAGCTGCTTAAAGAAGAAACAAAAGCTACAGATAAACAATGGAATAGAAATAGCCAGAAGAATTCATTCAGCAACTTTTTTAGTAAAGTTGTCCCAGAATATTGGATTCGGATCATGGTACCATAGATATATAGATCTGGAAAGGACCCACATGTAGGAAAATGGGGTATAAAAACAACAACAACAAAAATATTTATTGAGAGTACCCTCTGTTGGACACTCTGCAAAGCACTTCATTCAAAATAGGCCCTCCATACTAGGAATGATTAATTTGTGTGCTTTCATGTAGCGGGTGTGTCTTAGAGGTGGTCCCTCACTGAGACGTCTGCCTCCAGGAGGCCTTAGTCTATCTGCTCTGCCTCCTTAGAGGTAAAGATTACTGCCCAAAGTCGCTCAAGTTTTAAATAATATATTCAGAGTAATGATTCAAATATTTTGACTCCTAGTTCAGTGTTTTTCCCACCAGGGTAAATTTTTTGTGTGATGACACAAAAGCCAATTTTCTGAAATAAAATCTATTTATTAAACACCTCTTCAATCTATATTCTGTATTCTATTTCTTCTCTCAATTTTTGTTTTATGGACTTTTTTGGTTTGTGGTGCTGAAGATTAAACTCAGGGTCTCACATCTGCTAGGCAAATGTTCTACCATTGAGCTACATCTCCATCCTTGTTTTAAAGACTTTGTCAAAGAATAGGACACGAGTTCATATTTTACTTTTAGTGTATATCTAATGTTAATACTTGTCTTATATTCATATTTTCTTATTCCTCACATTTGTATCTCCATAATAGCATTACTCTACTTTCTCCTTTACAAAAGATGCACTAGCTTTCATCAGTGTGTGGAAACATCTTGATGGCCTAATGTTTCTATTTTACAGTGTTGATTGCTTACCTCCCAAGTGAGAATGGTGTCAGAATTTAGAAACACATTTATATTTTCCCAGTAAGAGGTCTCATAAATTGCAAATAAGCATATGAAGTATTTGGTATTAACAATAATAATAGCTAACACTTATAGAGAGCCTAATATGTATGAGTCACAAGTCACCTTTTTAAAAACATATATTATTTATCCTCATGCAACTCTTTTAGGTAAACCTCATTATTCTGTTTTGCAGTTAAAGAAACTGAGGTTTGGGGAGGTTGAACAAGTAACCTGAGGTCAAATAAGGGCAATGTTAGGAACTCAACTTAGGCAATCTTATTCCAGACTTCAAACTCATTGTCACCAAGACGTTGCTTCTTAAGGCACTCCTAAGGATGTATTATGAGATTCTGGAAGCGTCTCCACCATGCTGTTTCTTTCTGCAAAAGTGTACTATAGTACTCCATGGCTGTACCTAAAGCATGCATGCCTTAACTTTTCTGATAAAAGAGATAAGACAGAGACACTTGATTAGTTTGGGAAACATATGAAAGGACTTACTTCTTGGGGCCTAAGTAAGGAGAAGAATGGAGATCTGAACTTACCTCCTACTCAGCCATTTTCTGGCTAGGTGAACATGGGCTGTTTAACTGATTTTGGGGTCGGGGTCCTCATGTGTAAATTGAGGAATAGTAAATAATTACTTATTGAGGCTCATCCCTACTATGGAAGACAATCTGCTTTACTCAGTCTACTGATTAAAATGTTAATCTCATCCAAAGACATATTTAAAGAAACATACAGAATAGTAGTTGACCAAATATCTGGGCATTCCATGGCCAAGTAACATAAATGCATAAAAATAATCATCACAATCCACATTGCTTCTAATTCCACCAATAAAATAATATACATTTCTTTGGATCCAAAAGTCTTGTAGATTGAGGGAAAAGAAGTATGAATGGGATGAATGGAGTATGGTAGCGATGTGTTAACCAAATTCCTGGTTATGCTTATGGGAAGCTTTGAGCAGTGGGGAATCACACACAGAGAATCATGCAACAAGTGGATGGATGGAGGGTTGTAAGTACTTTGAGTATTTTAGAGTTGAGGATGTGAACTCAGTCACAAAATAAAATTTTAGACTAATAGGATGCTTATTTATTCTGTGATCTTCCTTTGCTTAGCTTTAAGAAACAAATTGAACTGATCCCCTTTAACTCTTGTATTCATTCATTAAACTTTTCCTGATGATTGACCGTATGTCAAGTATATTGGTCCTGGGGATTTAAACTCTTCCCACTCTGAAGAGTACAACATCTTGAGAGGAAGACAGACACTTAAAAATTAATAACAGTGTTATTGTCAAAGCATTTATGAAATGTTATGCCACTAAAGAGAAAAGACACCCAGAAAGGGGAATGGAGTGAGGTGATAAAATTACTTCAGACTCATAGAAATTTGTTCTCTGAGGTGGGTCATGAAGGATGAATAAGTGTTTTCTAGGTGAGAGAAAAGTGAAGGGGGATTAGCATATGGGAAAGCATGACAGTGTCAAAGAGTTTTTTGAACACTTGAAGAATGTCAAATTATGACTGGTATATTGGAAAGGCAGTCACATAAGAGCTCTGTCCCTGAAGCCAGAGTACCTAGATTCAAATTCTTGTTTGACCTTTTACTATGAAACTGTGTGCAAATTACTTGACTGTCTTTACTTCCATTCCTTCATCTTTAAAATAGGATTAAATAACAACATTCATAAAGCACTTAAAATAATGTCTGGCACATTGTAACACTCCACAAATGTTATATGTTATCCTTATCATTGCATTAGTTGTAATAACAAACATATTCAAAAACTCAGCACATTAAAAAAAATAAGCCTTCATTTTTTGCTCATGTTACCTGTGGGCTCATGTTATCACTGCTGGTGTCCAGCTAAGATCTTGCTTTCCTGCCTTTCTATTCCAGAACTCAAGCTAACCAGGAGTCTCCATCTGAAACATGCCATTCTCATTGCAGAGTATAAAACTAAGATAATGGGCAGAAACTCATGTCAGTTCTCCCAGCTTCTGCTAAGAAATGGCATGTCATACCCACTCATACTCCATTAACCAAAAAACGTCATATAGCCAAACCCCAAATCAGTGGGGCTGGAATAGATAATCTCTTTTTTATATGTATTTTTAGTTGTAGATGAATGCAATACATTTATTTATTTCTATGTGGTGTTAAGGATCAAACCCAGTACATCACATGTGCTAGGCAAGCACTGTTTCCTTGAGCTACAACCCCAGCCCCAGGAATATATAATCTCTTCAGGACAAGGCAACAAAGAAATTGTAATAATTGAAAACAAAAATATAGTCTTCCACAGTCATCAAATATCATTATCTTGCCTGGCCATGCCTGTATCCCAGTGGCTCTGGAGATTGAGGCAGATTGATGGTGAATTCAAAGCAGCCTCAGCAATGGTGAGGCACTCAGCAACTCAGTGAGATCCTGTCTCTAAATAAAATACAAACTAGGGCTGGGGATGAGGTTCGGTGGTGGAGTGCCCCTGATTTCAATCCCTGGTACAAAATATATATATTGGAGAATAAAGTACAGTAGAAAACATGGTTGAAAAAAATACAACACAGAATATCTAGAAGTCCATCCTGACTTTCTGGACATATTGGAAGCTTTTTTGGTCCACAGTGCCTCCCTCCCATTTACCTGCCTGGGTTTCTGCACTTCATTCTATGAACCATTTTCCTGAACCAAAGGCATAATTTTGAAAATCTGGTACCTTTTCCACATGTTAAAATATGTAGTAATTTTGATTTGAATTATAAATAGGAAAAAGTTCATGTTACCTCTGTAATTGATGTTCTGACTTCCTGTTTTAAAGCACTGCGAACATTTGTCAAAGTCTCCTATAAATTATAATTGTACTTGCTAACTTAGAGTGAGTTGTCATTTTCATTTTATTCCATGACTTTGTAATTAAGCCATTTTAAAGAGATGGAATTTGCATTTGTAGTGGGTAAATAATTTCAGGCTTGGTTTTGCTTTCAGTAGGGAGATCTGAGGAGGAGTCTTAGAATTTGAAACTTCTTTTAAGGGAACTATATGGACACATATTATTTACAGCTAATACTTAACACTAGATTATGATTATGTGTGGTTTTTACAGAATAAAAAAGATCATTTTAAAAAATTTAAAAAGTATTTTATAGGAATGAGGCTGCTAGTTTCTTTCACTCAGAAGGAAAGCATTTAAGAACTTAAAGAGTCTTTGTTACTCTGCTTTTACCTTTAATTTAAAATTAAAGAACTAAATTCTGGTTGTCAGCAAAGAAAGCCTAAGGTTTCAAAACAGGAGTCCTGTAGTCACAACTTGGCCACTAGAGCATCAGATCTGGAGGCAAAACATTTGCAAGGTTCTTTGAATTGAGCAGGGCTGGGGCGGCAAAATAGGAAGAATAGAATTTGCTAAAGTAAAGGAGGTTGGTTCTTCATGTGTTGACATGTAAGATCTAGATCAAGATCTGTGAACATGGATCTAAAGGATGGGAGAACTTCAGATTTCAGGTATAAGAAAGGTACAAATAAGTTCAGGAAAACAAAGAGTTACAAGATAATTTGTCATCCAAACAGTTTATTTTTGATAGTCAAAGTAACAGGTAAGAATGCTAGATAAATAGATCTAAAGCAGGATAGTCCTGGACAAACAGAACATGTAGTTTCTTGAAGATGGAAAGAAAAAGAGATACAGCAAATGCCATTCTGTATTCTTGCCCCATTCAGTTGTCCATGTATTCAACAAATATTTGCTGTACTCTGTGTCTAGCTGGAGAAGCACAGATGCTTAAAAATATGATGCCTGCCTTCAAGGATATTTTGGTCATAGATTGTTGGAGTAAGTTCCAATCTATTTGAAATAACCACAAGAGTTTGTTTTTTAAGGCTTGGGTAGCAATCTCTGATCAAGCTTTTGGTCAGGGAAGGGATCAAAAAGGAGGAGGTGTTGAGTATTCCTGAATGAGGTGTTATTTGAAGTGATCTTCAAATTGGAGAATAAGGTATGGAGTGGGAAAAAGACACACAAAGGAAAAATGCTTTTTAGTTATGAAAAGGGAACATGATTAAGGTCTTGCAGATGGTCTGCTTGACTAGGAGAAAATATCTTAAAATCTGTATCTCTTTTCTCTCAGAGTTTAATCTTAGCTGACTTGCTGGGGGAATGTTCTCAGATTTATTCCCTAACGGGAAGGATCTGACCAGGACCTCCAAAATAATGCCTTTCTCTGAAATGACTGCTTTTAAAAAAGAGATTTACAGAGAAACTGACTGTAAGGACAAGTTTATCTGACACTAACATCTGAATAAGTGACATTAGAGGTGAGTGGATGGCTTGAATGGAGCCGCTGGTCCCCCAGTTTTATGTTTTCACAGCATGTGTGTCGCCATATGTGGTCCCTTAATAAGTTAGAGAAAATGTATAAGAAAAAAAAAATAATGCTACGAGGTGCACAGGCTGGGAGTGAACTATGTCTCAGTGCGATGTACTCCTTTTCTTTTTAACCTTGATTCATTATGTTTTATAATTCTTTAAGGGAACGTGATTTCAAAAATCTCTGAATTTTCATTAAATGATAAACATTTATAGTGAACACCTTCAATGATGAAAGACTACGCTAAAGGCTTAAAAACAGTTTCTACTTTCTGGAAACTTAATTAGGGGTACAGCTTGCACTCTGTCTCTCCTTCCCCAACAGTCTCTCCACACACACAAATATGAGCATCTCACAGGGAAGATCATGCCTCATATCCCTGGCTTGTACTTTGAATCTCAGACCGCAGTGAATTATTAAGTAGTGATAAATTTCCAATTACAAAGCACACATATTATCAATTAACATTTTTATATGGCACTCTATAGTTTTAAGACACATTTTACAAACATAGTAGTATATTTACAATCCCTTGTGAGGTGAGTAGTAGCTATATTTCAATTTTACATGTGTAAAAATGATGCTGATGCTAAGGGGATGAATGAGTCCCCATGATCATATGCAGTTTAAGTCAGAGTTACAACTCAGGATTCCTGGCTTTTATTCTGGTCCTCTCTCAGCTCAGTTATAGTGCTGCATTTGTGACTGTAACCTGTTCTCTATTGTACAAGGTAAATGCCTCTGATGTTCTCAGAAGAAATATATAAAATTGTTCATGATGGTTCAAAAGAGCCTTTTAAAAAAAAAGGCCTCAAGGCCAGAAACCATCTCACAATAACTCTGTACCATTCAGTAAAAAATAAAAAACAAACAAAAAACAACCTGAAAGGACATAATTACAAAGAAATAATGTGTGCTATTATTGTTTTGTATGTGCAGAAAATATAAATGGCTTTACCTGTAGTAAGCTGATCGGAAGTATACTAGTCACAAACTCATAAAATTATTATTATCCATCTGCAGACCCTAGGAAATATTTCTGACTAACTTCAATTAATCATCACTACTTGAATCGAATTAGATCCTCTCACTCCCACACTAAACTGTAGTGTATTCTTTTTAAAAATGTACAACTTGAAGTTAATTTAAGTCCTTTAGGTCAGAGAGTTTATTTATAACATGTGGTGAGACATTTTATGGCCCCACTTTCACTTAAATCATAGATTCAGGAAGTAATAGAAAGAAACAGGCCTACTCAGTCACCTTGCCCTTGTCAGAAGAGTAAGGACTGCATCTGTGGTGTACTTTCCATTGCTTGGGTCAATGCATGTATTTATATAGCTCTTCATATTCAATACTGCTAATGAATATGGCTTTCATATGAAAAAGCATAAATTCAAAAGGCTGGTGTGGGATGCAGACTTCCTTCTCTTACAGCATGTTCCATCATGGTTTAATTCAAAGTGAGGATGATTTTCTTTAGGAAGCCCTTGCCACCCAGCTTCCTGTCCTAGCATTTCTACTCTGGGTCAGGTTGGTCTGTACATCATGATATTGCATTTGTACTCAAGAAAGGTATAAGACTAGGCCTCACGATGCCATCTCAAGATGAAATAGAAATGTATGCTGAAAAAATTGCAGAAAATAGCAAAGACCATAACACAATAGACTAGACATTTTGCTAGAGCAACTAGGGTGTGGGCAGTGATGATTAATTGGTAATTATTAATTAGTGATGATTAAGTTAGTAGAAAATATTTCCTATGGTCTACAGATGGATCATAAAATAATTTTGACTTTGTTACCAGATACACTGCCTATCAACTTACTAGAGGTAAAGTCACTTACATTTCCTGCATATAGAAAACAATAATAACACACAGTGCTCCTTTGTAATTATGTCCTAGCAGGTAGTTTATTTTTTACTGTGTAACAATGAAATAATGATGTTGTCAATATCAAATACAGAATCCTAAGAGCTGATAGGGATTTTGTGCTATGAAGAATTTAATCCTGCCCAAATAAAAGCCTGGCTTTTGCCCTCACTTCCTGAGGGGTAATCTTTAAGCTCTTGGAATTCTATGCCTGATTGAAATCCCTTTGTTTGCCTGGGGTTTTGGTCATGAGACAGTCTAACAATGTGATTTGTGATAGGGGTTTTGGACAAGGTGGCATCAATTCTGTCTTCAGAAGGCTGTAGTCTAAATGTCAGTCATGTGGGCAATATATGATCAAGTCCTAGTTAAAACTCAGGACCAGGGCTTAGGTGGGTTTTCCCTGGTTGGCAATAACTCCATATATATTTTCACACATAGGTAACAAAAGAGTAATGCACCCAGAATTCCATGACAAGAAGATAATGGAAGCACCATGTTTAGAACCTTTGCTTAACCTTGCCCACGTACTTCTTTTCTTAGTTGAACTTAGTTTCTACCCATTTCCTATAATAAACCAAAACTATGAATTTAATAGCTTATAAAAGCAAGTTCTATGAGTCTGTAAAAGTCTTATATAAAAAATAAAGATGACATTGGAAACCCTCCAAACTTAGAAATAGTGGTCTTCTGTGGACCATGTAATATCTAAAACTCCATAGTTTACTTAAGTACATTATAGATGCATTGTTGAAAATCCAAGAACCAGAAAGTGGGGAAAGAGTGAGAAATATTCATAAGCTAATTTATTTGAGTTTACTTTTTTTTAATTCCTAGGATCTATGAGATTTGTATGTACATGTTCCTTAATCCACACAGTCACAATAGCTCTGCCCAGCTCAAAAAGGTTGATAAAGCTTCTAGCAATGGACTTACCTACATATCTAGAAAACACCAAGGAATATTGCATCTACAAGTTTATTAGTAATGAAGAAGCACTTTAAAAGGATGATGATTTAGTTCAGACAAAGATCAAGCTGAAAAGATCTTAGAAAGATATTATGGGAGACCCAGCAGTGGTTCAGGGACAGATTACATAGCCTACACCTTAGGGTTAGGGTTCAGGAACAGAAAAGAACTTCAAATTAAAAAGATCTGAAAAAAGCAAGACATTGGATTGAGATTATCAATAAATTGGATTTACTATTTATACCAATTAGAATTAAATATATCCAATCCAATAGGCCAAGGGGAATGAAGGGAAGGCAAGGGAAATGAAGGGAAAGCAAGGGGGATGGGAATAGGAAAGACAGTAGAATGATTTGGACAGAACTTTCTTATCCTTATGTATGAATACATGACCAGTGAAACTGCACATCATGTTCAACCACAAGAAAGGTGTCCTGATTAGACTAAATTATACTCCATATATGTATATTATGCCAAGATACACTCTGCTATCATGTTTATCTAAAAAGAACAAAATAAAAAATATTAAATATGTCTGTGAATAACAGAAATCTTGAAATTTCTGTCTCATTGTCTTAGACTATTCAAATTTGTAACAGGATACAGGGTGACTTATAACTATAAAAATGTATTTCTCACAATTCTGGAGTCCAGGAAATCTAAGATTAAGGCACCAGCAGATTAAGAGTCTGATGAGGACCTGTGTACTGATTTATAGATGCCTGTTTTCTTGTTATGACCTGACATGGTAGAGGGAACTAGGGAGACTTCCAGAATTTCTTTTGTTAAGGGCATAGACCATGTTCTTGAGGACTCTACACTCATGACCTAATCACCTACAAAATACCCTATTTTCTAATCCCTCTAATGGGTAGATTTCGGAATGAGCATTTTGAGGGGATATAAACACTATAGCACTCATATAAATTAAACCTAGAAATGAGTAGTCCAACCAAGGATGATAGAGCTGTGATCATCAGGGATCTAGGATGCATCTATGTTGTTGCCCAAACCAGAGTCAACACGTAACATCCATCTCCCATACAAGGTGGCTATTCAGGTTTCAGCTGTCATGTCTACATTATATCCTATAAGAAGGAGGAAAGAAGCCATAAAGGAGAAGAAAGAAATGGTGAAGAAGTTACCCACTTATTTCACTGGCTCATTTGGGAGTCTGTTTGAATTGATTGTCTGGAATTAAGTCACACAGCCATACCCAGCTTTTGAAGAGGTGATATTTAGATGGTTATATGCATATTCAGAAATGGGGAAGAGATCCTCTAAGGAAAAAGGAATGAATGTCTATTGATTGGAAGATAATTAGCATCCCCTGCTACAATGTTGGAACAGTAGTCAACCATGGTAAAATTTGACTCTAAACAGTGTTCAGACTACAACCTGAGTCTCCAACCGAGTACCAGCTGAGCTCTGCCTGTAGACCTGTAGACCATATTCCTGATTTCACAGAAAGAATGCTGCAAGCAAAGGGAGCCAGCCTGTAGACTGCCATAGCTGCAGTTCTTTGCTCTTTTCTGTGTCTCCAAAAAGCATTTCTGCCTGTTGCCATCCCATCAAAGCCTTCTGTCTGTCATTGCTTGGTTATCCCACACTTTTTGAGTTAAGCTCAGCAAATTGACATTTCTTGAAACATCCCTATTGTGATTTTTTCCTACATTACATTAAAATACATTGTGGATGGTGATGACGACAGTGACAACAATGAAGTCCCACTGAGAGAGGGACTACATTTAAGTCAGTAATGCCAACATTTTTGCATTGGTGTTTAGCTTTTACTAGCTAAATGATCCTGGGAAGGATTCTTATTCTCTCTGGCCCTGAAGTTTTGTCATAGGCAAAATGGCAAAAGTAATACCTACTTACAGAATACTTCTTGTTTTAGTTAGCTTTCCACTGCTATGACCAAAAGACTTGAGAATGATTTTAGAGGAGGAAAAGGTTATTGGGTATTCAGAGTTTCAGAGATCTCACTGCATTCTATGGGCCCAAGGTGAGACAGAACATCGTGGGACAAGGATGGGGAGGAGGAAAGAGGCTCAGAACATGATAATCAGGAAAACAGAGAGAGCTCCTCTCACCAGGACCAACATATGAACCCCAAAGGCACTCCAGTAACAACCTTCTTACTGCCTACTTTTATCACCCAGTTAATTCCTATCAGTGGGTTAACCCACTGATTAGGTCACAGCCTTCATAATCTAATCATTTCACCTCTGAACATTCCTTCATTGTATCACACATGAGCTTTTGAAGGATACTTCATATCCAAGCCATAACATCCCTTAAAATTATAGATAAATTCATTACCTAGCTCATTATAAGAAAAACCATTAGCTTAGACTGATCTTGATAAATTAACAAAGACGTAGGCTCTTGGAGAGGAGGGAATAACTAAAATGGTTCAATTGCTTACTATACTGCATGTATTTTAAATGCATTTTATTCATTTCCTATAACAATCCTTTGAGGAAGACAATCCTATTTCCACTTAACAGATGGGGATACGGAGGGTCTAATAATTTAGTGATTTTTCCAAATTGACTGCACTAGTTCTCCAACTGAGTCCTAAACCCAGATCTGGCTAGTTCCATTATGATCTAGATTGCTGAAATTCAACTAAACTATTTTATAATTTTAAAAAATAGGGCACACCCAAGTCAAAAAGCCTTTTCAGTGATCCTAATCAGAATATTAGATTTCTGACATCTAGCCTAGAGTCCTTTTCCTGCATCCCTGCTACAGTATATTTAACGTATGCAATATTTCCCTTTTACCACCTTTGGCTATATTCTTACTGTGATAAAGATTTTCTATTTTTTTCTGAGTTTTTAGTGGTTTAAACTGTTTTGCTGATTCACATATTTAATATACTGATTGGCTTTTTTGGCAAGCAGATCTATGTGGTTTTATGGTGATTTTTGTTCTCATTGGTTTGAATCAGTTGAATGGATGCTTTTGCAGAAAATGGAACAGATGTTGGATATATTTCCGAATACTTTAGGAGGATTAGATTGGTTACACACATGGACGAGTTTCTTTGCTACTGATGGATGAATTGGAACTGAATGTATCATGACTCCAACCTGTCAGTGCATGCCATATGGAACAACAATTCTCTTTTTGTAGGAATGTGTTCCTTTCTATGCAGAGGTTAGGTGAAGAGTGAGCTTTCTAACAGTGTCTGTGTTGTCCTTGCACCTTTCTTGTGCATAGTGAAAATTGACCTAAGATAACAAGTCTTTTCTTTGTCTGTTACTAAGTCATGAATAAATTAGTTTTGCTTTCTACTCCGAAGCTCAGATCAATATTCTACTGGAATGTTGATTATTTTCATGAATGGAAATGAACTGGCAGAATGCCATCCAGAAGATTTGAGCACTGGCTAATGAAACATTTGCATGGTTGGATGAAAAGTCCCCCTGATAGAAATTAAGAGTAACATTTGCATAGTTTCTGCCATTTTCAATCATTTGCACATATATATAATTCTCACAATTACCCTATAAAGAAAACAAAGTACATTCTTGTCATCATTTTATAGATGAGAATCGGTTTAAGGAGAGTATGACATGCTCAAGGTTACAGAATGAAGTGACAAAACCAAGACTTACACCTAGATCTTCTGGCACCAAACTTTGAAGATTTGTTTTCTGAGCATCTTCATCTTTCCAAACCTGGGCCCCTTTCCTCAGACTATTCTTTTTCATTCTAACTTAATATTTTTTTTTGTTCAAGAAGCAATATGTGCCTCTATTCTCTAGTAAAACATAATAGTGGAGCATTTCAACTTTTGGGTCTAGGAAGGTTGATGATTATTTGCGCTGTTGGATTAATGGTCTTGTCCCCGCAAACAATTCAGGCTGTTAAACATTTAAATTGTATGGAATAAAAATGTGTCTGCCTTCTCCTGACACTTTTGCCATTCTTTGTAGGAACTGAGCAATTCTAGATCATAGATCAATGTCCTGCTTATGTTTCTACTTTTGTAATATATTGAATGAGATGAGATGGGGTGGGAAGGACTATGGTGGGTAAACTTACTCTTCAAACCTGTTAATAATGGGTACAATGTATATGGAGGATCAGGGCCTTTCTTACATTGCAAATAGACTGCTGGCCAGCATTTTAATTTGGAATGGGCAAGAAAATTATGCATTTGTTATCTATGTGTCACAAATAGAAATTTAAATACTAAGAACAGAAATTCAGAAATACTCTGAAACATTTGATATATTTCTTCCCAAAGAAGGCTGCTTCCATAAGGAATCAGGACAGAAGAAACTTTGGGCTTTTTCAAATTGCAGCCAGGAAGGAAGCAGGTGGTCCGTCTACTGAAGACAGGAAATGAAGAGGGGAGCATGTTTGGAGCCACTGCTTCCTGAGAGTCCAAGAAAAGTCATTAAACTGCCCCTCTGGACCTCATGAGAGGAGACCCTCCTAATGTGAAGGAACACATGTGATGAAGCTAGGGGTTGGAGTGAGCAGGTTTTGATACAGCAAACAGTTCCTTTGTGCTAAGTGTAATCATAAGATCTGTACTCTGACCTTGAACTCACCAGCCAGACTGAAAAGAAAGCATATTACAATACAAAATGACTACTCCTTTTGTAGAGGTAGGAATAATGGTGTGAATGATAGGACTTAAGAAATGGTAACTGTAGACTAGATTTATTCTGTTACATTCACTATTTGATTAGATCCTCTTAATGATTCTGGGTGGCAGATACTCTTTTCTTATCAGTTACAGATGAGGAACTTGGGGTCAGAGAGGATAATTGGCTTGGCAAAGCTTGCACAAGTGGCAAATGAAAATGGTCCCCTTGGCAAAGTGATCCATGGTACGTTCTTCCAAATTTTTCAAGAAAATTGTATTTATGAATATCTAGTCACACTTTAGATACTCTAGGATATATAAAGATAAGTATTCCATAGTTGCTGAATTCCCAGATTTCATAATAACTGAGGAGAAATTAGAAAGATATGGTAGTACTTGAGTTTCAGTGTGAGGGGAGATGAGGTGAGGGTCGTAGAAAACTTCATTTCAAGGGCTCTGGTGGTTAAAAAATGTTCCACGTATGAATTACTGGTGGAGTCAGTAGTGAGGAAAACTTTTGGATTTTCAGAAGAGTTACCATGTTCATTTTGTGGCTTATGGAGGTTGCGGAATGTGTTACTGAAGTTCTAAGGCAGGCAACATTTAGTATTGTATATACAGCCCTCTACAAACAGAAGAGCTGAGATATGATCATCCCTGAGTGTACATGAGAAAGCTAAGCTGGAGATCTTGCCTATAGGAATTTCCCAGAATCCTAGATAGTGATCTGGTTACAAAATGCTTTAAGAGAAAATAAGCTACTAATTTCCCCACCCTCTTCTTCACTCTGTCCTGCCCTATGATTATATCCAAAAGCCAAGAGCCTATCTGACACAGAAGCAGATGTTTTCCTAAGACCCCAGTGGAACCATGCAAACAGATATAACTCATGATATCCCATGAGTTAGAAAGACTGAAAATTATCCTGCTGTAACTCTCATTAAAGGGGCAGGGTGGTCTCTCCTATATTCATAATGTGTTTGCTGCTGACACTATAATGCAAGAGGAGCACTCATAAACAGGAACTGGCCCAAATGAGGG
Source organism: Ictidomys tridecemlineatus (assembly GCF_052094955.1). NCBI lineage: Eukaryota > Metazoa > Chordata > Mammalia > Rodentia > Sciuridae > Ictidomys > Ictidomys tridecemlineatus. Next base: position 71,892,225 of record NC_135480.1, on the reverse strand, counting down.
CAGCCAGGCTGGTCCTGTAAGAAATACTCTAAGGAAATGAGGATGTTTACTTAAAGGAATGAAAATGTTTAACTGAGGTTTAATTGAGGTCATTCTGATAGAGTGGAGCTTGATTCCTTGATTTGGTAATAAGGGGATCATTGGTTAAGGCAGGAATTCGGGGATTGATTATTTATGAGTTTTAAATCACTATATTAGGAGACTTTGGCCTTGGGTGTTGATTACAGAAATTTCAAGTGGGCACTAATTATAAGTTAGAGGAAGCTTATTTCTGTTTAACATAGGTTGATCTAGTTTAAAGATCCTTAAAACTTCTCTGGATTTTTTTCCTAGATTTTTTCTGGCCTAGAATAATATTGGCTATGATTAATGAAATCCAAAGCTATACTATAGTGTATCCCAGATTTACCCTGTACTGTGTAGTGAAGCATAATGGTATTTGTTCAGACTGCCTGCATTTTTATATAGATTTTTTCACTTGATAACTCTGTGGCACTGGGTGAGTTGCTCACTCTCTTAAGCATCAGTTTTCTCCTCTGTATCATGGAGCTGATGACGATAGATATCTTATAGGGTAGTTAAAAGGCTTAAATAAGATCACACTGATAAAATTAAGTCTGATACCTTGTATTTGGCAAGTACTTAAAAGTGACAATTTTTGTTTTTATTTTTATTGGCATATGTATTAAAAAGAATGATAAAAGTTAAATTGTACTTAATTTTGTCTTTGAAAACTTACTTTTTTGTTATATGGTGTTTGTGTAGCTCTCAATCTATGCATTTAATGGGCAAGATTCAAGAAAGTCTCTTGATGCCAAGATCTTCAGTGTAGTTCAGATCAGGAAAACCTTTCAGGGTTCTATATGTCATTAGACAAAAGACATGTCATTAGCCTCCAAAGTCCTGCTCAGATGAGGACACTCTGTGTCCTAGTAGATCTCTTACTTGAAAGCACCACAGGTGGTTGGAATCTGGAATCAGATGGAGCTACTAGAGTTAGACCTAAGAGACTGGGCATATGAGTTCTTATATTGATATAATAGCAACTGTAACTGATAAACTTTGGGGAGTTTTTCAGTGGGAGAGGAATTTATATACACCATGGGAAAATATAACCTGTGAGCTAGACTGGACACATCCGTAACCCATAATACTGGCAAACACCATTGAGAGCTAAAAACTATGATTCAATTTAGCCTTGAACTTTTTCAAATATTTTAAGACCCCAAAGAGTCATACGTATCAATATATAGGCTTTAATTCCAGTAGGAATGTACTAGTTAGTATTGTAGTAGTTAGAAGGTAGGAAATGAAGAATACTCCTGTAAATATATAAACAGATATTGGATTAATTTATAGCAGTAGAGTTTTAGAAGATAGGAAAAAGATGGGTTAGCTTAGAAAAAATGATGGCCAGGGAATTATGAAGTAAGTTATTAAACTTCAGTAAGAAGCATAAGAGTTGAATAAATAAATAAATGTCCTGTGTTCCTGGAAGAGTAAATATGTGGCATATCACTTCTTTCTGAAATTTGTCATAGAATTAATGCAAACCTGAATTAGACTTGGGATTACATGTATGCATTTGCTTCTTTTACTTGATTTTTGTAGTAGTCTAATAGGAGCTTTATTATACATTAATAAGAAATAATGAGAGTTATTTAAGAGATGAATTTAGCAATAATTGGTCATTGATTAGATGCATGATCCAAGGGAGAGAATCTAGAACATTGCATAGGCTTCTGTCTTGGGAGATTGGTTGGATCATCATGCCATTCATTTTCATAGGCAAAATGATTTAAAGAAGGTATGAATTAGCTTTTGGCTTCTGAATCAAACTTTCTATTGGATGGACTAAGAAAACTAACTATGGACTTTTAAATCTTTCCCATGTTCTAAGGGAAGGTTTTTCTTTAGAAGGTCATGGGATTAAAAATATCTAAAGCCCCAAAAGATAAGTTTGGGCTAGTAGGTTTATTGTAGTATATAAAAGTTATTTTTGAAAAAATGATGTTATTAACCTTTTTTACTCTAAAATTTGGATTGAAAACAACATGTAAATCAAGAGAAAAGGAATAAGGCTGGGAGGAATACCCAAATTTAAGAGGAAAATAAAAGAATGCTTTAAAGAAGACTGAGAAGCAAAAAGAATCAACTGGAAGGTAACAATCATTAAAATGAAAACATTGAGAAGGAGTAGGTCAACAAAGTATTATAGCTCAGAAATATCAAGTAAAAGAATGTTTCCTTTCATGTAAATGTAAGTTCTTTGGAGAGTTCTTTGACAGTATCTATCCCTTTTCAAAAAGCACAAACCCTTGACTGGGCACAATTCTATTTCAATGAATTTATCATGAAACCATACCTCAACTAGTGGAAAATACTAAATCTTGAGAAATATTTTATCATAACATTTTTTCCCTTTTATAGCAAAAATTAAAACAATCCATGTGCTCATCAATATGAGATTGATTAAGTACATAATGGTTTATCTATACAATATGATACTTGAATTCATCAGGAGAGCCTCTGCAGTACTTATTGAAAATAAAAATACTGGAATGTATGAGTAGCATTGTAGTAAGAGTTTAAGCAGGTAGGAGCTTGGCTTTTGACTTCAAAGTCAAGATCTGCTACTTACTAGTTGCAGGATATTGAGAAGTTTCTTAATGTTTCTGTGTCTGTCACTTCATCAAAATTACAAAATGAATAAGGTTTTCCCTGCTCTTCTACCATCCTTTGCCTCTGTTGGACCACTCCAGCTGGCCCAACCTTTGTTGAACTTTTTTACTTTAAATAGTAGTCTCAATTAGATAACTAGATGTCCAGTGTCTCAATGATTATCTCCATTAATTAAGATTCCCCAGTCTCAGGCAAGAACTCCCTCATCCCCAACACCTACAACAAAAAAGAAAGAAGATTCCTTTTCCCTTGGTAATTAGGAAGTCATAGGTGACCTCCTCACAGGTAGAGTTGGCATAGTCTCTGAAGTCAAACGAAAAAAGGGAGCTTCCCAGAGTCATTTCCTGAGATTTCTAAGAAGCTTTATGAGATGGTATGAGTTTGGAGATAGGTTCATTGAAGGGTAGGATTGGTGTGGCTCTGTAGTTTTCTGTGGAAGCCTCAGAAGCAGGGTCGCAGGACTGGAATCTGCCCTCAGGGCCAAGCTGCAGGTTGTTCCAGAGCTGTCCCAACATCAAAAAGTCAAAGACTAGTTTTGCTGGTCTCACTGTTAGGCTGCAGGCCAGCTACAGTAGGCAGCCCACCCATCAAATAAGTGCTTCCCCCTTGAAAATGCAGCACTTCGATTTCTCTGTTTAGGAATATAATACAAAACACTGAGTAACTCAACCAACCACAGCCACTGTGAATGGCTTTGTACATTAGCCCTGAATTCATCAACACACTCAATTCAAACACTTTATTTAATGCAAGAAATTCTCACCACCCTATTTATTTTTCTTTTTTATTTCTTATATCTACCTCACAGGGCTTTATTCTATAGAAGCTGAATTGGCCCAATTATCAAAAATTAGTATTTTTCTGTTGAATATCACAGTTCATTTTGATAGTCTATTAAAACCTTACTTTTGAAAGTGGGGTGTTTGTACTTCATGGCACCCTCTGAAGAAACTCTTATTAGGGTATTAGCAGAATGTTCCTTTCATCAGAGAATACTTAGTGGTCACACTCAAGAGCTCAAAGTTTTATGGAACTTTGGAGTTTGTGGCAGTCAATACTCAAGATGCAGGAAGAACATAAAGAACAATCCTGCAAGGTAAAATGGTCCAAATGCACAGCTCATGTCTATTAAATATTTTGGGCCTCCATGCCTGAATTGTTGGAAGAGAAATCAAAGAAAATTCTATGTTTTTTTGTAAAAATTTATATTTTATTAACTTTGGATGCTTTAGAAAAAAAATAATTCATAGGAAATTGTAATGGCTCAGAAGTGAGGCAGTATGAGACATTAGAAAAAAGTGAAACAAAATAAAAGTCCAGAAATTAGAGCCTGGCCCTTAGACTTCAGTTCTTCATCTAAATTTCATCTACTTGGACCTCTGTGTTAGTCTGGGAAGCATTGGCATTTATACTCACACAAATATCCTAGAATCTATGTGCTCTTCGTACCACTAACAAATGAGCTCTGGTGTCCAAGGTTGCAAATCAGCCTGTTTCTTTCTCGGTGAACAAACAGGGTGAAGAATCTACCTCTTAGGTTCCTTTGAGTCCTAACATGCAGATTGCTCTAAGGGCTGATAAATGAAAGGGTCAAATAACATGACATAGGCATAGGAGCATCAGTAAGATTTCTTTTACAATCTAGTTGCTGTGTTACTTTAAGTAAATTACTTTGGCTTTCTGGGTATCATTTGCTTCCTATGTAAAAGAAGCCACAAATTCCTACTTCATGGAATAATTGTGAAGATGAAATAACATTATGTATATCAAGTATTAAGTACTATAACAAATACGTTACAGAGACCCAATAAATGGTATATATTATTACCATTAATGAACATGCATGCAACTAGAAAGGTAGTATTTGCTGTATGGAAAAAATTTCACTGTATATTCACATTCAATTTGGATAATAAAATGTTAGCAAGTCATGTGGGGTTCTTTTGTCCCCCCCAGTATTGTTCACATCTCCATGAGAGAGGTTGTCATACTGAATTGCTTTTATTTGTCCATGTCACAGACTAGATGTGAGCTCTGATCTGCGAGTTATCTAAGAACATTTACTGAGTACATAATGACCTGATGACTGCTGAACAACCTGTGGGTGTTTAATAAAGACCTTTGAAATGAAAGAATACAGAAAAGGGTGGCTAGATGGATGTAATTCATCTTGGAATCTTTCTATTTACATAGGACAACATTTTAACTGGAAGATTAAATTTTTAAAAAATTGATATTTTTATCCCACTGATCTATTGCAAATGTCTAAATAAGAATAATTGTAGTCTGAGGTGCCTAAGGATCTAGTTGTTGCTTTTCTTGTTATTTATTTCATTGACTCAATTGCAGAAAAATATGCATTATCACCTGTTACATAAGAATGCTAATTTGACAATAATTGTAATCTTAGATCTAGAGAGGACATTATTGCCAGCAATTATTTTTGTATATGTGCTAAGAATTTTTCTGAGCAAACATTCTCTTTCACTAGTTTTTTCCATGGGTAAAATTGTACTTACTTCTCTAGATACAGTTAAAATGTATCTCCTATGTGAATCCTTTCTATCTTTCATTTAGCTACAATCAATCCCTTCTTTCTTTGTGCTTTTGTAGCTCTTTTTATGCCATTAGTACTACATCAGTTTATTTATATGTCATATATAATAGATTCAGTTTATATATAATATATGCTAAAAATGTCACATTAAAATTTTGTCTTATTTTTAATTTTTATCTGTCTTTCTCTCAATATCTACACACACACACAGAGAGATCACATACAAAGACATACACTTTAATGACAGAATGTGCCTTAGCTGCATGTACTGCTGATATGTAAAGAAAGGAGTCTTCTAGGGGCTGGAACTATAGCTCAGTGGTAAAGTATTTACCTTACATGTGTGAAGCACTGGGTTCAGTCCTCAGCACCACACAAAAATAACTAAAGATACTGTGTTTTCATCTACAAGTAAATAAATATATAAAAAAAGAAAGGAGTCTTCTCATTAGATGTCTGCCATATGACATTTTGCATCTCAGAGCCTAGTACTGTGCTTATCATAATGCATGAGGAAAAACTGTGGTGGTTTTAATCAAATCAAGCCCTCAGTAGATATTACTCAGCAGGAATTGACTAAACAGCTTATTTTTGTTTTTCTTTCTTTCCTTGTTTTTGTGCATATAACATCTTATGCTCTAAGATTTTTGTTGTTGCCCCCCCCCACCTCTTTTTTAATCCAAATTGACCTTTGAGGCCATTAGTTTCCAGAACAGGGGTTTATATATTATGAAACACTAAATTCCGGTTGTTTCTCTCAAACTTGAAGCATCCAAGTGGTTCATGCTGTGCCTGTCTTCTGGGTGATGAGAAATCTGCTGAAGTTATTCTGGTCCCCTGCCTGGCCCTGACAAAGATATCAAGTAAACACCAAAGAATTAAGGTTCAAAGAATTTATCCAGAAGCAGCTTTCTTCTGCTTACCCACAGATACTTTCTTAATTGACAGCTTCTAGAAATAATTAGCATCCTTTCTTTGTGCCTGATTTAGATACTTTTGAGGAGTAAATTTCCATTGACAGCTTTGGAGGTGGCCATACCCTGTAGTGGCAGCAATCTATGCAGTCATTCACATTGAAAAATCCTGTTTTTAGGGTACAGAGGTTATTTTACCATGTGTGCTGCGCATATAGATTACCTAAAACCACATAGCTCCTTGCCAATCACTACAAGCCAGTCTCTTAGCAACAGTCCCCCCCACACCCCTGAGGACTTTCAAGGGACCACAGTTTTTGTTCTCTTTAGAAAACAAAAAACAAACCAAAAAAAAAAAAAAACTAAAAACAAAGCTTTAGATATTTTCAAGCTGATACTCTTTTCAGAAGTTTTGATGAATATGTCTCACACCATTGTCTACATAAAAGAAGTACAGCAAATTGTCGAGTTACACTTTTCTCTGAGTTGATCTAAATGCTGGGGATTGGATTTCCAAATCCATTCTAGTGGTACCCCAGTGGAGATCCCACCTCCCCCTAGCACCCGCCCCATCACCAGCAATTAGTAAAATAGAGCATGGAAGCTGTTCATCCATAGCACTCCCTTCTTAATGCAAACACATCAAAATGCTTTGGATAGTCATTTTATGAAGACCCTTCTCACACTCTCAGGAGAAGGGAGGAGGAACAATCTTCTCTTGAGGCTTTGGGCTAAAATGACTAACCTTCATTTAAGTCTCATTGTGTACCAGGTGTGTTGTTTTTCATTTGACATGTTTCATTTAACCCCCAGAAAAGATAGGTGTTATAACCCCTGTTTTATTGAAAAGAATCCAGGGCTCAGAGAAATTCAGTAGTTTGCCTGGAATTCAGGGCTGGGAGCTAGAGGAATAAAGATGTGAACAAAGCCCATCTGCCTTCAAAACAGATTCCCTCTCCTTTACTCCCGGCTGCTGCTTCTTTATCCAATTTAGAAAGTAGAAGTGCCTGGAGGGTAAGGTCATGGTTTTGAATCTCCTGAGTAAACTTTTCATGCTAGGATATTAACTTTCTTAATGCAACTCTGCAGGGGTGTAGATAATCAAGAATGTGCCGCAGTATGATTTTCCTATAAATGAAAGCTGTGTGTGTTCTTAGTAGTGGAAGTTCCAAATTCAAGAGAGGTCATGTGTCTTGAAAGGGGGATACCTTTGGCTTAGTGATCCAAATCTCCTGCTATTCCCACACTGTTCCTAGTAACCTATATTACCCTAGTTGTTTTACACCTATAAGAATTGTTCTCTTTATACTCTCACCATTGTTTCTTCTTGGTTTACTTGAAACATTACTGCATTTCAAAAAGACATCTTGAATGTGTTTATAGCGCTTTTCACCCTGCATTTTCAAGCCACTCTTTTTAAAAATATTTAATTGATTTTATTTTTTAAATATGTGACAGTGGAATGCATTACAATTCTTATTAAACATATAGAGCACAATTTTTCATCTCTCTGTATATAAAGTATGTTCACACTAATTCATGTCTTCATACATGTACTTTGGATAATGATATCTATCACATTCCACCACCATTGCTAACCCCCTGCCCCCTCCCTTCCCCTCCCACCATATCTAGAATTCCTTGATTCCTCCCACTCTTCTCCTCCCTACCCTACTATGAATCAGCCTCCTTATATCTGAGAAAACATTCAGCATTTGTTTTTATGGGATTGGCTAACTTCACTTAGTATTATTTTCTCTAACTCCATCCATTTACCTGCAAATGCCATGATTTTATTCTCTTTTATTGCTGAGTAATATTTCATTGTGTATATGTGCCACATTTTTTTAATCCATTCATCTACTGAGGGGCATCTAGGTTGGTTCCACAGTTTAGCTATTGTGAATTGTGCTGTTATAAAGGCTGTATCCCTGTAGTATGCTGTTTTTAAGTCCTTTGGGTATAGACCAAGGAGAGATATAGCTGGGTCAATTGGTGGTTCCATTCCCAGTTTTCCAAGAAATCTCCATACTGCTTTCCATTTTGCTGCACCAATTTGCAGTCCCACCAGCAATATATGAGTATGCCTTTTCCCCCCACATCCTAGACAACATTTACTGTTGTTTGTCTTCATAATAGCTGCCATTCTGACTGGATTAAGATGATATCTTAGAGTAGTTTTGATTTGCATTTCTCTAATTGCGAGAGATGATGAACATTTTTTCATATATTTGTTAATTGATTGTATATCCACTTCTGAGAAGTGTCTGTTCATGTCCTTGGCCCATTTATTGATTGGGTTATTTGTTTAAATTCTCAGGAAAATGAGGAAAACCACCGCATTTACAATAGCCAAAAAAAAAAAAAAAAGAAACCTATACAATGAAAACTACAGAACCCTAAAGAAAGAAATCAAAGTAGACCTTAGAAAATGGAAAGATAAACCTTGTTCTTGGATTGGCAGAATCAATATTATCAAAATGACCATACTACCAAAAGCACTATACAGATTTAAATGCAATTCCAATCAAAATCCCAATGGCATTTCCCATAGAAATAGAAAAAACAATCATGAAATTCATCTGGAAAAATAAGAGACCCAAGAAAAGCTAAAGCAATCCTTAGCAGGAAGAGTGAAGCAGGTGGCATCACTATACCAGACCTTAAATTATACTACAGAGCAATAGTATCAAGCCACTCTTTAGAAAGAAACTGGTCAGGCAGGGAAATCAAGGTAATCTCTCAATGCCAGAAAAAATGAAGAACCCTCTTTCACTCAGGGAACTGCTCACATGGATACGAGGCTCTCATTCTTCTGATTCAGATTGTCATTACAGGCAAAGCAGTGGGGTAGGTTTATAATGTGCAGAGGGACTTCTCTGAAAACCCACTTGGTCGCCAGGAAAACTCAGGAATTATTTCCTGAGTTTTAGTGTTACCACATCAACACTAACAGTAGTCCAGTTAGCAAAGAAGCAAGAACTTGAGAATCAGGTAGGTTCAGATTCAAATTTTAATGTATTAATTGCGGCTATGTATTTCTGGGTGAGATCCTGATTCTTTGAGCCCCTTTGTTCACAAACACACACAAATGGGGATGATAAAGCAATACTTGTGTGGGTGGTTTGAAGATTAAAGATAACATATATAAACTACCAGGAACAATGCCACAATGTATTGTAGAGCTTAAAACCTGGTTATTATTATTGTTATATTTAAAGAACAGCAGACATTATCTTATAAGAAGCAGTCTTCTATGCCCACTGACTGATTCTAAAAGTTTTTTTTTTTTTTTGCTATTGTACCAAGTGGTGGAGGAAAAATTGAGAGCCCCATAACCCTATTCCTTTGAAGGGGAGTCTTGGCCTAAAACAAGCTACAACACAATGTGGCTAGTGATCTAAACCAGTTCTTAAGTCATGGGTAAGATCCTTGCTTTATAAGAGAAGATTCCCCTGTATTCAGAGAAAACATTCTTCCAGTTTTGAGGAAATAATAATTACACAGACTATTTTCTAGTGCACAGAATGATTTCACTAACATGCATTATGATTTTCTTTAAGGAAAATCTCCTTGATCCTTTAGAATTATAGGTGAGGAAATTAAGGTAGCACTTCTTGGGGTTGGGGAGAACTGGCACATCAGAGTCTACCTTTTTTCTCTGAAGCCTCTTGTATAATGACTATAACTGCTCTGATTATAAGGGAGAAGTTACAGAAGCTGCATTGGTTGTTTTTGGTCCACAGAAGTTTCCTTTAGAAAGTTATATCCTCAGCAAATTCACTAAAAGAGCCCAATTCAGACCTGCGTTGGTGGTCCAATCACTTTCCATTCTGGCCTTCAAGTAACAAGCAGTCTCAGAAGTGCCCACTATATACCCAGAGATGTTCTATATACCTTAGAACATGCTAATAGATGTCTATGTGACGATGAAAAAGAAATCAATTCAACTGTGTTCAATGCTTGAATAGAGTGAAATTAAGTTTAGAATGCAGGATATTTCACTTTCTTCAACCACTAGATTACACTGTCTTCTTGGAGAGGAAAAAAATATTATAGAATTATTTTAAGTGCTCTTTTTCATGCAAGCCATTTCTCTTGATTGTTCTAAAATAGCTAGATCAATCTGCATGTCCTCTCTGAACTTTCTCCATAGAAAAATAAGAGACATTGTCTTTTTCTTTGTATCATTTCTCAGGACAATTAGAAAGTTATACACATGGACTGTTCAAAATTGTGTTTGAAAAGAAAAAGAGCTGCAGTCTTTTCCACTCCTTCATTCTACTCAGGAGGTAAATCTGTCCATGCAGAGTAAGAAACAAATGAGATTCAGGCCTAGATTGCAGGTGGGACAGTGAGTAGGTCCCTGATCTTAATCCTGCTTCATTTTTTGATGTACTGTATCATTATGTATTTTTTTATTTCTATTTTTTTCCCTACTTGATTGTAAGCACCAGAAAGACAGGTGCTATAGTTTCCCACCAACCATACACCCAGCACTGAACAAAATTGTTGGTACATTGTAGGTACACAGTAAGAATTTCTTTTTTTGAATCTATGAATGATTGCATTTCTTTCTATCACTTCAAATATTCTCATTATATTGAAACATATTGACCTTCTTTTGGTTTTTATCCCACAAAGATTTAATTCTAAGCAATTTAGGAAAAGTTTTATATCTATAAGATTGTAGAAATTGGGTTTCATTTACTATAGGAATTATTTTTCAGGTCTTTGTAGCATTACTTGGGTGAATATGACTACTATAAATTTGAAGTAACTAAAGGAAGTTTAGAAGCAATTTAGAAGTAAGTTTAAATAAGTTAAGATCCTGTAAAAAAAAAAAAACAAAGGAATTAATCTTTCTTCAAAACACACACACACACACACACACACACAGACATTACTTTCTCTAATAGGAATTAGTTTTTATTTGACAAGCTCATATAGGATTTATTATGTGTATGAATTGTTTAAAACATTTTACAAAGATTGAACAAATATAATCTTTATATTATCATTACAAACTTTTGCTCAGGGTAACCCAAGGTCACCAGCTTGGAAGAAGTAGAATGGAGCCAGATTCCAACCAGGCAATCTGGTTCTAGAGCCATTTAAATGATGCTGTCTCACTGAAGAACCATCCACTGGGGGATAGGTCAAAGCTAAGCTAGTGTGCAGGGGACACCATCTGGAGCATTGCAGAATGCTGACTTTCTAAAAATATGCAGTTTTATTTCATCATTAGGCTTTGAGCTGGTTTAAGGGTGGATTCAGAAGGAAGAGGAGTCTTGAGAAGCACATCTCCAGAGATCAAACTAAGGGAAGAGAGAAGGACATCTCAAAAGAATCAATTGTAGCTAATAATAGCTAACATTTATTGAGTGCATACTATAGTTAATAGTGCTGTAAACATTTTATGTTTACTAACTTTTTCATCCTCAACATAACCCTTTTACAAGAGGTATTATTAATCTTCATTTTATATATGATGAAGCTCAGGCACATGGAGGTAGAATAATGTGCTAAAGAATGGGCAGCTGAATGGCAGAGACTGGGATTCAAAACTGGGGAGCCTGGACTCAAGGTTTGTCCTCTTGCGGTACCAGGGATTTAAACCAGGGGCACTTAACCATTGAGCCACATCTCTAGTCCTTTTTATGAAACTTAGAGACAGGGTCTCCCTAAGTTGCTTAGGGCCTCTCTGCCTTTCTGAGGCTGACTTTGAACTTGTGGTCCTCCTGTGTCAGCCTCCCTAGCTGCTGGGATTGTAAGCATGCACCTCCAGACTAGACCAAGTTCTGTCCTCTTAACTACCACACTATTATGGTTTTAAGGAAAGGAGACAAAGTGCTATACTTTAAGACCCTGCTGAACTCTATCACTTTAGCTTTTTATTTTGGTTCTCCCATCTTCTTTCTTCACAGGGAAAAGTGATCATAAAAGTAAAAACTTTAGAACTGAAAGAGCTCCTAGGCTTATCTATAAATAAAATGGTAATGGTGGGGAGTGAGGAAGGCCACAAAGAAGAGTCATGTTGTGCTCCCTGGGGTGGGAGGCCCAGGGAATCCAGGAAGGAATTCAATGCATCCATAAGGAAGGGAGCCCAGAATAGGTCCATCCCTGGGGAGGCACATTGGCATCCAGTAGCAAAAGGCCCATGTGTGGTTCTCTTTGCTAATTTGGAAAGAGTCAATAAAAGTGTTTAAAATTCAGGAATTCAGAGGCAGCAATGAGCAACACACAGACCTTAGCCTACAAGTCAAGGACCTTTGTGTTTTAGTCTCAGTAATCGGCCCTGTGACCTCACCAGTGCCCTGGAAGTAAATGGTCAACTGTTCCTCACAATTTACAACCCTCGAGGTCAAACCAACCTTCCTAAGAAGTATTAAATTTGTCAGTGTTATAAGTTAACAACAGCTATTATTTGTTTCTGCTTTATTTATAGAAGCTTTAATGATTCCTTGGTTTTACAAAAGAAACATAATCAGAAGGTCACTTTTTAGCAAAAGCCAGATATGTGGAATGTACTGTAATTGTGTTGTCATTTCAAAATATGAAGAAAATATGTTCAGTACAAAACAAGTCAATGAAACAGAAAATATGGCTAGTTGGACAATTCCAAAAATGATACTCTTTCTTGGATTAAAATAGACTAAAATATCAATAATGAATAACTTTTTCCATTGTTAGAATTTGGGATCTTGTTATCACAATATTGGCTTACTGAAGAAGGAAACTCCGTAAGAAGGAACTCATATCGTGCTTGATGGAATAACTGATTCTAAAAGTCAAAGAGAGCTGAAGACCTAGAGCTGATTATAGGCATGTAGGCATGATCTGAGATCACAAATGTGCTGAGATTTTGTCCACAGTTCTCAGGTTGGGTATCCCTGAAGGTAGTAATGGGGGTTCTTGAGTTATTTTCAATATTTCAATATAAATATGCTGGTGATAATATCCAACCAAGCTGTTAAAGGCAACAAGTGTGACTGAAATGCCATTAATGCATATCAATGACGTATGGATCAGAAACATTGTCAGACACTCCCACGAGCGCACGAGTGCATAAATATGCAAATATGAAAGAAAATTAATTCTGTTGATAATAAAAGAAGTCCTCTGTTATGATAATGATACCTCCAATTGCAGGTGAGGAGTTCTACTCCCTCACATATTGAAGTATAACATTAGAGAAACACACCGAGGGAAGCATATAAAGCAGGATTTATTTAAAAAGGGGGTAAGATAGACTTCTCCCTGGATGCGGGGGCACAATGGGAGGGAGAAGGGGGCCACAGCTGGTATTCTGGTATCCCAAGAAGGGAGGGTGTTTTGCCTTATTATATGTCCTAGGCTTCCTTTTTTTTACCTGCTCTCTTTCCCTTATCTTTCTCCTGCCCTTGTGTGAGTAGGCCCAGGAAATGTTCAGTGGGATGTCTAAAAGGTGGAAAACAGGTGGGCTGAAGGGGGAAGGGCAAGATGGAGCAGCTCAGGACACATTAATTAACAAGTTTATAACTCCCTGTAGGGAGGGGCAATTCCTGGGACAGGTTATCTTAGCAACAGGTTGGAGAAGGTGCTGGTTCTTGATAAGGGTGGAGGAAGGGCTCTGAAGGAGTGAACTTTTAACTCCCTCAGGAGGCAGTCTCCAGCTTCCTGGACTCACTCAAACTGGCCTCCATGATATGACCTGACTTGATTTACCTATCTATACGCAATGGCCTATCTAATTTTGGCTTCAATAAGTCAGAGTCTCTGGAATATTTGATTTCCTTTATCTCTTTGTGGCTCTATGATTTAATTTTAGCTAAATCTTATAATGGATAAAGTATGGACATTAAAGCCAGAAAGACAAAGTGTTTCATGTGCCAGCTCTATTGTTTTGGTACTTTTCATCTTAACTGATTACTTACATTAATTTATTTGAGTCTAAGCTTCTTCTCTTGCACAAATGGAGATAGGTACTCTATCTTGTCAGGTTGCCATGGGGTATAAATATCATGGGATAGTGCCCAAATGCTAAATGCTGCATCATTTTTCTTTCCCATTCTGTTGTGTGGGTACTATCAACTATTGAATTTTAGTGAAATCAAAATTATCTATTTATAATTCCTTTTCATTTTCTTTTTTGGGCCAAGAACATATTTGGATCACATAGGAAGTTAAGCAAGGGTTACGATTGATGTTCTCCATTATGTTCTGTCCATTTTTATTACTCTTGTTGAGATTGCATATTTGTAATCTGGCAAGATTTCAAGACAATAGATTGAACAAACACATCTAATATTGAATCAAAATGAAAGTGGTGGACAAAGCTGCTAAATCAAAGATGAAATCAACCAGGCAAAGAAATTTCCATTCCAGTCCTCTAAGGCAAACATAAGTTAGAGAAAACAAACCAAATGCAACATTGTTAAGAAAGTCACTGAGTCATTACCAGTGGCTATATATTGACATGTCCTGGATTTTTAACATTTTGTAGATCTCATATAAATCTGAAGTTTTGCTAATAATCCTTCAGGATTGGAATTTGTGCCTTTTGTGCCAAGAGTATTCAGTTTTGAAGAAACTGCAATATAAACCAAAAATCCACACTAAGAATTGTCTTGGGCCATGGACCTCAGACCTTAACCAGAATAAAATTATAGACCAAAAAAAGGGATGAGGTGTCTGGAGGGTAATGTCTGGAACTTTTGCCTCTGGTGTTCCTTTGCTCTGAATCCAAACTTCCCTCAACAAGAATAGATAAAGTCATCTTTCTCTGCCTCTTGTCTCCTTTAGATCCCAAGCAGCTGACATTACGCTAGCCCTGCAGTTTGGGGGTTTTCATTTGGCATGCTTTTCAACTACCTGCCCTTTCAGAGGTTCATGGGAATTCAGTTCAGCTCTTAAAGTTATTAATCAACCCCTTCACTAAGTTAGGGGAATGCTGAAAATTCATCTTAAGTCAAAGTCATGGCCACTACACCTAAGTTGCTCACTATCTAGCAGCAGAGTTGGGTAATTAAACAGTTATTCAGTTCAACATCAACTATTCTGTGATAGATAAACCACATGATGGTTTCACAGGAAAGAGCCATCACTTTGCCTGATAATATTAGAAAGCTTCTCCTAACTTTGTAAACTTTGGAAGGGAAATTCCTTGTAACCCACTCCAGGTTGCCTTCTCTGACCCTGGTGCTGCCTGCCCATCTGTCCTCTGGCCCTGGAAGCCAGTGGAGCTCCCATCTTTTGAGTACTTCTTATACTTCACTTAATCATCTGTTAATCTTTCTATCAATGTAGGCATCTTTAAGATCAGAAAATTCTTTTAATTTTTTTCTCCCAGTGTCTTGCTATAGCAAACATCATTCTTAGGTTCTTAATAAATATTAATTGAATAAATAATGTGACATTTGAATTAAGACTTACATAATGAGTGGAAGTGTGTCAGTTGTGAAAGTACAGAAAAGATATTCTAGAACAGGAAAATCGTACTTCTTCTGCCTGGAATAATAAAAAAAATAACCCTGTCATTTTTGTAGGTCTGTTTTGTTCCAGAATGACAGTAAGAATTTTACAAATATTATCATTAAACACCAGAATAATCCTACAAAGCAGATATAATTCTCACAATGCAAAGGGATGAAAAACTGAATTCTCAGGAGTTAACTAACTGAACCAATGAGGCACTGATAGCGGGAGAATTAGAATTCAGCTTCAGTGTCATGGTCACATTGTTACTTAGCACTTCTTAACCTTGGACAAGTAACATAAATCCTAGGCTAGAATTTGAGGGTGACTATAGATACTTCTAGGCAAAATGAAGTAGTATACAGTTTTTATAGAAATTTTTAGAGGTTATTATGAATTCTATAGCTGAATAATATGAGCACAGTTGATATTGATATCAGCCTCACAGAGAAAGTATATTTCTAGAAGTTTGGGCATAAGGAGATGGTCAGATGTGAGTGTGTATGTGTGTGTGTGTGTGCATGCCAGCCTAGGATGTGATTGGGAGTACAGTTTGTTGATCACAGCTATTGTTGTTATTTCTGAAGCCTCACAAGGTGTATCTCTCTTTCTCTCTCATACACACACCCCTACATACATCTGTGAATATATAATTGTTTCACCCAAAAGCCTGTTAAAAAAAAAACAACAACAACAACAAACTGATCTGCATTTTCCAGAGTAGCAAAGGCAGAAAGGGAATTTTACACTTGCAACCTACTTAGCCATTCAACAAATACCAAGAGTTCCACTCAAGCCTCTAGCATCTCAGCATCTCTCACATTTTCTCAGACCACAGCAAAGTACAGATTTCTTCATTTTGTCACGGGCGTTTGACTGTTTCTTATTTACCCTTTAATTAAAGAGGAAAATATTTATTGTTAAATGTCATGGTATACATTTTTGTGTGTAAGAAAAAATTGAGAGCACAGTGCTGTGGCTGAGAGCATAGAAGTCCAAGGCAAATCGACCTCACCTTTTCAGTGTGTGATCTTGGGAGGCAGGGCAGAAGCAGGGAGGAGGGTTAAACCACTTTCAACTTCAGTTTCCTTATCTGTAAAATGTAAAAGATGATCGTTCTGGAAGGAACCAAGTGAAATGCTACACGTGAAGTCTATCTATAGTGCCTGGAACACCATAGAAGCTTTGTTTTCAACCTTTGCTCCTATCTCCACAATTAAGTCCTAAGCAAAATAATGAGATGTGTGGTTAGAAAGAAAAGGAAGTATTTTATACAAAGGTGTTTATAATGCAAATTATCCATTTGACTAACAAGTATGTGCTAGGTATTTATTTTGAAAAGGTGCTCAAAATTCTAAACAATTTAGTTTTCTACACATACTTGTACATTCTTCATATGCCTCTTTAAGCACTTGTTAGGTAAGAAATTAAGTCTATACTGGGTATGGGTTTTCAGGTTAAAAGCCAAGGATAGTCAAGAGCATAAGTATTGATTCCAATGGAGGGCAAGTGTGGAGCCCAGAAAGACTGGCAAGGAGCCCTTGCCAGAAAGGCTGCACTGGGCCCCCTGCCAACACCACCCAGTGGACTCCAATCATATGGCTGTACCCAGGCTGTGGGTTTTGAGGTTGAATATGCTGATCTCAAGTCTCTAATTTCTGCTGTCTAGAAGAGCTAGAGGAAAGTTTGTTATTGTTTTGTCTTTTTCTGAAGAACTTCTTAAGAAAACTAAAGCTTTATTTTCTTCCAAGGATCACCTGCTTGCTCTTCTCAGAGGCCCCTCTTCACATCTTTCCAGTCAGTTGAATTATTGTGCCTTTCTGAGGAGCTTGTGAATTTCCTCCATAATCCCTTCTATTGCATCTCTTTTCCCCTGTTGGCTTTGAGGTTTTTCAGCTTTGTTCCACTTTCTGCCCTGATGCTGCTTAATTCAAGGGTTTGATTAAGCAAATTGAGAGAAGAATGCTGAAGCTCCTAATGCTTGTGGGGCACACTTTCAAGTTTATTATTATAGTTTGGCTCAGTCTGAAAAAACCCCAAAACAGACAGGGGAAAGGAGAAAGCTATTCACTCATTCATTTGATGCATATTTTTAAATGCTTTCTATGTCCACCAGCTTGGAATGTCAAAATGCTTGACACTTTGGAGCTTAAAAAGATATCAGATGCCATCTGAGAGGAAAAGACTGAGAAGGAGCTTGTCCTGATCTGTATCAATGGCTAGAAGCAAAACTAGATCTCAGAGATTTCTAAACTCAAATCTCCTAATATATATGTTTTAATGCTTAAGTTGCAGATGCCTGAAGTACAAACAGGGCAGCTGTGCCATGAATTTTTGGGATGAATGATGCATGTTTTTTCTTGAGAGAATATGACTAAATGTGTCAGTGACAATGGCCTCATCATTACACTGCTTAAATTTTTGAGGTGAGGTAGTAAGCTGCCTTGGAGTGACTCACTTTTCATTATTTTCTTATTTACCCCTTTAGTGTGGCTTTTTATTCTATTTAGTCCAAATTTACTAGGACCCAACAATTAAGAAGAGGCCAGTGTGGATACTTCACTTAGTTCCTGTATCATAGCAATGGCCCTGAAGTTGTTTGTTTCTTGTTAATAAGTCTGGTCCATAATCATCCATTACCATCATTCCCCAACACCAAGGAAAATGTGTTGAGCACCAGCTATGTATAAGGCTATGTGTCAATATACAATGAGGGATGTTACACAGAACCTACCTTCAAGGAACTTATTTTAAAGCCATAATGCAGGTGAAAAAGTGTGATAGAGGGCTGGGGTTGAAGCTCAGTGGTTAAACATTTGTCTAGCATGTGTGAGGCATTGGATTCTATACTCAAAATCACATAAAATAAATAAAATAAAGATCCATGGACGTCCATGTTTAGGGAGAGGGGAAGAGAAGGTCATCAAGGAATGTTGCCTGGAGACAGCCTTGGCTGAGTTACTTCTTAATGGGTGAGTGGGAGACCCCAAAATGTATAGCAGGGGATATGAGTGGGTGAGAAGAGGAAGAATATCCCACACAGAAAACAGACCCATAGGAGTCATGATAATCTGGTAGTTAAGTGTGGCTGAAAAAAAGTATACAGTAAGAAGCGTTTGGTATTTGGGGGCAACAGAGTTTTAGATGTGCTCATAGGTAGGAGCTAGATCAAAACAAGCTTTGTGATTTTGATTTGCATTTCTCTAATTGCTAGGGATGATGAACATTTTTTCATATATTTGTTGATTGATTGTATATCATTTTCTGAGAAGTGTCTGTTCAGGTCCTTGGCCCTTTATTGATTGGGTTATTTGTTTTTTGGTACTTAGCTTTTTTCTTTATATACCCTAGAGATTAGTGCTCTATCTGATGTGTGAGTGGTAAAGATTTGCTCCCAAGATGTAGGCTCTCTATTCACCTCACAGATTGTTTCCTGTGCTGAAAAGAAACTTTTTGGTTTGAGTCCATCCCATTTATTGATTATTGATTTCAATTCTTGTGCCAAAGGAGTTTTATTAAGGAAGTTGGGGCCTTATCCCACATGATGGAGATTAGGGCCTAAGATTTCATCTCACTCCAGTCAGAATGACGGCTATTATGAACACAAACAACAGTAAGTGTTGGCAAGGATGTTGGGAAAAAGGCACACTCACACACTGCTGGTGGACAGCAAATTGGTGCATCCCAAGTGGAAAGTAGTAAGGAGATTTCTTGGAAAATTGGGAATGGAACCACCATTTGACCCAGTTATACCTCTCCTTGGTCTATACCCAAAGGACTTAAAAACAGCATACCATAGGGACACAGCAACATCAATGTCTATAGCAGCACAATTCACAATAGCTAAACTGTGGAACCAACCTAGATGTCCTTCAATAGATGAATGGATAAAAAATGTGAGATATATATATATATATACACACACACATATACATACACACACACACACACACACACACACAATGGAATATTACTCAGCAATAAAATCATGGCATTTGCAGGTAAATGGATGGAGTTAGAGAAGATAAAGCTAAGTGAAGTTAGCCAATCTCCCCCCTGAAAAAAACAAATGCTGAATGTTTTCTCAGATATAAGGAGGCTGATTCATAGTGGGGTAAGGAGGGGAAGCATGGGAGGAATAGACAAACTCTAGATAGGACAGAGGAGTAGGAGGGAAAGGGAAGGGGCATGAGGTAGAAATGTTGGTGGAATGTAATGGACATTATTATCCAAAGTACATGTGTGAAGACACAAATTGGTGTGAATATTCTTTGTACACAATCAGAGATATGAAAAACTATTCTCTATATGTGTAATAAGAATTGTAGTGCATTCCACTGTCATATATAAATAAAAAAAATTTTAAAAAAGAATAAAGGAAACATCTCCACTGAGGTGGACAAAAAATAAAAAAAATTAAAAAAGACAGGCTCTGTACAATGTGCTGAGGACTCTGTGAGGTTTATTCTAAAAATAAAAAGAGCTATTGGAAAGTTACACACAGGGGAGTAATTGCTTGGAGGGAGTCCAGAATGATTATTATTAAATAGCCCTGACTTTCTTTAAATGGCTACAATGTTAATGTACATGGATCATAAACAGTACCCAGGTTCTTCTGGGTAGCCAGCCCTTTTCTCTAGTGCAGGTGAAGTGTCCTATTTGAGGCTGAGAAAACTGTTCAGGAGAGGAAAGCCATGGGATTGCTCAAAACCATTTATAGTTACTGACTTAGGAAGATGGTGTACATTTAGTATCTTCTTTTTTGGTGAATTAAAAAAGACTCTTATTACCCAAAGACAAGAACTCCCCAACAGTAAAGCTGAGAGAAATAAAAATTTGGGAGTATTGCTTTTTCTGAGCAAGAAAGAACTTTAAAACATTATCATATTTCCACTAGCAATCCAAATGACTAAGAACATTCCATGCTATGAAGCCTGAAGCCTCAGTTATTAAATAATTTCGACATTTACCTTCAAGAATGGCTGATTGTGTTTGAAGAATGGACCAGAATTTGTTTGGATGATCTGTCTTCACTGCTAGACATAATTCACTTAGTAGAAGTTGAAACTTAAGCTCATATCTGACTGCAGGCTGTCACCTTAGTATGGTAAATGTTCCTTTTATCTTTATTTGTAAAATGGGATCAAATTTTCTTGTTGCATTGTGTGTGTTAGCCAGTTTCACTCTGGTATGAAAGGGAGCACTCTTCTTTTTCTAGGTCAGATGACTGCAAAACTAGGGGATTCAATAGAGATTCTTATTTCTAATATTTTTTTTCTTTAAACATGATAAAATTACCTGCTATCATAAAGATATTATTTTGGAGAATTAGAGCTACCTTTGTGGAGTGATTGATGAGGACTGGTCTGGTTTTATCTTGGAAAAGAAGCAAGACAAGACAAGATTCCCAGAGTCTCTGCTGTTCTTGTTGACAAGTACTAAGCTTTTGAGAGAATGAGCTCTGAGTTCCTAGATTTGAAGTCCAGCATAAAAACTTCAACAAAGTTCCATTTAGTGGTTTTGTATTCAAGTCTGACAGTGGGCAAGGCCCTTGGCAAAATTGTTGATTATGAAGGATATACTCCTCTCCCTAATTCAAGTTGGGCCTGGAGTAGGGGTAGTGAGGAAAATAAGTAAATAGCATTTATTATTATTTACCATTATTATTGTTTACCCTTCCTTTTATTCAATTCTCACAATTGTAGGTCATATGAATTGTTCTAAGAATTTTACTAGTGAGAAAACTGTTAGAGAAAGTAAGCTCCTTGTCCAAAATCACACAGCTAAGAAGTGGCAGAACCAAAATATGTACCCATGTTTGTGCATCTCCCAGGTCTAGAGTCACCCTGCTGGGTCTACCTAAAATAGCACCAGCTGTTACCTATTTCCCTTGGCACCCTTTTCAAAATTCCCTTTTTGGTGAAGTTGTTTATTTTGTTTCACCTGTGCTTTGGTCTTATTTATTTATTTATTAGTTGTAGTTGGACACAGTACCTTTATTTATTTATTTTTATGTGGTGCTAAGGATCAAACTCAGGGCCTTGCATGTGCTAGGCGAGAGTGCTCTACTGCTGAGCCACAACCCCAGCCCATTTACTTTGGACTTTGTATGGGTATGTGTTGGGTGGGGGAGAGTTGGTGTTGAATGAAGCCTGGGCTCTTATAACATAACTTTGAACCTGGAATTCATGTATGATCTCCTGAGACTTGTGAACACGCTGAAGGTCTAGGTTTCCTGATATGTTGCACAATTACCACATTTGATCACAGTAACAGCTCTATGAGGACACTTTTGTTGTGGACGACTATGTGATAGACAACAAAGAAGGGTCAGTAAAATTATGTTGCTACTGTATGTCTTAGGATGGTTTTCTGACTAAATCCTATATTCTTTTCTCTACAGTATACTGTTCATTCTTCCCAAAATAATATAACAGGGTCAGAAAATTTTATCCTTGTGAACAGTCACCTTAATGACCTCTTATATTCAGTCACTTAATTATTCATGTATTGGACAATCACTTATCATTGGATTGAATATTTCATATGGGGCTAATTAGTAGTCTAGGTCTAAGATAAATAAAAGTACTTCCTTTATCTCAGGAAGTACACACAATAACCCACTGAATTCTTTGCAATGTTCAGCCTGCTGTTACTTTTGTTAGTATTATTTGCCTTAAAATTCCAACTTTATGATACTCCATAAAGATGTCTTATAGGAGGAACAAAACACGTTTTTGTGTGAGAAGGGTATGTGAGAACTACCCAGAATGAGTTCACAGCACCATAGTTCCTGAAAAAACAAACAAATCTGTGATCAGGTGGTGCTTTTGCCTGGCTATCACCCTGCACCAGCAAAAGAAAGAACAAAGAGTTCAGGGGCTGAAGTAAGCAGACAACAGGGCAGGCTGCCCAGGTTCCAGATCCCTCCGCATTCCCTCTATTCTGACAAGGAATGCTGGAACATGGAGAGTTAAACACCAGAGTTACACAAAGGTGAGCATTTAATGAAACAAAAATTTCAAAATGTATCATCAGTGGAAAAAAAAACAGGTTAGAAAACATATGCAATATTTTTTTATTCTTAAGACAATAAATATGTGTCAATGCATATAAAAAGAATAATACATACTATCAGAAGCTGTCTTTGATATATAAGATCTTGTATTTATTTTTAAAATATTCTTAACTTCCTACAATCAAGAGTCATTGCTTTTGTCATGTAACAAATAAAATGTAAGTTGTTATGTTTTTAAAAATGTTTTGAAGAAACTGAAGGCCCTGTAGTTAAAAGAACAGCAAATTCTAAGACAAAAAGTTCCTGAGCTGAAAATACAATCAAAAGAGGAAGCGGTCCTCATAGCAAAAAGAGATACCATGAACCTTACCTCAGGACTCACGAAGGGGATAGAAAAGCTCTCCGAAACAGCTTTTAAAAGATCCTACTGCCCCTTCTCCCTTTTATTTCCTCAGACTCCAGCTCTTACAGTTCTTCCCTCAACCTCAAGGGCTGTTAGGAAAACATCTGGATCTGTTGAGGCTGAATAGATGACATGTCCAGTATTATGTGGCCTGGAAGGGGTGTGCATCAAGTGGTGTTCAGGATTTCCTCATGAGTCAGTAAGGGAAGGCATTGAGAAATAATGTTCACTTCTTGAGCTTGGCAGTCTTCTCAGGTGGGCCAAGCCGAGGGGCAGGTGAAGCTCACCTGGTTCATCTTAAATATGTCTCTTTCTCTGTTATCCCAGTGGCCCTAGGAGGTAATGACTCTCTGGAGAGGGGGCTTCATACTCATAGTGACTATGCATGTTTGGGAGGTGTTTTACTTTTCATTTAAAAATTTCATCCCTTGTAGGTTTATTAAAAAATGATGTGAAGAATTTATTTTTCTGTTTTTTCTTCCCCCTTTTCTCTCCCTTTTATTTCCTTTCACTTTTCTATCTCCCTTTGATAGCTCTCTCTGTAATTTTCTCTCCTTCTCCATTCCTGGCCTTCTACTGTCTCCCATTTTCAATCATACCCTCCCTCAAGAGTGTGTGTGTGTGTGTGGGGGGGGGTTGGGGGGGTCAACCTTGACAACCTTGTCAAGTTCTGTTAGGCACTGGGGATGGAAATGAATAGGAGGCACTCGGTATCTCTCCTTAAAAAAAATAGAGAATGACAAGAGGGTTGTCAGAACACTTGCTAAATATTAGAACCTGGGAAGAAGTTGAAATCTTAGAAGTTTGCACACGAAGAACGGAAACTTTTCCTAGGCATTTCTGCCAAAATGATCAAATTCACTCACCATTGGAACCTCTCAGTTGGCCTCTAGGAACTGTCAGCTTCAAGAACTGCTGACAGCTTCCAGTGTTCCCACAGCTACTGTTTGAAGCAGGTCGGCTTTAACAATTACATGTGAATGAGGAATAAAGAAAAAAAGGGGGGGGAGTATTTTTTTAGTCTCCAGTAATTTTAGAAATAATTTGGAGATCCTCTTACCTGTGAACTCTGAGCAGATACTTTAGTTTTCACAGAAGGATTGTTTATGTGGGGGTGCAATGAGGGATTTACATATACAGGGAAGAAGATCCTAAGAAAATAAAATGCATCATATGTAAGGAATTAGGAGATTCGGGGAAAGATAGAGCTAAGGTGACACTATAATTAACAAGCAGGTTCAGGAAAGGAAAGATTCATACTGTGCAGTACGTAATTTGGAAACCAAATGTTCTTGTTAGAGAGACCTGGCCTTGTACTGAAAGCCATGGGGGCTGTTCTATAGACAAATGAACTGACAAAACCTGCTTTGTCTGCCGCAGAATGTTCTCTTTCTCTAGCACATCTGTTCTCTTTCTCCATCTTGATCACAGTCAGGTAATTCATTATTTTATTCAGTTATTTTAACAATTATTGATCATCAACTATTCATCAGGTATTCTATTATGCATAGAAATATCAAGATGAATAAGGAGTACTCCTTGCTCAAGTAGGTATCAAACATGAAAATGCACAGCCTTCCCCATCCACCAGTGACTTCTGGGACAGAAATTTATGTAGATTGCCACAAAAAACATAGAGGTAGGGTTCTTCAAATTGCCTGAGAATTTTGGAGAAAGTTTCTGAGGAAGATTTGAAATATAGTCAGGTAGACCTGGAAGGAGGACCAGAAAATATATTTGTGCAAAGGCATGAAGATGAGTAATAAAGCATCAAATTTAAGGAATTTATCAAGTTCTTAAAATAAGAGTGCATGATAGGGTCAAGATTGGTAGATGATGAAGATCCTGACATATTGAAGGTTACATTGGTATATAGCTAAATTACCTACTTCCTTACTAAAATAATTCTGAATCAATGATTTATTTAAGGGTTAGTTTCATTAAGGAGTGTACAGTTTGCAAAGATGTCTAAATAACACAAGAACAGAGATTACAATACATTTTCTTTGCTTTGCCAGCATGTGATATGGTGCTTGACTTATAGTAGGTACTCAATAAATACAGAGCTTGGAATAACCAGAGAATAACACCTTGACAATGTTGAATCTTTGTGAAGGACGAAGGTGTAGAGAAAGAAGGAATATTGAGTTCTTGCTGTATGCCAGACTTTGCTTTAGGAGTTTTACATATATTATACTAATTAATATTCACAGTAGCCTCTTGGGGAATTGTACACATTTCTTCACTTTTCAAATGAGGCATTTGAACTTTGGGAGGTCCAGTAATTTATAGTCATCCCGTCATTAATATATGACTAAAGGCAGAATTCAAACTTGGGTCTTTTCCCTCAGCCAATGGAAACCTAACTCAAATTTCTACTGTAACCCTCTGGAGAGAATGCCACAAATGTGCTTGTTTACAATAATGGGTACAGAATTGCACAACCAGGTAGTAATTTAATTTCCATTGTAAATCCTACACATCCATGTTAAAGTTCAGAAATGAAGTTATAAATTATTTTTCCTGGGTGGAATTATGGCTCAGTGGTAGGTCCCTTGCCTAGCACATATGAGGTACTGGGTTTGATCTGCAGCACCACATAAAAATACATAAATAAAATTATGTTCTTCTACAACTAAAAAAAATGAAATTATTTTTCCTGTTTGTTTTGTAGGTTCAAGAAATCTTACATTCAACTTTCTACTGATAAATGATACATGAAATAAAATAAATGAATAACAAATGAGACTGTTGAAAAAAATGCTTATACATAGCATTGGATTTAAAGCAAACGTGTCTGAAATTGCCAGTGTTAGGCTGCTGATATACTGTGTTCTGGATATTTTAAATGTGTAGTTGATGACTCACTTGGCCTCCAGAGACAGCATATAAATATAATGTGTGTGGAGGAGAAAGTGCTTGTAGAGCAATGCTTAGAACACCCTGGGTAGTAGATGAGGCTGTGGCACCTGTACTCATCCCTTGCCCATAGCTCCTCCTGCTAGTACAGAGCTGGCCTCCAATTTCTACACCCCGAGTCTTGTTGCTGGTTTTCCAAGCAAAGCCTTTTCATTCCTTCAGGTTTCATAGGAATGTGATCTTTTCTTTCTTTCTTTCTCTCTCTCTCTCTCTCTCTCTCTCTCTCTCTCTCTCTCTCTCTCTCTCTCTTTTTCCTTCTCAGTTTTGGCTCAAACTATTCTTTAGCCACACATATCTAGAAGTTCTGCTGCCTTCAGACCTCTGAGTCATGGCCAGTGACTGGTTCCCCCAGCTTCCCGTCCCAGGTCCCACGTGCTTCCAAATGTGCATATTGCTGGATGAATCAATGATGTGGAGGAGGATTCCAGATACGGTGGCCCTTCCCACTGCCTGCACAGGCTATCCATGGCTTCCTCCCACCCTAGCCTTCAAGGGTCAGAAGTATTGGGTCCTGCAGTGAGGAGAAATTCAGCTTAGGACCTTATTTCCAGGGGTACCAGGGTAAGAACTCCCCACAGAAAATGATCTGCCTCCTCCTCCACACAATATAAATTTGGAAACCTCTGATGAGTTGAATATATGTTCTTTCTTTTTTCCAGGGGTGGGGGGACATGGGGATTGAACTTAGATGTGTTCTACCCTGAACCACAACCCAACCATTTTTTTTTTTTTTGAGACAAGGTTTCACTAAGTGGCTATAGATGACCTTGAACTTGGGATTCTCCTTCCTCACCCTCAAGTAGCTGGGATTATGAACACATACTACCCTGCCTGGCTTAAATATATGTTCTTTTAAGATTTCCTGCTGCTGTTGAAAAAGGGCCACCTTATTTCATGTAGGGGAAGAATGCCTGCCTTATATGAAGTCAATGATAAAAGATCACTATCTAAATAACCCAAATGGCCTCAAAGTAGTCAGTTCTCAATAGAGAGTATCAGGTATTATTGTAATTATTATGATAAAATAACTATGACAATAGTGTTGAAGGCAAAGAAGGATATGTTTCATGTTTGACATCAAATTCTTTTTTCTTGGCCCACAGTTTCCACTAAATTTTACATTGAAATGTAAGAGGAAGAGACACTATTCATATTATAAGCGGATTGTTCTTTTGGTTATTCTCTTCCAGTAATCTAAGTGACTTTCTAGCCTTTCCAAATTATGTGATTTTCTTCCACATGTCAGACGGCAAACTGGCCCATGTGGCAAAGGTGCAAATTCTAACAAACCAACAAAATAGTCAAAACTTTGGGTAACTTCAGGCTCTGAAATTTCTGCATACTGATATTTTTAGGAAGTGTCTGCCACTTGGGTCTTGAGTGATGGTAATCTAGGCCAAATGTGTTTCTGTCTGAAGTTTCAGTATTTTTATCATTTTCCTCCAATTGAAATGAGGTCTGGCTTTTAGTTAGGAGATCTATTTTATGGATCATAAGATTGTATTCTCAGAGTACTTACAAGTGATAAGCAGATGCTCTCAGAAAAAAAACCCCAGAGTTGATTTGATTTCTAGGTGACACTTGCAGAGTA
Organism: Ictidomys tridecemlineatus; assembly: GCF_052094955.1. Taxonomy (NCBI): domain Eukaryota; kingdom Metazoa; phylum Chordata; class Mammalia; order Rodentia; family Sciuridae; genus Ictidomys; species Ictidomys tridecemlineatus. Next base: position 71,864,685 of record NC_135480.1, on the reverse strand, counting down.
ACCCGAGTAGAGAAACTATATAATTAGCCCATTCTTGACGGGAACCAGTCATAAGTAATGCAGAAGCAGCTTGTACTGAAAAACTGGAGCAGACAGTTTTGTAATCCAGCCTAGTTGCTGTTTCCAGTTTCCAGTGCAATTTATCAGGAATGCATAGAGCAGTCTCTAGTAAAGAGTGATTTGTGATGAATGTTTCCTTAAGGACAGGCCCTGGCTTCAGGAGGGTGATACTGAACTTTTCATTCTTTAAATTTGTAAGGGCTTTTGATTTCAAAGAAAGATTGGGTTCTTTCTAGAGGGTAACTGTATTGTTTGAGAGTTTTATTATGATATTCTTAAAAAGGGAGAATGTTGTGTGTCAAAGGGCAACACATGTACTGCTTAACCTCAATGAAAATGCTAATGATCAGTAAAAGGTGGGAGATCATAGGGAAAAGCTTGATGAGTAAATCTCTAGTTTTAGTCAAGTTCGAGTGACAGTGGAGACCTGAAGTATTGTTGTGATAGATCTCATATATACCTGAGCATAATATGCCCAGCATATGGGAACTTCTATTGGAGTTACAGACACAGTGGGCATTCTGAAGCTTTTTTTAATAGTGGTAATAACAGGAATGATATGTAATCAGCAGTTAGATGTTCCAGTTAGAAGTTCTAAGCAGTGCATTAAAAGTTTATATGGATCATTTTAAGTACTGGAAAGATTCCTTAAAGTAAAATAATATTATCCCATTTTAGAATTAGTCATAGATATACCAAAGGTAGGAGTGACAATGGGAGTAGTGCTAGTAGAATGTCGTGAGAACATTGCCAATGATTCAGAGGCTCTGTACATATAGGTATAGTATACACAATAGGAACATTCACATACTGAACTTCTCTAAGATATTTGACAAGAAAGTTCTTAGAACCTAGATACTGTCTCCTGATTTCTTTCATGAATCTCTAACCCAAATGGAATAAATGAATACATAGACATACATAGCCTACATGATTCAAAGTTTATTTATCACAGTTCACTATGCTAGTAAGCATGTCAACAAATACTTCCTGGGTGCCTACTATGTAAGAGCAGTTAGGTAGGCATCAAGGATACAGGATTAATGTGTTATAGTCACTGGACCAGTTTAGGACCTGGCAAAGGAAAATGACAGGTAACTAAATAAATCACAATATGGTATAATATGAACTATATACTACTGAGGTCATTGAGCAACCCATGGGCGTGAAAAAAAAAGTTCCCATTATGGTAGTTATGAAGAAGCCAGAGTCTATTTCAGATTTGTTCTAATAATTTGAATTAGGTGCATTGTCACTGCATTTAATAAATACTGTGATAATGTGTTGTGTTAAAATGTGATTCTATATCATGTACAACCAGAAGAATGAGAAATTATACTCCATTTACATATGATGTGTCAAAGTGCATTCTATTGTCATACCTAAGTAGTTGGAACAAATAAAAATAGAAGAAAAGGAAAAGTAAGTAATTGATAATTATATAAAAAGTTTAGTTAATATTTCTTAGGAATTAAAATGCAGGATAAAAGTATAAGGAATTTAGAACATGAGGAATTGGAGTCAGAGGTCCTATAGCACTAATTTGTTAACGTCTCAGATCATTTCCTCATCTGTAAAGATGTGATAATATTCTTGCTCTCCTGCCATCCTTTCACAGATTTTCATGCCATATAAATTATAACATGTCATGTCAGCTAGAAATTGCCAGATATGCACTTGATATTATCATATATAGCTAGAAAGATCGGGGGAGATTTCCTGGAAAGAATTTTCCTTAAATTGAGTTTAATGAGTCAGATTTGGATAGGGAGAGGAAGAGTTTGTGTTGGGGAGGTTAGAAAGCCTCCAGGTTCCCTGTTGTAAGAAGTGGGGTTATCACATTGATCATCCCCCTCAGGGTAGAGAGAATGGTGTAAGCACATACACTTAGGTAGGAAAAGTTCAGGGCTTTCTTGAGATATATTCCTTTTAAAATAGAGATCTATTCAACGATACAGAATCGCAGCAAAAGCAGAAGAGTTGTGTTTAGGAGAATATTTTGCATACAATTGACAGGGTGCATAATAAAGCAGAGACACTGAATGTAAACTTGAGTTAGGAGGCTAGAGTTAATGTAGGTCTGAACTAGTTAGGCCAGGGGATTAGAAAAGAGGAAGTGGATATAAGAGAGAGTAAGGTAATAGAATATCCAGAAATTGTTTGCCTTTCAAGTTCCTCTGATGCCACCATTGCCAAAAAGGATTTGAAAGAAGTTTTTTTTTTTTTTGGGTCACCCTAGTGGCCTATATCCTTCATTTCCTGCAAAATAGAGCTGGGGCATGGTATTCAAAGCTTTCCATGTTCAGATCTTGATCTAACATTTTTATCTTTCAGTAAATTTTCTGCAAAAGTCATAGAAAATTATTCTTCATTCTGTGACCAAGTCTAATGTTTTCCTTATGTCATTTCCTCTGGCATATCAGTTCCAACCCACATAGAATGTGTTTGCTCTTCAGCTCCAAGCTGAACAGTGACCTTTGCTGTGAAGCCTACCCTCATGATGCTCTCTCCTCCACCCCCTTGAAGCATCCAACGCATAATGCTGGTACATATAAATTTGAGTATTTAGTAATCAGGACAAATGTGTAAAGTTTTCAGCCCCCACAGTGAAGTCAAATTCTTTTGAAAGATTCTGGGAGTTTTTTGGATTTCTTGGTTCAAGGTTCCTTGTGATCAGCCTGGTTCCACACAGGGTACCCATATCAGTATATGTGTGCTCTTCTCAGATTGTGCTTTGCAGTCATACACTCTTGTCAGGAGAGACTATTCCTGGTGACAAACTGGAAATTATACCAATTTATCTATCAAAGTTGTTAGAAAAAAAGACATTCAGGATAAAGTACTTCCAAATATAAATGTTTTTCTCTGACACAAAGGAAGATTCTTCTCTTCCCTCAATCATGCTGGCTTTTGTGATGGTTGCTTTTGTAGCAAAATCCCTTAATACAAAACAGCCCATTCTCTGTGGACAAACTATTAAGTGATAAATTATATCAAATAAAAAATGCCTTGGATGATGGAATGTGGAAAAAAGGGGTTCATAGCTTTGCACTCTCTTGTGGGCTTTAAACAAATCTAACAAAGCTTTAAAAACTATTCCGTTAACATGTAGTTTCAACAGTCAGCTTCCTATATAGAGGTTACCCATGCTTCCTCTTGGGTAGGTAGAATTGTTTTCCAGAAGTATGAATTCATAATTTTCAGCTTGGCAGTATTGTCAACTAACAAAACCTCTTTCCTCCCAAATATCCCACATGCACACTTCTCTCACCCCCAGACTGTTTCTAAGACACAGGTAATATCAACACTGGTAGTTTTAGATTCTCAGCTGCCCAATTGGCTTGACCTTTACCTTGTCCAGTTAATTGCAAGAACCCATTAGTGGGAACTGACCAACCAGTAGGTATATCACCTGCTTTTAGTGATCTTCCAAATTCCTTGTGTATTTATTTATCTCTGAATACTTATTGGTGACTACTTAGCACTTTGCTCTATGGGTTTAATTTAATTTTGACTCCCCCTAAATATTTGGCTCTGAGAGTGAATGAACAAATATGGTGTACATGGAAGGCTCATTTACTTTTCAGGAAAAAACCCCAACATTGGTCTACATACAAGGAAAATCTGTCTACTCCTTATGCATACTCTCAGTCACTGCTTACCTAAACTCACCATCTTCTTCAGTATGACCATAACCTCCTTATTAAGCTACTTCTTCCAGTATTCCTTTATTCCAGTTCATTCTTCTCAGAGCAGCAAGATTGATTTTTTTTGTGTGCTAAATTAAAAAAAAACTTTCATATATTTTTTATAAAAATATTTGATAAATTAAATATCATTTACATGGAAATAATAAAATACAATAATAAAAAAACACCATAAATCCCTCTTTCAGGTTAAGAATTAGAAAAACATTAATACATTTTAGGGTACATTTGTGCTATTCCCAAATTCTATCACCATGCCTTCTTTTGCAATTTGCTTTTCTCATTCAGAAATATTTTTAAGAGTCATCCATGTTCTTGAATAGAGTGATAGTTTATTCATTTTTACTACCATTTAATAGTTCATTATGTGGAATATTATTAATGTAATCATTTTGCTAATGGATATTAAGACTATTTCCAGTTTTTTGTATCATAAATAATATTACAGTTATTCTTCACATGTTTCTTTGTATATATTCAAGAGTTTCCTTAGGATTAGAGTAACTGGGTCATATGTTTTTCACCTTTACAAGCTAATGTCAGATTGTTTTCCAAAGTGTTTGGGCAATTCATGTATGTACCAGAATTGTTCAGGAGTTTGTATTGTTCACCTATTCATCCACACAGTTTTTGTCAGACTTAATTATTTCTGCCTGTCTATAAGATGAAAAAAATTGAGATTGAACTCTTCCTTTGCATTTTATGGATAAAGAATAATATAGAAGCTTTTAAAAATATTTATTCAACATTCCCTTTCCTGCTTCTGATGGTTCAATACTGTTTGCCTACATCTATATTGCATTCCCTTTTCTTATTGATTTATATTTCTTTACATCTTCTGATACTAGTTCACTATGGATTATAAGTGTCGCAGTTTTCTTCTCCCACTTTGAGATTAAGCTATTGATTTTAATATAGTCGAAAGTATCATTTCTCGTAGTTGGTACTTTTTCTGTCTTATTTAAGCAATATTTTCTTATTCCAAGATCATCAAGATATAAAACTGTAACATTTCTCTCTATATTTAAGTATTTAATCAATCTGGCATTGATTCTTGTATATTCTTTTTTTTCCAGATAAGTAAATATATGTCATAGACTATTTATTAAACCGCATTGTTTTCTTCTCTTGCTACTTATCTGCAGTGCTCATTCTGTTCCATAACTTATTTCTGTAGTAGAGGTCTGTTCCTCTGTTCTTTGTTCCATTTCATTGGTTATCCTCTCTATCCCTGTGCCAAATCCACACTATCCTAATTAAAAAATGTTCACAGTAAATCATGAAGTCCAAGAAGGTCAAATTTACCTTTCAGTTTTTCTTCAGGAATTTCTTTGGTTCTGTTTAAATTTTGCATTTTTATGTACAAAAATTTCTGCTTAGGATTATAATTGAAATTGCTTTGAACCTATAAGTTAATTTAGGGAGATTTATTTCTCAAGATATTGAGTCTTCTCATCTATAAAAATGTACACTTTTGCATTTATTTACACCTTTCATGTGTTTTAATAAAATTTCATGATTTTTAATAAATATTTCACATTTTTGAATATTAATTTTGAAAAAATTCTATGTACTTTTTAATTATGTACCTTTGTCATTGATGATAATGAATGATACCACCCATATCTACTGAAAGCATCATAATATTTTTCCCATTTATTTCATTAATGTGATTGATTGAGCTGTGAGAGTTCAACTATAACTTTGTAGGCCTGTATTATTCATTCTTTCTCCCTCTTTTTCTCCCTCTCCCTCCACTTCCCCCTTCTGTTTCCTCTTCTTCCTCTCTTCCTTGCTTTCTTTTTTTTTAATTTTTTTATTGGTTGTTCAAAACATTACATAACTCATGACATATCATCTTTCATACATTTGATTCATTTTTCTTTTAGTTTCATTTTTGTTACTATTTTCTTTATTATACTTTTTTAGTTTAATCCTTTTTTTTTTATAAATGTGTAAATGAATGTTGAATTCAACTTGTTGATTTTAGTATTAAGTACATTTCTTTCAAAAATATTTTTAGGTGTGTAGGTGTTATGTAGCATTTGATATTTAGTATTTTTAACTACATTTCAAATCTAACTTTTTAGAAAGACTTATTATAGATTTCCTTTAGACAAAGGGTATCTAGGACGGTATTTAATAAAATATTTTCAGTTATTGATTTTTAATTTACTAAAATAATGTTCAGAAAACATTATATGATAACTCTTTGAAATTTATTTAAATTTAGTATATGGACAGTATTTTGTCAGTGTTCTTTGTCAGATTAAATTAAAGTGTTTGCCAGTTCTTTAATTATTACTTGAAAGTTTCTAACTTAATTTTGTCAATGGTGATTTTCAAATCTTCTGTAACATTATTAAAATTTTACCTGCCCAATTATCAAGTCAAAGAGATCCAGTTATAATATTTCTTCTAGAGAGTGACTAGGTTGATATTTGTTAAGATTGTCTGGTGTTTCCAATATTATTTATTAAACCATTTCATAACTTGATAACTTTGATAATGTTCAAAATAACTTTGATAATGATAATCCTTGTAAATCTAAATCTATTGTTGCTTCTGTACTTTTTTAGTCCTGGTATTCTGCTTCATCATGTCTCTTTATTGGTTCCCCCATTTTTTTGCTGAACTTGAATAATGAGAATTTTGAGGACCAACATTAAGATGTTGTCTTCCAGAGAAGATTAGACTGGACTCTACATTTGATTAGAGACAGGATTCTCCTGAGTTGAGGCCACTTTGGCTCCTTTTAGATTATCATGTTCTCTCATCTCATGCTTGTAAAAACCTTTATTCAAGCACCCTTGACTTTCATTACCCTATAGCCTACTTTTCTGGTTTTGGTTGGCAGGATTTTGTTTGTTTATTATTTGTCTTGCTGATTTTTCTCACATTCTTGAATGAGTGTGATACATTAACACTGAGCTGGTTAGAATTTATTAAAGATATTGACATATTACAGCAGGAGGGCCCACTAGAGTGATGGCCATGTGTGGTATACTATGAAAGTGGGAAAATTTTGATCATGTACCTTTTTTAAAAATCCTCCAATAACCTTCAGGATTAAATACAACCTCTTTAGCAAAATCAGCAAGGCCCCAAGATCAATTTCTTTCCACCTCTGCAAACTCTGTTGCCTCTACTAACCCATAGGAACCTATTCTCTATTCCTACCAAAACATTCTCAATTCCCTAAATTCAGCCTTTAAGTTTCAGGGCACAGATCATTTTCTCTCCTGTGTTCTAAACCTCCAGGGCTATTTTACCCTTCTTTCAAATTCTCATAACAACCTCCACATACCTATTTCGGCTTTTACAACACGGCATTATGTTCGTGGCTTGTTTTCGACTCTTTTTTCTACTAGGCCCTGAAGACAAAAGCCTTTTGTTTATTCCTCAATTTCCAAAGCATAGTCTTGAGGGTAACCATAGATGTCAGGGCACCAGGAGAGTCCTGGATTTCACATTCTTTCTCCCCAGTATAATTATTACTAGTGCTCACTTTCAAAAGTGATCCTTTTGGATGATTATTATATGATCATCATAGTATTTGAGTGTTTGAAAGGATGAAAACCTAAAAGAAAGGGAGGAGAAGGAGTCTTGCAATTTAACAATGAAATCAGACTCACATTTCTAATATGCTTCCTTGAAAAAATGTATTTAACTTTTCTGTGATTTAGTTTACTTGTTGGGGAAAAAATGAGGAAAACATCCCTGTCCACTTCAAAATGAAACTTAAAATAAAAACAATAACTTGAATATCTTGAACTCATTTTATTGCTTTATAATTTACTGAGAACCCTCACAAATGTGGTTTTATATATCTTCATAATGGCAGGGCTAAGTGGGCAGTTGAAGGGTTATTGTCATTATTTTTCTGTAGATCAGACACCGATTCTCAGAGCTTAAGTAGTATTCCAAAGATTGCATAGCCACGGAGAGTAGTCAATTGTAATGTGGGTTTTCTGGCTTCAAATCTAGGACTCTTCCCACATTAGCAAATCTTTACTATGAGACATTCTGAGAGGCTTCAATAAGTTAACTTACTGGAAAGTGCTTTGCAAATGATTTAAAGCCTCCCAGTTATATGGTAATGGAATGATTCATGCTAAAATCATCCTCATCACTAGTGTTACTGTCATCATGAAAACAATATTCTTGAGACTTAGAGTTTATGCAGTCTATAAAATTATTATAATAATAATTATTGAAATAATCTGGGGCTGGGGATGTGGCTCAAGCAGTATCGAGCTCGCCTGGCATGCAGCCCGGGTTTGATCCTCAGCATCACATACAAAGATGTTGTGTCTGCCGAAAACTAAAAAAAAAAAAAAAAAAGAAATATTAAAAAAATTTTCTCTCTCTCTCTCTCCCTCTCTCTTAAAAAGAAAAGAAATAATCTGTATGCTTATATGTAAATCCAGCACCAAAATTCAACACCTCCCCACCCCCAAGGCTTGACAGTTTATAACATTAGAAAGTAAATGGTCAAATTCATTAGGTTATCCACAGCTACAGAATCCATAACTAAAAATTGAGCAACAAGATCTTCCTGCATCTGCTTCCCTCCTTGCTTTGTCAGTGCTTGTGCTTCACATTTTAGCTCAGTGTTACTTTCTTAGATGGGCCTCTGTGACTCCTCATTGCCTTTCCAATCTGGACCAGAACAACATGTTCTTTGTCTTCACAGTACTTAAAAAAAAATTATAATCATATATTTATTTAATTACTTTTGTCTGTATTACTGAACTGCAAGTTTCTTAAGAGTATGAACCCTATAACCACATTTGTTTTCTTCATGATTTTATACCCAAAGTGAAGGCTGGTATGCTTGGAATGGGTATTGTTTAATGAATAGATGACTGAATTGAAGTATTACATAGGGCAATGGAATCGATCTTTTGAAATGGACAGCACCTTGAGAGTTTTTCTCTTTGACTAATGATGAAGGGTAGAATTAATATTCCAAGATAATATGAAGATAAAGTATTTTAAGACACCTTATAATCCAGGCCCCTAGTCTTTATTTTCATGGAAAGCAATATCATTGGTAGGAATAGAGGGCAGCTCTGAAATTTGACTTTCCCCTTATGCTCCCCCAAACAAATTAAGAAACAATAAAAAACAACTAGAGTCTACACCATAATGATAGCCTGAATGCAATATCTGGGTAGCTAAGGACTAAACCCAATCAAAATAATTGTTAATCTACCATTTTGAATGACAAATTCAGTTATCAAATGGTGTCTTATTAAAAGAATATATTGTTCTCTGAAAATTGAGAAGAATTATTAACTATCTGGAGAAATAAAAAACCTTCTTATCAAACACTTTCATACATTTTAAGCTATCATTTTAGGAAAAGAGTGGGTGTTAGATGGTTCTGGTGACTGTTTCCTTCCATGTCTGTATTTATTGAGGACATACTATGTGTATGAAGTCTGTGTTAGGTACTGATCAAAGTCACTTATGTAAATTAACATTTGTGTTTTATTTAATATGACTATTGAGCTCATCTAATAAAACTAAAGCTACACTTATTTTTCATTGGTTTCTCTACTCCTGAATTAGAATTATGACACCTAACACTTGTCAGAGACGTCATTCAGTTCTCATCCATGGCAATTAGAAGTGACAAACAGTCAAGGGTTAAATATTCCATTGAACCCATATAGTTATTATGAATTAGGTACTTGCCTGAGTGCTTGGCAGAGTAAGGAAGTGTGGCTTTCACTAAAGAATACTATCAACTATGTTTATTTCCTTCTTGTTGGATTATCTAATAAAAAATGAAGATCCATTACAGGCCTTCTATGGCTACTTTGACAGTCCTATAACAGCAGATGTAGATTAGGGCACTACTGACTTTACCCCTGCAGCTGA